>NC_138769.1:85222132-85642132 GCF_965119305.1 Pelophylax lessonae | reverse complement strand
GAGGTTAATGACCAGGCCATATTTTGCGCTTTGGCACTGCGTTACTTTAACGGACAATTGCGCGGTCGTGCGCAATAACACTGTACCCAAATAAAATTGATGTCCTTTTTTCCCCACAAATAGAGCTTTCTTTTTGTGGTATTTGATCACCTGTGACATTTTTATTTTTTGTGCTATAAACAAAAAAATAGCGACAATTTTGAAAAAAAAAACTATATATTTTCACATTCTGCTATATTATAATATTGCAATAAGCGTATTTTGATTGGTTTGTGCAAAAATGATTGCATCTACTAACTACAGGAAAGATTTATGTCATTTTTTATTGTTTTTTTTTTTTACTAGTAATGGCGGTGATCTGCGATTTTTTGCGGGACTGTGACATTGCGGAGGACAGATCGGACCCCTAACTGACATTTTTTACACTTTTGGGGGGACCAGTGACATTACTACAGCAATCACTGCTAAAAATATGCACTGTTAAGTGGGGTACACACTAGTAGAAAATCTGCCGAAAATTCCCGTCCGAGGTAAAATCATACAATTTTCGGCTAGTGTGTACACAACTTTCAGCAGCCGATACCGACATTTTCAACGGAAAAAAAAAAACGGAGGGACAAACACCAACATTTTTATCTTCCGTCCCCAGACGACCAATTTTCGTTTAATGTGTATGCATCCGCGAAAAATCGGATACGAAAGACCACGCATGATCTGAAGTTGCTGACGACCCGGAAGTCTAGGAACAAATGTCCCAAAAAAAAAAAAAAAAAATCGAACAAGAAATTTCGTGAACATTATGCACTGTCAACTAAAAACGGTTATGACCGCTGAGCATGAGAGAGAGAAATTTGAAGGATATTTCGTCCGATTTTCGTCAAGTGTGTACGAGCCTTTACTGTAATAATGCCATTGGCAGGGACGGGGTTAACCCTGTGGATGATCAAGGGGTTAAATGTGAGCCTAGGGGAGTGATTCTAGCGGGGGGCGTGGCTTCTGAAATTACCATAGAGACATGTATTCCGATATAGAAGGATCCCAAGGGCTCTATGATCATTCCAGGGAGAAGAACGGTCAGCTGTGTTTACAACAGCTGACCGTTCTTCTCTCTCTCAGCGGGGAACGATCGGGGGTGTCAGGTGGCAATCGGAGCCGCCTGCCCACTGCATCGGCTTCCCTGCTGACGAGCGGGGGCGGGAGCGCACTGCCGGTGGTGCACGCCCCCGCCCCCTAGCCTCCTGCTCGCAACCGACGTATAGCTACATCAGTTTGCCCAGGAGCGGCTGCGGCGGGCGGTTGTAAAGCGGTTAATTTTCACCTGTTGATTCTACCAGTAAGTCAATGGTCAGTTTTTATTCATTTATGTAAAACATTTATCGTAAAAGAAATGAAAAACTGTCGTGTAACTGTAACTTTTTTTTTGTTTTTGTGTTTAGTGTTACTTTACCCAAAAAAAGACATTTTTATTGAACGAACACTCTTCCTATTCTACATGTCCTATGTTGGTTTCTTTCTATTCTCTGCAGTAATTTAACTCTAAAAATTCTTAGTAACATTTTTTTCTTCTTTTTATAAAACTTCTCTTTATCTTTCCCGAGGCAAGGATACAACAATGTTATAAATTTCTAATGTGATAGAACAGACAGAAAGTGGCAAATGGCTGCTCCCTCGTAGCTGAATGCTTTTCCGACTTTATTGCAGTTTGTTTCTTCATAACTGAGAATACAGTATGATTTTGCTATATCTCCTGGGTCAGATGACCTACACGTTTCAAGCCACTGCGGCGTTTTGTATAATAGATACATCAGTCGCCGGCGAGATAAGCTGCTTGTTTTGCTAGGATATTCAAGATGAGTAATAGATGATCCTTTGATCCTCATTTTAGTTTTATGTTCACTTTCTGTTTTTTTTTTGTTCTGACTTCGCTGCATACTATGAGTAATTATTACTGCCAAAAATTCCCAACGCGTTTTGTGGACTATCTCTGTGTTCTTTCAACTTGATCATCACTGTCAGCTTTGTTGTGACCTAATATCAGCTCGTCCCCGGTGGAAAAAGTTTCCTTTCACTTCGGTGATATTCATCAAGAACCCTGTCAGTCCTTCTAATGAACAGCAGCTTCTCAACATTTATTGGCAGTGGTCTGTTGCAAGTGTCACTGACAATGCTGGCAGATGTGCTAAATATTCTTTCAGATAAGCCACAGGAGGATGTAGGACAATAATAAACCTCCGTGAAAGCTCCGCAGGTCGTCTTTTTTTTTTTTTTTTCCATTAAATAAATAGAGTGAAAGCTCTTCTAATTAAAGGAATAGTATTCCATTTTTTTTTTATTTTTTTTATTTTAGCGGAGTTTAATTTAATGAGGACGTACAGTATCATGAACACAGAAAGCTACAAAATGGGTGAACTGAACCAAGGTCATTGTAATCAAGAGAGAATATCCTTCAAGATTTTTTTTTCATTTTGGTGACATAATATTGTTGCACTATTTTAATATTTGATGCAAAGCGAGGAAATAAATAATGGCAAAAATAATTGTATATATTCTCACATCCTTGTTTTGTTATCTTGTATACAGCAATGAAGACAAAACTATAAGATATGGAGAAGAAATAAAAAAAGGTAACAATAGATTCCTCTGGGGCCACAAAAGATTAACATATACACTATATTGTCAAAAGTATTGGGACGCAGGGCCATCTTACCAAATGGGCACGCTGGGCAGTTGCCCGGGGGCCCCTTTTGCCTGGGGGGGCCCCAGCGACCCAGCCCCAGCCAAGCATTAGTCCAGATTTCCGTGTGCATCCCACCGCCAAACTTAGAAGGTGGCAAGCGTCTGTCGGCCCTGCGCTGCTGTCAGGCCACTTGGGCCATGGAGAGGAATACTTGTCCGCCTCCATGGGAACAGGCACACACAGGACAGTCAAGTCTAACTCCCGTTCATGTGTGTGTGTGTGTGTGCACTGGACCCAGCCGCTGAACTTGGAAGCTGTCAATAGCTTGGCACTGCTGTACCAATAAATATAGCCATATCGATAATTTGCATTTTTACTCTCGTGGGTGATTGTGTAGGCAGTGCGCCAGTGCACTGCATTGCCCAGGGCCCTTTAATGCTCTTAAGATGCCACTGTTGGGACACCTGCCTATACACACAAATGAACTTTATTGGCATTCCAGTCTTAGGCCGTAGGGATCAATATTCAGCTTGCCCACCCTTTGCAGCTATAACAGCTTCAACTCTTCTGGGAAGGCTGTCCACAAGGTTTAGGAGTGTGTCTATGGGACTGTTTGACCATTCTTCCAGAAGTATAAAAAGAGGAAGAGGGGGATAGAGGGTTTGGATTATGGAGTAGGTCTCATCCCTCAATGCATAAGAATGAAAAAGACAGGTTCCCCACTAAATGGAACTATAACGACCTACAGTTGGAGTCAAGGAATAGGGCCTATTCCTTGACTCCAACTGTAGGTCATTATAGTATTCCTTGACTCCAACTGTAGGTCATTATAGTCCCATTTAGTGGGGAAACTGTATTTTTTGTTCTTATTCTTCCAGAAGTGCATTTGTAAGGTCAGGCACTGATGTTGCTTGAGAAGGCCTGGTTTGCAGTCTCCGCACTAATTCATCCCAAAGGTTGGGTTGGGGTCAGGACTCTGTGCAGGCCAGTCAAGTTCCTCCACCCCAAACTCACCACGTCTTTATGGACCTTGCTTTGTGCACTGGTGCACAGCCATGTTGGAACAGGAAGGGGCCACCCCTAAACTATTCCCACAAAGTTGGGAGCGTGAAATTGTCCAAAATGTCTTGGCATGCTGACGGTTTAGGAGTTCCCTTCACTGGAACTAAAGGGCCAAGCCCAACCCCTGAAAAACATCATACCAACTCCACCAAATGATTTGGACCAGTGCACAAAGCAAGGTCCATAAAGACATGGATGAGCGAGTTTGGGGTGGAGGAACTTAACTGGCCTGCACAGAGTCCTGACCTCAACACGATAGAACACCTTTGGGATGCATTAAAGCGCAGACTGCGAGCCAGGCCTTCTCATCCAACATCAGTGCCTGACCTCACTAATGCACTTCCGGAGATTGGTCAAACATTCCCATAGACACACTCCTAAACCTTGTGGACAGCCTTCCCAGAAGAGTTGAAGCTGTTATAGACTAAGACTGGGATGCCATTAAAGTTAATGTGCCTGTAAAGGCAAGAGTCCCAATACTTTTGACAATATAGGGTATATGATACGCTTAAAGGGTTAGGTAACCTTTTCACAAAAAGTAAATAAACTCACGACATTCTCCAAACACCCCTGGTTCCCATACTAGCTGATGTACAGTAGCAGTCAAATGTAAAGCAGGGACTGGGGGCGTGAGAAAGATGTAGAGAGTTATTTCACTTTTTCATTTTGTACAAAAGGGTGAACTAATCCTTTAAGAATTTTTCAAATATTACCAGGGTATATTTTATTAAGGGAACTCCAGCTATTTTTTTTTTTTTTTGGTATAGGGAGAGGAAGGGTAAGAATCTGTGTTGAGTGTTGTTTGCTGTTTGTGCCAGCGTTTTAAGGATTCACATCCAAAAAAAAAAGGAAAAACTAACACTAACTTCATTATTAAAAGTATTACACTCACGTTTGGTTGGATAAACAATTGCAGAGCCTGCAAGTGTGCGTGCGTGTCTGTTTGCCTGTAGGATCCCCGCTGATGAAGTCCCGCCCCTAGAGGACGTAACGCGTACGGGGGAACGTCACGTGACCCGCTGCCATCTTGAGTTTTTTTTCCTACAGGCAAACAGACACGCACGTACGCTTGCAGGCTCTGCAATAGTTTATCCAACCAAACGTGAGTGTAATACTTTAAATAATAAAGCATTTGAGGATTACAGAGAGCACTAGATTTGCTTCTTTATCATTATATATGTTACAGAGACCCCCGGTAGAGGAATATTCCATCTATGCTGATGACTCCAGTTACATATTGTGATCTGAGTGTTGGTAAATGAGAAGAGAAGGAGTAGAGGTGGATTACTGTTTGGCTCGGATATTACATGCTGTTTGACCCTGCAGGGTCTCAGAGATAAGGTGAGAGGCAGAGAATGATAGGATCTTATGAGCACCCTTTTCACATTGTGGACCAGGAGACTGTGTGCTCTGAGATATTCTCCCATCAATAAATAGAAAGACTTTCTCCTCACGTATTACCTTGCATCTGTTTTGGGACTTGTCTCATGTTCATTCATTAGGATTGAGCTGCACTTTATTATTTATTTCAGGTACTTATATAGCGCTGTCAATTTATGCAGCGCTTTACGTATACATTGCACATTCACATCAGTCCCTGCCCTCAAGGAGCTTACAATCTAAGGTCCCTAACTTACATACATACACAGTAGGGCCAATTTTTTTTTTTTTTTTTTTTTTAATACAGGATCCTATTAACCTACCAGCATGTCTTTGGAGTGTGGGAGGAAACCAGAGTACCCGGGGAAAGCCCACGCAGGCACATGGAGAACATGCAAACTCCAGGCAGGTAGTGTTGTGGTTGGGATTTGAACCAGCAACCTCTTGCTGCTAGGTGAAAGTGCTAACCACTACACCACTGTGCCGCCCAATTAAAACTTTATTTATATACATGATTCTGGAGATTTTTGCTAGATTGCCCTTGAGTGTTCAGCTGCCGATCCGTCATTATCTTGTACTTAGGGGTTCAGCGCTGAATATTTTTTATTATTTATATGTGCATATATACCCCCATCCAATTCGCATGCGAGCGTGACCGGCTGTCAATGAAGCTGGTTCACACAGGTCCGGGGCAGCTGCAGAGTTGATTGCTAAAGGGTCCTGTGCATGGTTTGGTCTGCTTCAGGTGCGAATTCAGACAAAAAAAAATCGCACCTGAACCGGTGAAAAACAGACACGCACTGGACCCCAGGAATGAACCCACTGCCGCACATATGTGAACCCGGCCCTATTCACAACCCTTTACTCTGCCTCTACGCATCTTTTTAAAGCATAACTAAAGGCAAAACTTTTTTTTCAGTTGTAGCAGTTGTAGACAGAGTGGAGATGGATCAAAACACCACTTAGGTTTTTATTGCTGTCTGTGTCCCTGTTCAGGAGATTCACCCTCCCTATTTGCCTTTTTTATCATTATTATTGAAAGTTAAAGTAGAAGAAAATCCCAAATTTGGGGTTGTCCCCTGAAAAGCTATAGAGGAGAAATCTTCCATTGGGGACACTTCTTCTGTTGACTGGGGGGCCCCAAAGGGATTCCTTTAATTTGCAGGGATTTCCTCTCACTTCCTGTTTTGGCTATGAGGCAGGAATGTGAATGTAAATCTCTCCAATGGGACAAAGATGGCAAAAAAAAAAAAAAATCTGACAGGGGTTATAACACTCCTTTACTCTATCCAAAATGAAAAAAAAAAAATTGCCTATAGGTTTACTTTAATTCTCTGGTAAACACCTAAAAATGTGTTTTGACAGTTCCACTTCTGCTTCCATATCTTCAGTGGACTTTTATTGCCTGCACAGTTCTTTCTTAGGGAAGCAACCCCTTTTCCTGCTCCATTATCCCCTAAGAATTACTCTTAAAATGTTCAAGATATTCTTATGAAACAGGTACATCTGACAATGAATACACATAGTATCGCGAACTTTGTCTTTATGGCCAATGCAGATGATTTTTTTCTCTTGATTTTATGCTAACTTTGACTAATGGAAGGAGATGGTCTCTGTGTTACATATGGGGTGATTTACTAAAATTGGAGAGTGCAAAACCTGGTACGAAACCATTCATCTTCCAGGTTTTATTGCAAAGCTTAATTGAACAAGCTAAAGTTAGAAGCTGATTGATTGGCTACCATGCGCAGCTGCACCAGATTTTGCACTCTCTAGTTTTAGTAAATCCACCCCATTGTCTTAATAAAATAAAATTTACATAAAAAACCCTAAAAACGTACTGTTGTTACTGGTACAAGGGCAGAAGGGTCAGCGCCCTATTGTGACACCAGTTTCTGTTACAACTACAGTATTTCATTGGGACATCTTTTGTCACCCTGATGATAGTGTAACAACAAAGTGAGGAGAAATCTCTCCATTGAAGATAGACACATTAATATAAATAATTTAACCACTTTAGAACCGCTCACAGTAATACTACTGCGGCAGAGTGGTTCGTTATCGTCCAGCGACGTAGTATTAACGTCGTTGGACACTCCCCCTTCTGGGCGGCGCTTGCGCGCCGCCGGAGGCTCGCTCCCGCTGTTTTCATTCACAGCGGGAGTCGGGCCAGGGGAGGAGCAGCGGCGATCGCCGCTGCTCTTACCCGATCGTCGGGGATCTCCATAGTGACAGGGAGTGACAGATCGGACTGTTCAGCATAGCTGGACATCCGATCTGTCCATGACTCACACAGTCACCTCCCCCCCCCCACACGTCAGTAAGCACCAGGCATACATTAACCCCTCCCTCTCCAATAAAATTAACCCCTTCCCTGCCAGTGTCATTTTTACAGTAACAGTGCATATATATAGCACTGATTACTGCAGTAATGTCACTGGTACCCCCAAAAGTGTCAAAAATGTCAGTCAAGGGTCCGATCTGTCCGCTGCAATGTCGCAGTCCCGCAAAAAAAAATCGCAGATCGCCGCCATTACGCGTTAAAAAAAAAAACACCAAAAATGACAGAAATCTTTCCCTTTGTTAGTAAACGCAATAACTTTTGCGCAAACCAATCAAAATACGCTTATTGCGATTTTTTTTACCAAACATATGTAGCATAAAACAAATTGGCCAAAAATTTTTAAAAAAATTGGTTTTTACATCTTTTTTGGGGGGAATTTCATATAAAAAAATGTTAAAAATATTGTTATTTTTTCAAAATAAACGCTATTTTTTTGTTTATAGCGCAAAAAGTAAAAATCGCACAGGTGATCAAATACCACCAAAAGAAAGCTCTGTTTGTGGGAAAAAAAGGACGTAAATTTCGTTTGGGTACGGCGTCGCACGACCGCGCAATTGTCAGTTGAAGTCGCACAGCGCCGAATCGCAAAAAGTGGCCTGGACGGAAGACAGCAAAATCCTCCGGTGGTAAAGTGGTTAAAACCTGGTTATAAACCTGTCCTACTTTATTATTAGGTAGAACACATATTTTTCCTGAAGTTTCACCTTAAATGGTATGTATATCCATTTTTTTTTTTTTTTTTTGGTTTCAGAATAGAGTAGGAGAGAGTTAAAATCTCTTTCAGTTTATGTTTTTATTCTGTGTACAATTGGGGGACATGTCTACGTCCTGCCCCAAAAGCGCAACGGTAAAATCTCTGAAAGGAGGGGAATTCCTAGTTATCTCAATTGGAAGATTTTCCCTTACCTGTTGAACAACTCTAAAATTTGGGATTTTTCATCAGTTTAACCACTTAAGCCCCGGAAGATTTTACCCCCATTCCGACCAGGGTTTTTTTTTGCGATTCGGCACTGCGTGACTTTAACGGACAATTGCGTAGTCGTGCGATGCTGTACCTAAACGAATTTGACGTCCTTTTTTCCCCACAAATGGAGCTTTCTTTTGGTGGTATTTGATCACCTGTGCGATTTTTTGATCATATAAACAAAAAAAAATGTCAATTTTGCAAAAATAACAATATTTTTCAAATTTTTTTATATGAAATTCCCCCCCCAAAAAATGTAAAAATCAAAATTTTTTAACATTTTCGACCAATTTGTTTTCTGCTACATATGTTTGGTAAAAAAAACCCACAAAAAGCGTATTTTGATTGGTTTGCGCAAAAGTTATCGCGTTTACTAACAAAGGGAAAGATTTTTGTCATTTTTGTTGTTTTTTTTTTAACGCATAATGGCGGCGATCTGCGATTTTTTTTGCGGTACTGCGACATTGCGGCGGACAGATCGGACCCTTGACTGACATTTTTGACACTTTTGGGGTTACCAGTGACATTTCTACAGTAATCAGTGCTATACATATGCACTGTTACTGTAAAATTACATTGGCAGTGAAGGGGTTACATTTTTTTGAGAGGGAGGGGTTGTGTGTGTCCCTAGGGGCGTGATTCTAACTGTGATTGGCTGTGGCTTGTGATGTAGGAACAGTGATCAACGGTCCTACATAGTAGAACCGTATGATCAGTGTTTCTACACAGGGGAGAATGACAGGCGGCTTGTTTACATTAGCCGCCTGCCTTTCTCCCTCTGCACCGACGATCGCCGAGTGACCGGCAGACATCGGGTCCGCCGGTCACACGCGCGCGGGGGTGGGAGCGCGCCTCCGGGGGCGCGCGCTCGCTCCCTAGACCCTCACAGGCTAGCGACGTAGTACTACATTGCTCTGCCTGTGAGGGGCTGACCGCCGCAGTAAATAGTCGTGCGCCGGTCGGCAAGCGGTTAAAAACATAAAAGCTAGACTAACCCTTTCTTACTCTATGTGAAACTAGATGTAGCACCCTCCTAGGTAGGTGCTGGGAAAAGTATATGTGTGGCCCAGTCTGCCTGATCATTCAGTTAGGCTGTCATATGTTTCCAGGGGTAGTCTGTTGAGTCTGGGGAGTCTTCCCACTGTATCCAATGAGGGCTCTTGTTGGACAGTGGAGGAAATCTGGCCAATAGCATTCCAGGGTTTATGGCTGTCCCAGTGGGCGTAGTTCGCCACAATGCACCCTGGGATTGAGTATAAACCTGGCGGGAGCATGTGACAGAGCATCTTTTGCGGGAAGCAGAGTCCCAGGAGGAGGCTGATGGCTGTTTCCCCTCCTGTCAGAGTAAATGAAGGTGTCCTGGGCAGTCGGCCTGAAGGACCGGAGGTTGAGCTGGGCTGCAGAGAAGGATCCAGAGTGTTGCTGACCGAGTGGAGCTGCTGGGCAGGAGTTTCCAGGAAAAACAGTGTTGTGAGTACTCGAAATCTGCCCTGGGGTCTGCCTAAGAGAGGGGGCCACTCCAGAAGGTCAAAGGGATCCAGGAGCCAGCTAACCGGTAGTTGTAGCATAGAAAGGGGGTACCAAGTGTTAAGCCCTGAAGATAAGGGAGTGAAAGGCGGCAGCAGTGTGGGCCCTGAAGCATTCAGCAGTGCAGCAAAAGTGTATGAGTAGCTACCTCAGGAAGGAATGCCTAAGGCAGCTAATAGAGCATTTCTTTAGTTGAAGCTCAGTTACAAGTTTAGTTCAGCGTTAACCGGCCCACGGCCAGCGTTAACCAGCGTCAAGTCAGCGTTGGCGGGCATTCAGCCAGCGTTAACCAGTGTCAAACAGTACTTTTAAGTGTCTCCGCCCAATTGTGCATAGTTGAGTTAACCACTTAAGCCCCAGCGGATTTGGCTGCTCAAAGACCAGGGCCTATTTTGCGATTCAGCACTGCGTGACTTTAACGGACAATTGCGCGGTCGTGCGATGCTGTACCCAAATTAAATTGACGTCCTTTTTTTCCCACAAATAGGGCTTTATTTTGGTGGTATTTGATCACCTGTGCAATTTTTATTTTTTGCGCTATCCTATAAATAAAAAAAGAGCGTCAATTTTAAAAAAATAACAATATTTTTCACATTTTTTTATATGAAATTCCCCCCCCAAAAAATGTAAAAATCTAATTTCTCTTACGTCCTCCGACAATCGCCGCCGCCGCCTCTAAGTCATCACTGTTGGGTATTGACTTCTGCTCCGCAGGAGTAGCTAGGCATAAAGACTTAGTCAAAAGAACAAAGGCATTTGCATATACACACCCATGGGGGCTGTCCCATCTGGTCAATACCCCCCTGCAGTGACCACTCCCAACTCAGTTTCATTCTGCATAGTGTCAGGAGTAGTCAGGCTTCCCTGTGCTGGGGCTACAGTCTCAGCCTAACTAATCTTTTATTTGATTTTCTCTGAAAATGTCAGTTTTTTCTTACTTTACTAGCTGTTTATTTTGTCAGCTTTTAGTTTTTTGTCGATTCTTTGGAAGAAGATGGATCATGCGGTGCTGGGATTCGGACTGACCGCCCTGGTTCTCCAGGGCAGAGGGTCAGATGGACCCCCAGTCCGCCATCGAGCGTTCAGCCGTGGTTCGTCCGGGCACTATGAACGACCCATCCCTGTTCGCAGCAGGGATGCAGCCGTGAGGTGGCTACCTCACAGGACACATCTGCAATGCTGCAGTGTCATGTCCCTGGCTAACGGCACTCCCTGTCAGATAAGGACATCGGCTTTCCGTTCATAGAGGCACCCCACGCCATCTGGTACAGGTAAGTACTTCTGTGTGGGGCCTCTGTCTGGGGTGGCAGTCCTGTGTTGCTGTGTGTCCCCCATGTCTGTGCCTGTGTGACTCCCTGATGCGGTCCCTGCGGGGATCGCTTGTGCATGCACTGCGGTGCTGTATGTTTTTGGGGGTCCCCTTCCCTGGGTCACTTCGGTGCTTGTTGGGGGTGCAGACTGTGTGTGGCGGCCGCAGCGGGGTGACTCCACGCGGTCCGCCATTTTAGGTATGGGCAGGCATGTTTGGCTTCTTTATGGGCAATACTACATGCTGTTTTGCCGCCATTTTGCGGTAGCAGAACGATCGTTCCGACTGCATGTCCGGCGGCCATTTTGGCGGAGCCTTCCATGCAATCCTATGGGGCAGCCATTTTCCCTGAGTCATGCAGCCTATAAGTTCAGCCTACTCTATCAGCACTTCCTTTTCCTCTGGAGCAGGACATCGGTGGCAACACTCTGCAGGGCTCTGCAGGTTATCGCTCTCAATATCTTCCTGTATTGTCGCTTCTGGCTCAGTTTTTTTGCTTCTCCTGTTTGGGGGTCTTTGTCACAGTAGCTGTAGCGGTGGGCTGCGCACTCCGCAGCGATCCTAAAGGGGCAGTACAAACTTTCTTGCACTGTTGTTTTGTAACCTTGAGCAATGGATTCTCAGGACAGCAAATTCCCCCCAGCTCTGGTGGGGGTCCCCAGTTCTCCTGTGGCCCCTCTGAGACCTGATTTGGCCGCTGTAGTGGCGACTTTGGTGTCAAATATGGAATTGCTGATGGCTGAACGTGCTGCTAAAAAGAGGCCCAGATTGTCTCTCTCTTCTGATTCAGATGGTGATATGGCTGCTGCAGCGAGCGTGCCCTTTTCAGGGTCTCGCTCATCCTTAGACCCGCTGGGGTCTGAGGGGGAGGCAGAGGTTGAGGGGGTTGATACCTCCTCCCCGGGGTCGCCTGAAGAGCGGGCGACCATGGATGAATTAATTGTTTCTGTTAAGGAAACTTTACATTTGGAGGATGAGCCCAGTCCTCCGGGCGTTGTGTCCTCGTTTGGGAAGCACAGGACCCGCAAGTCGGCGCAGGTTTTTCCCTGCCCAGCTGAATTTCATTACACTGTTAATGAAATGTGGCACACGTTAAAACGTCCATTTCTGGTACCTAGCCGGTTCAAATTGCTTTATCCTTTTGCGCCGGGTACGGAATCGCGATGGTGTGTGCCTCCACAGGTGGATCACACTGTGGCCATGTTAAACAAGGCTACCTTGGTTCCTTCTGAGGATACCCCGGTTTTCCGGGATCCCACGGACCGGCGGTTGGAGTCTCTAGCCCGCCATTCCTATACGGTGGCGGGCTCGTTGCTCAAACCCATTTTCGCGTCCGTTTTGGTGGCTCAGGCGGTGGCTGATTGGACTAAGGTGCTTAGAAACAACCTCGTGTCTGATGGTGTTCCGCCTGCCCGGCTGGAAATGGTAGATCAAATCCACCAAGGAATCATGTATCTGTGTGATGCGGCCTTAAATGAGGCCCCCTTAGTAGTGTCTCAGTGCTTAACCGGCAACTGATATGGCTAAAGAGCTGGTTGGCTGACCAGTCCTCACGGAAAACAGTTGCTGATTTTCCCTATGCTGGCTCTCGCCTTTTTGGTGAGGCGTTGGATACCCTGGTGAAGGGCGTCACGGGGGGCAAGAGCACTTTGCTGCCCCAGAACCCGAAGAACAAGTCCTTTCGAGGCAAGCGGGGTTCTGCGCCTAGATCCACTCAGGGGTCATTTCGTGCCTTTCGGAACCAATCCAAGGGCAAGCCCTTCAAGGCCCAGGGCAATCAGAAGAAGCCCTGGGCGGGTAAGCAGAAGTAAGGCAATGCCGGCTCGGCGGGTCAGTTCTCCTCTGCCTGAAGGGGCGCCCTCACCCATTTCAGGGGTGGGGGGACGTTTGCGTGGTTTCCTCCAACCTTGGCTGCTCCGGATATCAGACAGGTGGGTTCAGGAAATCATTCGATCGGGGTACAAGATCGAATTCCTTTCCAGGCCGGCGGACAGATTCTTTCCCTCAAATCTTCATTTGCCTCCGGGGCGTCTGCAGGACCTGCACCAAGCGGTACAGGACCTTCTTGCTCAGGGGGTGATTGTCCCGGTACCTAATCGGGACAGGTTTCGGGGGTTTTATTTGAATCTGTTCACTGTGCCCAGAAAGGAGGGCAAAGTGCGTCCTATTCTGGACCTGAAAGCGCTGAACCGCTTTGTGCGTGTTCGGAAGTTCCGTATAGAGTCTCTCCGTTCGGTGGTGGCCTCCTTGAGTCCAGGAGAATTCCTGGCCTTGATAGATCTAAAAGATGCGTACCTGCACATCCCCATTTTCGAGGGTCATCAGCGGTACCTTCGGTTTGCTATCGCAGAGGACCACTACCAGTTTGTGGCGTTACCTTTCGGTCTCGCTTCGGCACCACGGGTTTTTACCAAAGTGTTGGCGCCGGTTCTGGGCCTGCTGAGGGCACAGGGCATTGCGGTCTTGGGTTACCTGAACGATCTACTTCTGAGATCACGTGCCAGCCAGTACCTAGTGCGCGATCTGTCCATCACGGTACAGACGCTCCAGGAGTTCGGATGGACCATCAACGTTCAGAAATCGACGTTGTCTCCATCGGTTCGTCTTCCCTATCTGGGAATGATTCTGGACTCTGCTCAGGCAAGGGTGTTTTTGCCGGAGGACAAGCTCCGGACCTTTCAGGATGAGATCAGGTCCCTCAGGGACAACCTGTCCTCGTCACTCAGTACCTGTATGCGGGGCCTGGGGTTGATGGTATCGGCCTTCGAGGCGATACCCTTTGCTCAGTTTCACACGCGGGCTCTCCAGATGGACATCCTGGCCAGGTGGGACAGACTGCCTCAGTCTCTGGATCTGAGTGTCTCCTTGAGTCGTCAGACCAGATTGGCTCTTCTGTGATGGCTCCAGTCCCCATCGGTGGCGGAAGGCAAGTCCTTCCGTCCGTTGGTGTGGACGGTGATTACCACGGATGCCAGCCTGTCGGGCTGGGGTGGAGTCCTGGGCAACCTGTCTGCCCAGGGCACTTGGTCGGAGGAAGAGTCCTCCCTCCCAATAAATGTGCTGGAATTGCTCATTCCAGTGGTCGGACCGACTTCGGGGCCGTCCTTTCCGGGTACAGACGGACAATGCTATCGCGGTGGCTTACATCAACCACCAAGGGGGCACCAGGAGTGCTCGGGCGGCCCGGGAGGTGACTGACATCCTGTCTTGGGCCGAGACTTATGTCCCGGCGATCTCAGCAGTCCACATTCCGGTTGTGGAAAATTGGCAGGCCGACTATCTGAGCCGCCAGACCCTGGACCAGGGGGAATGGTCCCTGCACCCAGAGGTCTACCAAATGCTGTGTGCGAGGTGGGGATTCCCGGATGTGGATCTGTTCGCATCTCGGCTAAACCAAAAGGTGGAAAGGTTCGTGGCAAGAACGCGTGATCCACTGGCGGATGCCTCGGATGCATTAGTGGCCCCTTGGCATCAGTATCGGCTGATGTATGCTTTTCCTCCGATTCAGTTGCTATCCAGGTTCCTCCGCAGGTTAGCCTCGGAACCACACCTGGTGATTCTGGTGGCTCCGGACTGGCCACACCGGTCCTGGTACGCCGACGTTGTTCACCTGGCAGTGGCGGCTCAGTGGCGGCTGCCCATGCGGGAAGATCTCCTGTCTCAGGGTCCGATCTTCCATCCTGCTTTACAGTCGCTGGCTTTAATGGCCTGGCTGTTGAGACCCAGGTCCTGAGGGACAGGGGTCTCTCCTCTGAGGTCATCCCTACCCTTGTCAAGGCTAGAAAAACCTCCTCTGGTAAAATCTATTACCGTACCTGGAAGGCTTAGTTCGCCTGGTGAGAGTCCAGGGGGTTCTCCCCTCGCTCGTACTCGGTGTCGAGAGTGTTGGCTTTTCTCCAGGCTGGTGTGGACCAGCGCCTGGCGCTGGCCACGATCAAGGGCCAGGTGTCCACACTGGCTATTCTTTTCCAACGCCCTGTGGCGTCTCATTCTCTGGTTCGCACCTTCATTCAAGGTGTGCGACATTTGGCTCCTCCCAGGAAGGAGCCCTTACCTCCGTGGGACTTGAACTTGGTTCTGTCCGTGTTACAGCGTGCTCCCTTTGAAAACATTCGGGAGATATCGTTGCCTCTGCTGTCTAAGAAGGTTGCCTTTTGGTGGCGATCACTTCGGCTCGCAGGGTGTCGGAACCGGCAGCGTTATCTTGCCATTCTCCGTACTTGGTGATTCACTGGGATAAGGTGGTCTTGCGTCAGCATCCCTCCTTTCTTCCTAAGGTGGTCTCTGAGTTCCACATTAATGAGGACATTGTCCTGCCTTCGCTTTGTAGGAAGCTTAAGCATCCTAAGGAGGTTGCTCTGCATTCCTTGGATGTTGTCAGGGCGATCAGGGTTTACCTGTCGTCTACGGAATCCTTTCGGAAGACGGATTCACTCTTTGTCCTTCCTGAGGGACGTCGGAAGAGCATGGCTGCATCTGCAGCGACTATTGCCAAATGGATCAGACAGACCATTGAACAGGCTTACGCCTTGAAGGAATGGGTTCCACCCTTCCCTGTTAAGGCGCACTCTACCAGATCTGTGAGTGTGTCCTGGGCCTCTTGGGATCGGGCCTCGGTGGCCCAGGTGTGCAAGGCTGCGACTTGGTCGTCGGTGCACACTTTTTCCAAATTCTACAAAGTAGATGTTCTGGCATCAGCAGATGCTTCCTTTGGCCGCAAGGTTCTCAGTGCGGCAGTGCCATGAAGGACCCTTGTTTTTTTCTGGGTCCCTGGCTGTTGGTATTTGTTTTCCTGGGCTTTTGCTCCTTTTGAGCATTGTTTTCTGTTACCCAGAAGGTTCTCTTACGGTGCATGTAAGATTCCTTTCTCTGATGTGGGTACTGCGTTGCCTTTTCTACGGTTGCGTCTCCCACCCCTCATGTCTATACTGCTTTGGGACATCCCAACAGTGATGACTTAGAGACGGTGGCGACTGTCGGAGGATGTAAGAGAAAACTGAATTTTTGTAAAATCTTACCTGTAAAATTCCTTTCTCTGAGTGCTCCGACAGTCGCCGCCCCCGCCCCTCTTTTGGGGTTGTGTCTTATTACCTATTGCTATGCTACCAAACTGAGTTGGGAGTGGTCACTGCAGGGGGGTATTGACCAGATGGGACAGCCCCCATGGGTGTGTATATGCAAATGCCTTTGTACTTTTGACTAAGTCTTTATGCTTAGCTACTCCTGCGGAGCGGAAGTCAATACCCAACCGTGATGACTTAGAGGCGGCGGCGAATGTCGGACTCAGAGAAAGGAATTTTACAGGTAAGATTTTACAAAAATTCAGTTTTTTTTAACATTTTAGGCCAATTTGTTTTCTGCTACATATTTTTGGTAAAAAAAATCGCAATAAGTGTATTTTGATTTGTTTGCGCAAAAGTTATTGCGTTTACTAACTAAGGGAAAGATTTATGTCATTTTTATTGTTTTTTTTTTAACTAGTAATGGCGGTGATCTGCAATTTTTTTTGCGGGACTGCGACATTGCGGCGGACAGATCAAACCCCTGACTAACATTTTTGACACTTTTGGGGGTACCAGTGACATTACTACAGTAATCAGTGCTATAAATATGCACTGTTACTGTAAAAATGACACTGGCAGGGAAGGGGCTAACTTTATAAGAGATCCAGGGGTTAAGTGTGTCCCTAGGGGCATGCTTCTAACTGCCAAGGGGCGTGGCTTTTGATTTAACCACAGAGACATACAATCCTACATAGCAGGATCGTATAGTCTCTGCAGTTACACCAGGGAGAATGACAGACGGCTTTGTTTACATTAGCCGTCTGCCTTTCTCCCTCTCCAGCGGGAAATCGCGAGTGACCAGCGGACATCGGAAGCCGCCAGTCACTCACGCGGGGATGGCCGTGAACGAGCGGGGGCGGGAGCGCGCCTCTGGCGGTACGCGCTCGCCCCCTACAGGCTCCTGGGCGAGCGACGTAGTACCACTCATCCCTTCTCCCATCCAAGTTCCTAAATAAATCAAAAAACCCAAAGATACTGAACTGGTTATTGTCTCAGTGCTCACACTTGGAGAACATGCTTAAATGCCCTGTTGTTGTTAGCGGTAACCAAGGGGGACCCATATCCAGCAAAACGGCTGGGAATTGTGCTACATTAAAAAAATAAGTTTTGCCTAGATATACACTTCAGTAAATATGTGATGGATTAGCTCACAACAAGGCTGATTCCTAATTAAGTTCTTGTGAAATTCAAACCAACCTTGTGTGAGTAAAATTGTAATATTGTATAACTTTTTCAGTTCACAAAATTAACAACAAGCTGGTATCTATTTTTTTTTCTAATTTTAAAGGTTTCCATTGCATGCAATTTAAAGTATATATGAAAAGTCCATGCTGCGTCAAGGTTCCTCTGTATTATGCAACCTAATCAATGAGAACATGAACAGTGGGACATAAAGCACTGAATCAATTAAGATCATACTTATCTTACAGCCACCAATTTCTCCCTGTGGTGCGTACACATGAAAAATCAGATCTTACCATTGCAGCTTAAAAATATGTAAAACCCATCATAATATATAATATTTTTAAATCTGCAGCTTTCATTAAAAAAGGAATACGTGCTGACCCTGCCATGATGGTTCTTGTTTGAGCACTTTCTGTTATGGGGTGACAATGCTCTGTCTCCCAATTATCCTGCAGTGTTGTCACCCTGTGATGCAAGCTTCTTGTGATAGAGACTACTAGCATTTAATTCAATAATCCTCATGGAGGAACCCATCCACTGTTGTCACTATCAGTAAACCCTCCCTGTCTACTTGACATGCAGTAGACATGTAAGTAGACAGGAGTTGCTGCAATGAGGTTACAGGAGATCAGAAGCTTTAATGTAAGAAGAAGCTGTAGTATGTCTCCTTATCTGAAGATGGCACTGGCTTGCTCCATTAGTTTGGCAGGTGCCACAGGGGTCTAGGCTGTCCCCTAGTATGGGCTCCAGTCAACCATCCTGAGGAGCCTGGGGTTATCTTTTTTAGATGTTAAATCCCCAAGAGATTGAGCCATCTTGGTCTCAGAGGTGCTTCAATAATGCCTTCTACATCATGCAGTGTGGGGGTAGGCCAGGGTAGGAACCCCAACTTTCCAGGAACAGAATAGGCATACTGGAAGGGAAAGGAACCAGATTAACAGGGACAGTCTAGGTTGCCGTTACAGGGTAGATTTACAAGGGGGTCTATGCTTTTCATCCAGCCACCTGTAACCTTCTTTTAGCCCCTAGCTGGAAATGTAAGTGTCTTCCTGGAGATTTCAGAGCAGAATAGCATTTCCAGTACCATCTTTTAATGAAAGACCTCCTTGAGCCAACCCTAAACCTTGTGCAGTTTTACTTTGACTGAAAAGTGCCTTAGGCTTAGTTCACACTTGTACGATTTCAAAGCTGCGTCAACTTTGGTGCAACTTTGAAGCAACTTTGACAAAACTTTGGATGGGTGCAACTTGAATACGACTTTGGCTTTGACCAATGGAAAATGAACAACTGTTGCACACAAGTTGCATTATATAACATTCAGGTACGACTTTCATGCAACTTCTGAGGGTTAACATTGCAGTCTATGGCCCTTAAGTTGCATGAAAGTTGGACCGAAGTAGTGCATGAACTACTTTGAAGTTGCTGCGACTTTAGGTCGCACATATATGAATGGTTATCATTGGAAAACATGGGAAACAACTTAAAGTCCAAAGTTGCATGACGAGTCGCACAAATGTGAATGGATTAGTGTCCACTGATGACATTCTGCCTGTATGTGTCCAATCACGCACTGTGTCAATGAAGCAATTGGCCACACTTTTAAACTTTTCCAGAAACATTACAATGCATTCAAGCATCAAAGTTCTGTAGCCTGCTCCCTTTCTTTAGATATCTCTTCGCAAGGTTCACTCACACTCAGATGTAAGAAAGGATGAACCGTGTGAAAGCAAATATTCCATTTAAAATGAAGGCAGATGCTTATGATACTCAATGATAGTCATTCAGTTAGGTTATACATCTACTCTCATTATCTTTTTGGCATCACTAGAGAAAAGAATATGGGAAGTGTTTTGTGTAATATTTGAGTTCATCTATACCACACTAATTTAATGTTCTATTCAATAAACAGACCAGGTAAGTATTTTAAAGCGGAGTTCCGGGCACAAAAACGATATTTTTTTTTTGTGCCCCTCCGCTAGTTCGACATTACCTGAAAAGGAATTGGATAGTTATTTTTTTTACTCACCTTTTAATTGAAGATCGTAAATACTCACCTCAGAGTACTTCCTCCCTCGGCGCCGCGGCTCCGCCATCACTTCCTGTCTCGCTATGATTCCTGGGAGCTGAACGTCATCGCTCCAAGGAATCAATGCCACGGCACCAGCCCCGCTCGTCCTTTCCGGGCGACGCCGCATTCCCCGGCTAAACAGCTTCTGGGCATGCCCAGAAGCTGTGGAGGAATGCGGCACCGCACCGGAAGTGACGAGAGGGGCCGGTGCAGGCACATTCTGGGACAAGAAGACGCGGAAGAAGACACAGAAGAGGACCGCGCCGGCTTCAGCTGCCCACAAGAGAGATGGAAACGCTGTGGAAGAAATTTTATAAGTAAGTATTTCTTCTAAAAGGTAAGTGCGAACCGGGACAGATCAGAGGCTAGCCATTGTGGAATGTGCTAGCCCTGACTGTCCCGGGGGTATGTTTATTAAAAAATGACTTCTGTGCCCAGAACTCCGCTTTAAATGTATGGAAAGTTACATTGTCTTCTCTTTCTCAGAAATTATTGTTCCTATTCCATTATGTATATGGACATTCATGTATATTATTCTGTGTGAAGCAGGTTATAGAGGAAAGCAGTTGATTGCATTGAACCCTATAGTTGCAAATTAATGTCCTTGAGGTCTGAAACTGCATAATGTTTGCAATTTTTTAAAATGACTGCCAAAACTGAGTGCATTTGTCAGGAACTTAACTGATGTACACACATCTGGATGGGCTGTCAGCAGTGTGTGCCCATTGTCTTCAGCCTTTGGGAGTGTGGTGGAGGGTCAAGTAGTTGACCTTGGATCATTATTCATTGCTTTATTCTGCAGATGCTTCTCATTCAGCTTTGTCTGATTGTGCTATCTCTTTACTTCCAAGCTGCTCCTTGGATTTATTTGCTGGGTCCCCCACTACTGCAGACGATCTCTCCAAAATCCTCACTCCAGCATCACATCTGTGTATACAGGGCCAAGCACACGTGTAGGTCAGCAGATCCTGAGCTGAGCTATTTGGTAATTTCCAAGGCCAGGTTCTCATATGTGCGGCTGCGGTTCACAGCATGGGGTCCAGTGCATCCCTGTTCACTGGTTTGGGTGCGATTCCGTTCTGAATTTTTGGCTGAATTCGCTCCTGAACTGTACCCAAAGAAGCACAGATCTCTTCTGCAATCTGGACTGCGGCCACCCCGGACCTGTGTGAACTGGCTCCCTTGAAAGCCTGTCACTCGCCTGTCATGCAACTTTGATGCAGTGAAACCCGCATCCAATTTGCATATATGTGAACCCAGCCTCAAGCTGGCTCTTGTAGAGCTTAATCATGATTAAGTCCTGCTCTGGGTGAAACATATTGAGGGCATGACTTTGGGTGTAAGTGAGCAATGTGCTTTGCAATAAACATTGGCTGGAGTTGAACGTCTTTGGTGTGTAGCCTGGCATTTGGAAGGTGGACTACAGTGGAGCAAGAGTGGACTTGGCACCCAGCTGATTGCAGGAAAGCAAGCAGGATATAGGCTGGCCTATGAGCTTTGAAAGGGGTTGGGTTCCTCTAACTAGCTTTTGTAGAGCTTGCTTACATACATGTGTAACTCTTTGCTGTGTTGAAGATTGACAGTAGTGGCTCATCTGGCATGTTCTTCTGACCTCACTTCTTGTACTCTACCTGCCCTGACCATTGCAGTGTGTCCTGACTAGTACTTAGGTCGGCCGTACATTGTGCAAATCTCTTACTTGCAACAACTCCGCCATCAACACAGATAGTGCTCACAGTGGAATCAGTAATGGTCTTACTCCAGCGGTTGAAGCCATCCTAACTGGGAGAAGACAGTGATTATTGTAAGAGAATCCGGCAGGCTGGTTGTACCAAAGATGATTGATCGATCAACTTGGTACATTCAGCCTGCCCATTAACAATCTCACTGAACCCGCTGAGATTCGAACTGTGTATGGCCAGCCTTACTCCTCACTCACCTCACTGGTTTTTACACTGGGTTCTGGGCAGGGCTGGGACAAGAGGTGGGCAGGAGGGACAGCTTCCCTGGGCGCAATATTATTTTGCAGGGATGGGGGGTGCACCTTGACCCTAAACCTAAGGAAAGGGGGGGCACAGTTTGGCATCCTTGCCCTAGGCACTGGATGACCTTGTCCCTGCACTGGTTCTGTCCTGACAACTACTACTAGTTTCAGTTTATACCTCCCTGTCCCACCCTTTGAAGTTTGTACTCAGCATGTTAGAACTTTCTTGTGGAATATTATGCCCTTAAGGTGTAGGAATCTGTTTTTTTGCAATTCATCCAATCCCAGGGCTCTTTAACATGTACATAATGATTTATTAAATTGCACTTTTGATTTCTGCCAACTGGCATTGCTGCAGATTTTCCCAGAGAAGCATGCCCTACAGAAATGTAGAGGACAAAAATATAGAAATCCTGCTGATAAACCATAACTAAACTCTGTCATATGAAAGAACTGGAAAAATGGTTTATTTTTTCTCTTTGCATAATACGAAGGAGGGCAGGAAAGGAAAACCGAGAGACAGTGTAAGGGAGTGAAGAGGAATAGGGAGAGAGGAAAATTATATGTGCTAAAATTTGTTTAACTTCCAGAACTGATTCACCAATTCTATTTTTACCCATTTTAGAATTGAAATATGTAAACTGATTGGAAATAAAGATAGGGCCGTCCCCTGGGGCAACCTACTCTATCTGTATAACTCAGGTGTTATAAGCATGAACCTTAGGGAGGTTTCCAATGCAGCTAATTTAGAATGGTTGTACTTCTGTCTTGCTCTAAGGCCTAAGGCCTGTGTATTTTGCTTTGTTCTCAATGATCGAATGCTTGTGCATTTTGTTCCCTCTGCCTTAGCCCCTGCACGGGAATTTTGAAAATTAATAAAACTATTAAAACAACATAACACATTCTACTCACCCAATAATTTTACAACCACTGATTCATCATTCAGTTCTTTATAGGGTGACACAGATCATTTGATTTACAGAATATACAGGATGCTTGGAGAATTCTTATCTCAGCCCACATCCATCTGAAGATTCATCATATTAAATATTTCTGGAATGAACATCATACACTCTGCTCGTAAAATGTGAGAACCCACCTAGCGCCATACTGAAATCCCATCATTCCATTTCTGGATTTTTTTCTTGTTAATCCTTGTCCAAAGTAGATTATTTTTATTTTTTTTTTTGCTTTGGACAGAGAAAGGTTTTATTGCCATCTGTGTTCCATTGTAAAAAATTATCTTTACTTATCATCCTGAAGTCACAACAGAAAGTGAGAGGAAGTCTATTTAACCACTTTAGCTCTGGAAGATTTATTCCCCTTCATGGCCAGGCCAATTTCTGCGATACGGCA
Organism: Pelophylax lessonae; assembly: GCF_965119305.1. Lineage (NCBI taxonomy): Eukaryota > Metazoa > Chordata > Amphibia > Anura > Ranidae > Pelophylax > Pelophylax lessonae. The sequence continues at coordinate 85,619,213 of NC_138769.1, read as the reverse complement.
CTGTTACTTTAACTGACATTTGCACGATCATGTGCAAGTGTACCCAAATAACATTTTATGTCCTTTTTCCCCACAAATAGAGCTTTCTTTTGGAGGTAAAAGTCTGTGATAACGCCCTGGAGGAGGGTGAAACGCATCAACGCAATTTCCGGCCCCACGCTTGCTGTGACGTCAGATCCGGTAACGGTGGAACGCAAGCCGGGACCACGAGATCCCGCAGTACACCGCGACTGTCCTAGGACTTTTTACCTGCCTGACTTACAGAGCCCGATTTTATTTATGGAAATGTGAGTGTGTTTTACCTTGTCTTTAATACATTTTACGTTGATGTCAAGCAATATCACGCTATTGCGACCTTTTCTTTCCTATGGTCCTTAACATGCTGAGTTCCTAAGAAGTTCCCTAACGGTCCCAGACTAGCCATAAGGATTACTGCCGGATTCTTTGACCGGACTAAGCCTGGTTGGCCCTTATACTATACGGTCTAGGGGTCCACATTGTCTGGTAAGTTTGATATCCTGGGGGAGAGGAAAAGTCACCCAATTCACCTCACCATGGCAGCATGCTAATGCACAATTTCCAGCACCTGAGCACTTTTTTCTTGATAGAACATCCTTCACTGGCTACCTGCTGAAGCATTTCTGTTTTAAATATCTGTTGGACATTTTTTGATTGTCATTTATTATTCACTCGGACTATTTGATTTTATGAACTTGATTTTACCATCTGCACAGGGATTTTATTATCACTGCAAGTGGTCATATTATTTCATTTAATCACCACACAGGGTGATATATATATATTTTTAAGGAATATGGTTTATTAGTGGTTTTATTATTTATTGATACCATCCATATGATTTATTGATACCATTTCATATATTCACAATTATTTCAAGTGGCTTACCACCACATTATTGATTATACCAATTTTACGCTGTTTTCTTCACTTAGTCATTAATACAGTGTCAGTGTACAGTATTATCACTGATTACTGTATTAGTGTCACTAGTGATGTTAGTGTCAGTTAGTGACCTGGTAAAATGCCTGTAAAGCGCTATTCCGGCATTTCCATTCATTCCTATAGGACCAAAAACGCCTGTAATCTGCCAAATTAATCTCATTTACTTTTTTGAGCAACAGGCATTTTTGTTTCAGGTGACAGAATGCTTATATGTAAACAAGGGCCATTGAAATGAATGGAAATTTGCTTGTTGGGTGTGTCAGAGCTGAGCACATTACAGGTGTGAACAGGGCCTAAGTGTCACTAGCGATGTCCATGTCAGTTGGTGACCCTCCAAGATAGTGTCTGTTAGCTCCAGATTGCCCACCACCTTATGACAGTCACAGTTATCACAGTTATCTACGACTGAAGTCTGTACATTAGGGTTACAGAAAATTCTAAGTATACATTTTTAATTCACCTACAGTAAATGTTAAGGTATATCCAAAGCCAACCCTTTTATATTTTAGTTTTCAATTGTGAGGAGAAGGTTTTTGTTGGTGTCTGTGTTTCCACCAAAGAAAATCTCTTTCTCTGTTTGAATTGGTGGCCATTGCTGTTTGGGGCCAAAATGATGGGAAATCCAAATTGTCACTGAAACAGGAACTGAGGGGGACTCTTCAAATTTCAAATGGGCTCACCTGTTTTGGTGACAACTGTGTGAGGTAGAATTTACACCCAACTTGGAGAGGTTTCTCCTCAATTCTCTTACTTTATAGAACATTAAGGGTTATCTCCCTAACAGGAACACAGACAACAAAATACAACTTGACCAGAGCTTTAAGTGCCGGGTCACACTTGTGCGATGCGGGAAGGCTGCGAATTCGCAGCCTGTTCCCGCATCGCAAACACACATCTGGCAATTCACAGTGCCAAATGCGATACGCAGGGGGTGTCAATGAAATGTTAACGACACCCCCAGTTTGATCGCATATCGCAGTGCGATCTGACAGTTCGCACAGGACCGGATCGCACAAGTGTGAACCACTGTGCGAGCCGATCCTGATGCGGCTGAAAAAAAGGGTAATGTGCGACATTTGTGCGTGTGCAGTGCGAATTTAGCCATACAAAGTGTATGGCTGAATTCGCACTGCACATCTGATCGCATGTAATGAAGGAGCAGTGCGTTTCGATATTACATACGATCGCCGCACACGCTATAGTGTGAACCGGCACTAACTATTGCCTGAAAAGTAATAAATATTTTTGGCTTTAAATATACTTTATATTTTTTTATCCAATTTTAATCTTTCTTTACTAAAAGCCGGATGTACTGCATTACTATGCAGGTCTCTGCCTGACACTTTGTGACATTTAGTGGCACATGTATATGGGCAAAAGGGGGCAGATAGAGTGCTGAGTTCAGGGGTGCCTAAACGTTGCGTCTGGACACAATAGCGCTCTGTACTATGGCCATATAAAACTGGAAGATAATCCATGGCCAGTTTGTATGAAGACAAAAACATGGTTCCTAGATGCAAACTGTCTAGGTCCAGGGCCGGTAGGAGTCCCAGTCACCTGTAACCATTTGCAGTTACAATAAGAACCCGTGCGTTATACTGGCAGGTAGCGTAGTAGTCTGGATCCTTATTTTATATTTGGGAATATCTTACTGACAGACCCTAAAAACTTAATGTCATACCCCCCGACTTATATGGTAATGCAGGACACCTATAAGCAAAAGTATGTAGGCAAAGGACACACCGCCCTACACCCCCCTACAATGCCCCCTACAATGTAGGTGTTTTGGGGTGTTTTTGGGGAGTTTTTCTGCTCTAGGATCAGCTCTCAAAACGCCCAACAAGACAAATCCTATTCATTTCAATGGCCCCTGTTCACATCTGAGCGTTTTGACTCTGTGAGCAAAACGCCCAACGCTCAAAAAAGTACATGAGCTTCTTTTTGGGCAGATTACAGGCGTTTTCCATTGGTCTCTATTCAATCTAAAAACGCCTGCACAAAAAACACCTGTAAAAACGCCTGTAAATCGCGGCAAAAATCACGGTAAAAAACACGCGAAAACGCTACGCTCAGGTGTGAATGTAGCCTAAAGGAGAATTATACAAAAAAATGATTAGTTGATCCCACAAGTACATTTTTTAATATATTTGTTTTTGAAATTTACAAATGCAGAAATTTAGAAATTGAGTGAAGGGTTTAGCACTGGGAGACACTTTTTGAAAGATAAAAAGGGCATTTTATAAACAACTACATACAGTAGATCAGACCACAATAAGGGACAAATGAGGAGGAAAGAGGGACTTTGTTCCAAATCAGGGACATCTATTAACAAAAGTATGTAGGCATAGGACACACTCCCTGTCATGCCCCATTAAAGGAGTTATACAAAAAAATGATTCCCTAAATCCACAAGTGTCTTTTTCTACTACTATTATTCCTTTATATTGGCTTTTGATATTTACAAATGCAGCAATTTAAAAATTGGATAAAAGGTTTAGCTCTGGGAAACTCTTTATAAAAGATAAAAAGTGCATTTTATATACTTCTATATAGATTAGACCAAAATGAGGGACACATGAGGAGGAAAGAGGGACAGAGGGACTTTGTTCAAAATCAGGGAGAGTCCCTCAAAATTAGGTACAATTGGGAGCTATGTAGATTATGGATGGATGTGTACCATACCTGGCAACCCTGTTTTGCTAAGTCACGGCTTATTGACAAAGCAGAAATCCGCCCTTCTATAGGAGCCATGGGTATGCCTTTAACCACTTTACCACTAGAGCATTTTGCTGTCTTACGTCTGGGCCACTTTTTGCGATTCGGCGCTGTGCGACTTTAACTGACAATTGCGCGGTCGTGCGATGCCATACCCAGAAAAAATTTACATCCTTTTTTCCCCACAAACGGAGCTTTCTTTTGGTGGTATTTGATCACCTGTGTGATTTTTACTTTTTGCGCTATACAGAAAAAAAGAGAGTAAATTTTGAAAAAATAACAATATTTTTCACATTTTTTTATATGAAATTCCCCCCAAAAAAATTTAAAAATCAAATTTTTTTTAAATTTTTGGCCAATTCGTTTTCTGCTACCTATGTTTGGTAAAAAAATTCACAATAAGCGTATTTTGATTGGTTTGCGCAAAAAACGCAAAAAACTACTAACAAAGGGAAAGATTTCTGTCATTTTTGGTGTTTTTTTTTAACGCGTAATGGCGGCGAACTGCGATTTTTTTTGCGGGACTGCGACATTGCGGCGGACAGATCGGACCCTTGACTGACATTTTTGACACTTTTGGGGGTACCAGTGACATTACTGCAGTAATCAGTGCTATATATATGCACTGTTACTGTAAAAATGACACTGGCAGGGAAGGGGTTAATTTTATTGGAGAGGGAGGGGTTAATGTATGCCTGGTGCTTACTGACGTGTGTGGGGGGAGGTGACTGTGTGAGCCAGGGACAGATCGCATGTTCAGCTATGCTGAACACTCCGATCTGTCACTCCCTGTCACTTGGGAGATCCGCCCGCTTGTGTTTACACAGGCGGGCGGATCTCCACACTAGATCCCCGACGATCGGGGCAGAGCAGCGGCGGTCGCCGCTGCTCCTCCCCTGGCCCGACTCCCGCTGTGACTGAATACAGCGGGAGCGAGCCTCCGGCGACGCGCAAGCGCCGCCCACAAGGGGGAGTGTCTGACGACGTAGGTCTACGTCGTCAGACGATAACGAGCCACTTTGCCGCAGTAGTACTACGGTACTCAGTGGCAAAGTGGTTAAGTGATTGTAAAGGCTCAAGGTTTTTTTACCTTCATGCATTCTATTTATCCAGCGATGTGCAGAAGGATAGTGGTTCTCTCGGTTCTTTTCCTCTCACTGGAGACAGTACCGGGAGCCATTGTCAATCACAGCCAGTGAGCCAATCATGAGAGAATGAAGACAGGGCCAAGCCACGCACCATGTGTGAATGGACACACAGAAGAGCGGCTCGGAAGCAAGCCTGCTGTCTCAGTAGAAGTCCGCTCAGAGGAAACGCGTCAGAGAGGAGGCGCGCCGTCACTAACTACATCCGCGGTCCGCACTGCAGGCGGCCACGGATCTACAGGGTTCCAGCAAGCTTATTATATCGTCTTAACTGTAATTGCATCTTTGAGTATCAGCAATAAAAGTTATAAGGATAATGCACTATTAGTCCCCCCTTGTTTATTTTTGGGAAATCACCTGTGAACACCTGGATGAAGTTTCACTTCCAAGGGACAACAGGGAGCCGCAAGCTTGGGGGACAGTCATTACAATTGGGCTGAAAGATATCCAGAAGTTATCCATACACCTTAACTTTTATGTCATCTGGTAAGAGTCTTATCTACTCTCAAACCGGCCACGAGGTTGGTAGAGCTAGGCTATCTATATCACTGCACGCATCTTTTCGTTTGGAGATATATTGCACCTTATTTTTCACCCGTCTGGTAAGGGGAATACCTGCACTTTAAACAAGCACCTTGAAACACCTTTCCCTCATTTGTTTTCTTTGAAATCACTTGTTTGGTATTGGGATCTCTTCATTCAAGGACTTATGTGAACTGTTGCATACAGGGGCGTAACTACAGGGGTTGCAATCGCTACCGGGCCCCATGCTCCAGGGGGCCCGGTAGCAAACCAGTGGGTGAACTTCTAGGATCTCAAAGGTCACACTTGCGACCGGGCCCTGGCATTTCACCACTGCGGGGAGGCCCCAAGATTGCAGGAAGGGGGCCCACTGCAGAACTTGTGAAAGGATCCTGATGCGGGACCATAATAAAAGGCCATGCAATGAGATTAAAGAGCCCCAGGATTAGTGGGAAGAGCCCCGGGCTTGAAGGGAAGGGCCCCGGCCAGGGGTCTGGGGGGCCCTTCATGGTTTCTTGCATCGGGGCCCTGAAGGTTCTAGTTACGCCTCTGGTTGCATATATGGACCTTTTATGAATTTTATGGACTTATGTTTTAGATCTCATCCTATTTATTCATGACATTGGTATCACTATTGTTTACATATTTATGTATATAAGTTGCACAGAATTAGCGCACTACACATTTTAATCAGGTGCCCCCATAGTAAGCTGCTTGCTATGGAGGCACTCTGAAGGAGGGAGAAGCCAGCTAGTGGGGAACCTGAGAAAACTAGGATCGGCGCTGCTTTGTGCAAATCTGCTGCACAGAGCAGGCAAGCATAACATGTTTGTTATTTAAAAAAAATAAATAAAAAATCTGCCTTTAATATCCCTTTAACTAAATATATATACAAAGAAACCAAGCTGATATATGTGGAGTCCAAGTGTGTCCCAGTCCCCAAATATGTACACAAAAACAGAAACTAAAGGCCCATGGTACTTTAAAGAGACACACAATGGACATTAAAAGTACATGAACATATTACATGAAAATTACATATAACAATAAATCAAGATATAACTTCATCTATTGATGACATTCCAATACTATATTATTATCAATCCGTGCTGTATTGATCTCAACGCGTTTCGCAAATTTAGTCGTTCGCTTCATCAGGAGAAACACAGAACACAGACGGGGTCATACATCTTGGTGAGGTATCGCTGACAGACCACTTTATCTCCAGGCAATTAAGTCCTAGGACTCTATCTTCTGGCTTCTATATCCGGAGGCATCACCTGTCTATTTGTAGCTTGATTTCCCTTCTCACCCCAACTCCTGGTGGGAAGAGTTGCACTCTCAAGAGGAGGAAGGATCTTTCTTTTTATATTATGCTATGTTATCCATTGGAACAGTCGCATAGACGTAGAGGAACATTAGTTGTTATATGAGAGGATTCTGATTATGGCATTAACTACTCATATCTGTGTTTCTCCTGATGAAGCAAACTACTGAATTTGCGAAACGCTTTGAGATCAGTACAGCACAGATTGATAATGATATAATATTGGAATGTCAGAAATAGATGAAGTTATATCTTGTATGTACTTACATTCTATCTTTTATTGACAATTACCATTGATACTGTTAATCTTTACTTGATGTATTTTTATATGTATTTTTTCATGTAATAAATTCATGTACTTTTAACATCCGTTGTGTGTCTCTTTAAAGTTCCATGGGCCTTTAGCTTCTGTTTTTGTGTAATTAAATATATAAAGGGGCTTCCTCCTATCAGTTTATGGCTCCCCATTTTTATATAAAAGCAGCACAATACAGAAATCATCATTTATAACTCATGGCTCCAAAGGTAAAGAATAAGAATGAAAAAAGTGTGGCACCCTCCTAGGTAGGTGCTAGGTAAAGTATAGTTTGCTCTGCCTGCTTCACAGGGGAGCCTGATCAGTAGTTAGGCCTGTTGCATGTGTCCATGTGTGATTCATCTGGTCTGAGGGAGTGTCCCCACTGTATCCAATAGGTGAGTCTGTTGGACAGAGGAGGAAACCCAGCCAGTGACACACAGGTTTTTATGACTATCCCAGTGAGAGGGCACAACAGTGGTGCATCCTGGGATATGTTATAAAAGCCACGGACACATTAGACAGGGGGTCTTTGGGCAGGAAGCCAGGTCTCAGGAGGAGGGTGATGGCTGTCTCTCCTCCTGTTGCTAAGGAAGGTGGTCACAGGCGGTCGGCCTTGTGGACAAGAAGTGTGGTGCTGAGACAGGAGGTACAGTGTATGCTGACGGATGGAAGTGAAGGCAGAGCAACCCAGGGAAAAACAGTATCCGTGAGTACCGGGAAGCTTGCCAGGGGTCTGCCCAGGAAGGGGACCACTCCAGTAGAGAGTCAGTGGACAGGAGCTAAAACACACAGAAAGTGAGAAAGGGGGTGCCAAGCTAGGGCCCTGAAAATAAATCATCACAGGATCATATTCATTCACTTCACTACAGTGGCATGGTGAAGCAGCGGCCTTGCCGCACACACTACAGCTAGTTGTCCTCAAGTTGTGTATAGTTCAAAGTTGGAGTATCCCACTCATTCCCTTCCCCCATCCAAGTTCTAAAATAAAATCAATACAAAGTGGTGCAGTGCTAATCACAGAAAAAATCCAAATATATGGCAGATATTGCAAAAGAAAACTCCTTGTGCTATATACAAGTCCACCAGAAATAACAGATAACCCTAGTTCCTAGGAAAAAAGATATTCCACAAGGATAGGAAGATGTGTCAAGGAGTCTCAGGAAAGTGATACAGATGGCTCCTTACCAGATCCTATTCACCACCAAATTATAAGTGGTTGAGCACATTTCTAACCGGACGGTCTGGGGTGAGCAGCCATATCCAGAACACAAAACCTCAAAGGATCAGAAAGGCCAAGCAATGTGGGTCAGCAACTCATCCAATCACATCCTCAATATATGAAAGCATGTGTAAAAGCAGCGTCCAGCGCTGCTGGGGCATTCCTGCCAGTAACTCTTCCGGGCTCTCCCAGCTGATAGGCGGGACCGAGGCAGGTATACCTCCACTCACCACCCTGGAGCTGAGAGTCTCATTGTCCAGTGCCATCAGGAAACCACGCCCTACTAGTTTTGTCACATATGACGTCTTCTGAAAAAACCAAATCCCCTGCACTGTGTATTGTCTGAGCCAAGAACTTTTCATGCCATGTGTCTGCTGTCCATTGGTAATGGTAACCCAGGGGAACCCAAGAAGTGTAAGTCTCAGCAGCTCCCTAGGGGACAGTGCTACACAAGTATGTGGAAGAGATGCCCCCTTGCTCTCTGTCCTTGTTTGAAGTTATATTGCAGATGCAGACAGGTTGAAGGTAAATAGTGCAATGTTTTACACTGGCTTGGGTCTCTAAAACAGCTCCCAATAAAACAAACTATATAGATTACATAGTTACTTGGTATCCTTAGATATATTCATTTTTTTGCGTTTTGAAACGTATAGTAATCTTTTAAAATAGTTCAGTCTAAACATATGCTTTATACTTAAAAAGTCAATTTAACAATATTCTTCTCATATCAGTTCAAACATCTGAAGTGCTTTATGCCAATGAGTCCATTTCAATTTATTCTGCTCATATCCTAATAGAAATTTCATTAAAATGCTGAGCACAGCTTTCTTCTCTGACAACCTGCCGGTGTTTAGAACTAACATGTAAGAATCAATGAGTAGCAACTAACACACTGCAGGAGTTTGGATCTTTCTCAGGATTTTAATTAACCAATGAAAAGGTGATGTGCTGATATTAAATTCTCACCGAAACTTGGAACTGAGAAATCATAAAAGGATACTTATGTTGGAAGAATAGATTTGTATTTCAAACTAGCGCAGTTTAACAGGGGAAAGAGGAGTGCAGTCTTCCATAACAACCAATCAGAACCTATTCAGTAATTCAGGTTCAGGAAACAGAAATCTAACTGTTCACACTTTAGGTTTTTCTCTTTGCACTACTCTAATGAAATAATGAAGATTTGCTACCTTTGAAGTATCTTATGAATCAAGTCAGTTTTACGTAAGTCATGGCATTTTCTAAGGAACTTTATAAACATTTTTAATGCTTTTAAAGTATAACTAAAGGCAAAACTTTTTGTTTTTGACAGAGTGGAGAAGGCTTAAAATACCTATTAGTTTTTTTTTTTTTTTTGCTGTCTGTGCCCCCATTAGGGAGATTCACCCTCTCTATCCATTCTGTTTAACTTGATCATCAAAAGTTACATAGTAGCTGAGGTTGAATAAAGACAGTAGTCCATCCAGTTTAACCTGTGTAGGCGCGCATTGCCTTAATCATCTCTCATACCCCTTAATGTTCTGATCCTTGAAATGTACGTCCAAGAGTCTTTTGAAAGCCGCCATACTTCCCGCAGAAACCACCTCTTGTGGTAGAGAATTCCACAATCTTGTAGCCCTAACAGTAAAGAACCCCCCACGTTGCTCTGAGGTCAAAACACTTCTCCTCTAATCGCATTGTATGCCCTCGAGTCCTCATGCAATCCTTGCGACTGAATAGCTTTTTTTCTATGCTGAGATCACCATTGAGGTATTTATAAATTGCTAACATGTCCCCTCTCAGGCGTCTCTTCTCCAGCGAGAATAAATTAAGCGATTGTAGACGCTCTTCATAATTTAGGTCCTCCAATCCCCTAATTAGTTTAGTTGCCCTTCTCTGGATTCTCTCCAGCTCCAACACATCCCTCCTGAGGACTGGCGACCAGAACTGGACAGAATACTCCAGATGTGGTCGGACCAGAGTTTTATAAAGTGGTAGGATTATAGTTTTATCTCTGGAATACATCCCTTTCTTTGTGCATGCTAATATTCTGCTGGCTTTGGCAGCTGCCGCTTGACATTGCATGCTATTGCTTAGTCTATCCTCTACCAAGACTCCCAGATCTTTCTCCATTTTTGATTCCCCCAAAGATTCCCCCCTAAAGTGTATTGTGCTTTTATGTTTTTAGTCCCCAAGTGCAATACCTTACACTTCTCCACATTAAACCTCATTTGCCATGTCGTTGCCCACTCTGTTATTTTGTTCAGGCCAAAAGTGAAAGTAAAGAAAATCCAAAATGTTGGGTTGTCCCCAGAAATGAAATACAGGGGAAATTTTTGCAATGGGGACACTAGTTCTGGTGACCTGGGATTCCCCAAGGAATTCCCTTAATTTACAGGGATTATCTGTCACTTCCTGTTTTGGCTATGGGACAGGAAACAAAGTTTAATCTCCCAAATGGGACAGATATGGCAAAAAATAATATAACCCCCCCCCCCTTACTCTACCAAAAATTAGAAAAAAAAATAGCCTATAGTTCTTCTTTAGGTTGTCAAAAGGAGCTGCTTTAGATTTTCTCTTACAATTGTACCTGCAACAGAAAGGAAGACCTTCTCATGGCAATATTTGTTCTAAAATAGGATGTCTCCTCAATTTGCAGAGATTTCCTCTCACTTCCTATTGTTTCAGCAGAACAAGAAGTGAGGGGAAAATTCTACTTCTGGGAAAGTGTTTTTTTTTCTCTAGCTAGATACATATTTTAAAGTCTAGTTTTTCTTTTTTGTTAAAAATACCAAACTTGTTATACTTACAGTGCCTTGCGAAAGTATTCGGCCCCCTTGAACTTTTCAACCTTTTGCCACATTTCAGGCTTCAAACATAAAGATATAAAACTGTAATTTTTTGTGAAGAATCAGCAACAAGTGGGACACAATCATGAAGTGGAACAAAATTTATTGGATATTTCAAATTTTGTTAACAAATAAAAAACTGAAAAATTGGACGTGCAAAATTATTCAGCCCCCTTAAGTTAATACTTTGTAGCGCCACCTTTTGCTGCGATTACAGCTGTACATCGCTTGGGGTATGTCTCTATCAGTTTTGCACATCGAGAGACTGAAATTTTTGCCTATTCCTCCTTGCAAAACAGCTTAAGCTCAGTGAGGTTGGATGGAGAGCGTTTGTGAACAGCAGTTTTCAGTTCTTTCCACAGATTCTCGATTGGATTCAGGTCTGGACTTTGACTTGGCCATTCTAACACCTGGATATGTTTATTTGTGAACCATTCCATTGTAGATTTTGCTTTATGTTTTGGATCATTGTCTTGTTGGAAGACAAATCTCCGTCCCAGTCTCAGGTCTTTTGCAGACTCCATCAGGTTTTCTTCCAGAATGGTCCTGTGTTTCGCTCCATCCATCTTCCCATCAATTTTATGTCTTGTTCCCTGTCCCTGCTGAAGAAAAGCAGGCCCAAACCATGATGCTGCCACCACCATTTGACAGTGGGGATGGTGTGTTCAGGGTGATGAGCTGTGTTGCTTTTACGCCAAACATAACGTTTTACATTGTTGCCAAAAAGTTTGATTTTGGTTACATCTGACCAGAGCACCTTCTTCCACATGTTTGGTGTGTCTCCCAGGTGGCTTGTGGCAAACTTTAAACAACACTTTTTATGGATATCTTTAACCACTTAAGCCCCGGAAGATTTTACCCCCATTCCGACCAGGGGGTATTTTGCGATTCGGCACTTCGTGACTTTAACGGACAATTGCGCGGTCGTGCGACGTTGTACCTAAACGAATTTGGCGTCCTTTTTTTCCCACAAACAGAGCTTTCTTTTGGTGGTATTTGATCACCTGTGCGATTTTTTGATCACGCGCTATAAACAAAAAAAGAGCGTCAATTTTGCAAAAATAGCAATATTTTTCACATTTTTTTATATGAAATTCCCCAAAAAAAAATTTAAAAATCAAAATTTTTTTACTTTTTCGGCCAATTTGTTTTATGCTACCTATGTTTGGTAAAAAAAATCGCAAAAAGCGTATTTTGATTGGTTTGCGCAAAAGTTATCGCGTTTACTAACAAAGGGAAAGATTTCTGTCATTTTTGTTGTTTTTTTTTTTAACGTGTAATGGCGGCGATCTGCGATTTTTTTTGCGGTACTGCGACATTGGGGCGGACAGATCGGACCCTTGACTGACATTTTTGACACTTTTGGGGTTACCAGTGACATTTCTACAGTAATCAGTGCTATATATATGCACTGTTACTGTAAAAATACACTGGTAGTGAAGGGGTTAACTTTATTTGGGAGGGAGGGGCTGTGTGTATCCCTAGGGGCGTGCTTTCTACTGTGATTGGCTGGGGCTTGAGCTGTATGGACACTGATCAACGGATCTACATACTAGATCCGAGTGATCAGTATCCTAACAGCAAGGAGAATGACAGGTGGCTTGTTTACACAAGCTGCCTGACATTCTCCCTCTCCCCCGCCGATCGCCGAGTGACCGGCGGACATCGGGTCCGCCGGTCACACGCGCGGGGGGGTCCGTGACCACGCGGGAGTGCGCCTCCGGGGGCGCGCGCTCGCTCCCTAGACCCTCACAAGCTAGTGACGTAGCCCTACGTCACTTTGCCTGTGAGGGGCTGACTGCCGACGTAGATCGGCGTTAGGCAGTCGGCAAGTGGTTAAGAAATGGCTTTCTTCTTGCCACTCTTCCATAAAGGCCAGATTTGTGCAGTATGCGACTGATTGTTGTCCTATGGACAGAGTCTCCCACCTCAGCTGTAGATCTCTGCAGTTCATCCAGAGTGATCATGGGCCTCTTGGCTGCATCTCTGATCAGTCTTCTCCTTGTATGAGCTGAAAGTTTAGAGGGACGGCCAGGTCTTTTTAGATTTGCAGTGGTCTGATACTCCTTCCATTTCAATATTATAGCTTGCACAGTGCTCCTTGGGATATTTAAAGCTTGGGAAATGTTTTTGTATCCAAATCCGGCTTTAAACTTCTCCACAACAGTATCTCGGACCTGCCTGGTGTGTTCCTTGTTCTTCATGATGCTCTCTGCACTTTAAACGGACCTCTGAGACTATCACAGTGCAGGTTCATTTATACGGAGACTTGATTACTGTAAGAGACGCTCAGTGCGCATGCCCAGGCACACGGGAAGGAATGTGCGAATGCGCATGCGCCAATGCGCGAACGCGCGAATGCGCGAAGGCGCGAACGTGCGTACGCAACGTGCGCACGCAATTGGCGCCAAACGGCCTATTTATACCAAGCGGTGACAGGAGCACATTGCTGAGTGGTCTTTCAGCTTGTGTTCCTGTCTACCTGTGCCCTGACCTGCTTGTGGATTTCCCGTTATACTGACCCGGCTTGCCTTTGACTCTCCTTGGATTCCTGCCTGCCTACCTGTGACCTCAGCCTGTGTTTGACCCTGCCTTGCCTTATGCCTTTGTACCTTGCTGCCAGACTGTGTACCGACTTCGGCCTGTATCCTGACTCCGCTTTTGCCTCACGTTCCTGTACCCGTGCTGTCCGGCTGTTGACAACTCCTTGGCTTGTGTTCCGACTTCGCTCCTGCCTTCTCATCCAGCATCACCGAGTTCCAGTTCCAGGTGTTCATCCGGTGATCCACAGCCATCAGTCTTCTGCCAAGACATCACCTGCTATACCGGCCCTCGTGCCACTCTGTGTCCTACACCGCCTGTCATCTCTATCAGGGGTGTTGGACAGGAGGTGCAAGAGAAGCCCCCTCTACAGCTTGGTCTCCACCAGGTACGTGATAGTACCACTCAGCCAGATGTCGGAGACCGAGAGTGGGGCTTCACCTCTAGAGACATTATGCCAGCAACTTGCTTCGCTTACCCAAGCAGTCAAATCCTTGCAAGAGGGCTACTTCCAATTAGAGGGTCGCATCCAATCCATGGCTTCTATCCCGGCAACCCCGGCACCTGGGTCCTCCGTGCCCGAACGGGCTCTATCTACACCTGCAGTGGTTTTGCCACCACCAGAACCTCGGGTACCTGCTCCAGAACGATTTTCGGGTGACCGACACAAATTCCGGGCTTTCAGGAATTCTTGTGAGCTATACTTTGCCCTGCAGCCACGGACTTTCTCACTTGAATCCACCAAGGTGGGGTTCGTGATCTCTCTACTTCTCGGAGAGCCGCAATCCTGGGCCCACCGTCTGCTGGAACAAAATAGTATAGCCCTGAACACCATCTCATCATTCTTCGAAGCAATGGCGCAGCTTTATGACGACCCCCAGTGATCTGTTACAGCCGAAGCAACCCTACATACGTTACAACAAGGCCGCCGCCCTGCTGAGGACTATGTCGCCGAATTCCGCAGATGGGCTTCCGATACAGGCTGGAATGATGCAGCCTTACGGCATCAATTCCGTCTCGGCCTATCAGAGGGCCTTAAGGATGAACTTGCCAGAGTGGGTACGCCTGATTCTCTTGATGACCTTATTAGTCTTACTATCCAGCTTGACCGCAGGCTCAGGGAACGGAGAGTGGAAAGAGCTGGAAGTTCCAGACCTACCTGGATGTTGCCTCAAGTGCCGTCACCTCCGGCTTTTCGTCCACCTGTCTCTTTCCCCACAACCTCCAGTGTGGAGCCCATGCAACTCGGACTTTTAGGCTCTCCACTAACCACTGAGGAGAGATTGCGAAGACGCCGGAACAACTTATGCCTCTATTGTGGGGAGGCCGGACATTACCTTCAGACCTGCCCGGTGCGGCCTAGTAAGTCTCAGTTTGCTTTCCCTTCTTACCTTGCAAACACTTATAGGAGGGATCTGTCCACTCACATTACCCTACCTCTCTCGCTACAGATTCTCGGAAAGACCATCCAAGTCCCAGTCATTATTGACTCCGGCGCTTGCAGCTGCTTCATGGACAGTGACTTTGCTCAGCGTCATCAAATCCCTCTGCAAGCAAAGACCCGCCAGCTATCTATCCATCTAGCTGACGGATCCCATCTCAAGTCTGGGCCTATAACCCAAGAAACCTGCCCATTACTGGCTATCTCTAATAAAGGCCACCGAGAATACTTATGTTTGGACATTATCCCATCTCCTCTGTTCCCTATCATTCTCGGTATTCCATGGCTACAAGCACACAATCCTCAGATAAACTGGAAGTCAGGAGAAGTGGCATTTCCATCCACCTACTGTCAACAAAACTGCTTCCAGCCCAGTCCTGGGAAACCTGCATCACTTTTGGGCCTGCAACCTGATCCCTCTGCATCCCAACTTGTGCCCGCAGCTTACCATGAGTTCTTGGAAGTCTTTGATAAACAGAAAGCAGACATCCTACCACCTCACCGGCCGTATGACTGCCCAATTGAACTTTTACCAGGTGCTGAGATACAGTTTGGGCGTATCTTCCCCCTCTCTGAACTGGAGCTCGAGGCATTACGCCTTTACATTGATGAAAACCTGAAAAAAGGCTTCATCCGGCCCTCTACGTCCCCCGCGGGGGCTGGTATTTTCTTTGTTGAAAAGAAGGATCATTCTCTACGCCCCTGTGTTGATTATCGGGAGTTGAACAAGGTTACTGTCAAAAACAGATATCCACTGCCCTTGGTTCCTGAACTATTCCAACGTTTCAGGGCAGCCACGGTATTCACAAAACTTGACCTACGAGGAGCATACAATCTAGTACGGATCCGCGAGGGCGACGAGTGGAAGACCGCCTTTCGCACAAGATTCGGACACTTCGAGTATCTTGTCATGCCCTTTGGATTGTGCAATGCTCCAGCCACTTTTCAGCATTTTGTAAACAACATTTTCAGAGACTTTCTTGATCTATTTATGATTGTCTACCTTGATGACATTCTTATCTTTTCAGATTCCATTCAAGTACACCGTGAACATGTCAAGAAGGTTCTCGGCCGCCTAAAAGACCATGGATTATACGCGAAGGCCGAGAAATGCGAGTTCGAAAAGGAATCAATCCAATTCTTGGGACTCGTCATTTCCACTTCTGGGATCTCCATGGACCCCCAAAAGGTCAAATCGATCCTCGAATGGCCCACTCCCACAGACAGGAAGAGCACACAGAGGTTCATTGGATTCGCTAATTTCTACCGCAAGTTTATCAAGAACTTCTCCGCTATTATCCTTCCGGTCACCCAGCTAACAAGGCAAGGTACCCGTTTCCAATGGACACCGGCAGCACAAGCTGCGTTTGACCAGTTAAAGGTCCTATTTACTACTGCACCTATCTTACAACACCCAAATCCTGCATTACCCTATGTTCTTGAGGTGGATGCTTCAGAAAATGCCGTTGGTGCGATCCTGTCACAGCGTTCAGGTACGAAATCTCTTCTTCACCCTGTTGCCTTCTTTTCCAGGAAGCTCAGCCCAGCAGAAAGGAACTACGATGTTGGAGACCGGGAACTACTGGCCATCAAGGTAGCCTTGGAAGAATGGCGCTACCTGTTAGAAGGAGCATCCCACCCTATCCTGATCTTTACCGATCACAAAAATCTGGAGTACCTCCGAACAGCTAAAAGACTGAAACCACGTCAAGCCAGGTGGGCACTGTTCTTTTCTCGTTTTATCTTCCATATCACCTACAGGCCGGGCTCCAAGAATGGCAAACCTGATGCGCTATCCCGCATGTACCCAGAGGACGAAGAGTGTAGTCAAGTAGACACAATCCTGCCGGCCCAAAGTTTTCTACTGTTGCAAACAGATCTGTTAACACAGCTGAAGCAGGAGTCCACAAGGGATGTTTTACCATCAGGTATGTGCCTTCAGGAACAAGAGGGACTTTTTTTTTACAACCAAAAAGTGTTCGTACCCCCAAGTCTACGTGCCAAGGTCCTCGGCCTGTGCCATGATCACCCCTTGCCAGGGCACTTTGGAATATCTAAGACGGTTGACCTGGTACAACGGTCCTTTTGGTGGCCTGGTCTGAGGTCTGACTGCCATAATTATGTTAGCACTTGTGGAATCTGCATTCGGAACAAGAATGACAAGGCCAAAGCCTGGGGTCTACTAAGGCCCTTGCCCATTCCCAAGAGGCCTTGGGAGATGATAAATATGGATTTTATAGTTGAGCTTCCTCCTTCTGAAGGATTCACGACCATCTTTGTGGTGGTCGACAGATTAACAAAGATGGCCCACTTTATCCCTATGTCAGGAACTCCCTCAGCAATGGAAACCGCCCAAACTTTTATCAAGGAAGTGGTTCGGCTCCACGGGGTACCTAGCAACATCACCTCAGACCGGGGGGTGCAATTTACTTCCAGATTCTGGAGAGACCTCTGCAGAACTTTGAAAATCGACACGTACTTTTCCTCTGCCTATCATCCACAAACGAACGGGCAAACGGAGCGTACAAACCAGACCCTGGAGCAGTATCTCCGGTGTTTTTCTTCATTCTCACAGGATGACTGGGCATCACTTTTACCCCTGGCAGAGTTTGCATATAATGACGCAGTGCATTCGGCCACGGGTCAAGCCCCGTTTTTTGCAAACTATGGGTACTTCCCAGCTTTTATACCTGATGTGATGCCTGATTCCTCGGTTCCTGCAGTCCAGGAAAGAGCCACATTTTTGCAAACCAACAACAAGCTATTGCAAGACGCCATTGTCAAAGCACAGCAAGACAACAAAAAAATTTTTGATAGGAAAAGAAGGGGAGATCTGAACCTCAGACCGGGAGACAAGGTTTGGTTATCCACCATTAATTTGAAACTGTCATGTCCATCTAAAAAATTGGGACCTAGATATATCGGTCCATTCTCTATTAAGAGACAGATCAATCCTGCTGCCTACGAACTTTCACTCCCGGAAACATACAAAATTCACCCTGTCTTCCATGTGTCCTTACTGAAGCCTACCAGACCCAATCCATTTCCTGACCGTGAGTCGGATCCACCCCCGCCTGAAATTATTGATGGCAACGAAGAATATGAGGTTGAAGCAATATTGGACTGTAGGAAAAGAGGAGGTACTGTCCAGTACCTGATTAAATGGAAGGGCTATGGCCCGGAAGAAAATTCATGGGAACCAGAAGCCAACCTCCATGCTACGGATCTAATACAAACCTTTTTTCAGTTTCATCCTGAGAAGATGTTGCAGATGGGCATCCGGAGGCCGCCCATTGGGGGGGGGCAATGTAAGAGACGCTCAGTGCGCATGCCCAGGCACACGGGAAGGAATGTGCGAATGCGCATGCGCCAATGCGCGAAGGCGCGAACGTGCGTACGCAACGTGCGCACGCAATTGGCGCCAAACGGCCTATTTATACCAAGCGGTGACAGGAGCACATTGCTGAGTGGTCTTTCAGCTTGTGTTCCTGTCTACCTGTGCCCTGACCTGCTTGTGGATTTCCCGTTATACTGACCCGGCTTGCCTTTGACTCTCCTTGGATTCCTGCCTGCCTACCTGTGACCTCAGCCTGTGTTTGACCCTGCCTTGCCTTATGCCTTTGTACCTTGCTGCCAGACTGTGTACCGACTTCGGCCTGTATCCTGACTCCGCTTTTGCCTCACGTTCCTGTACCCGTGCTGTCCGGCTGTTGACAACTCCTTGGCTTGTGTTCCGACTTCGCTCCTGCCTTCTCATCCAGCATCACCGAGTTCCAGTTCCAGGTGTTCATCCGGTGATCCACAGCCATCAGTCTTCTGCCAAGACATCACCTGCTATACCGGCCCTCGTGCCACTCTGTGTCCTACACCGCCTGTCATCTCTATCAGGGGTGTTGGACAGGAGGTGCAAGAGAAGCCCCCTCTACAGCTTGGTCTCCACCAGGTACGTGATAATTACAAACAGGTGGATTCTATTTATCATCATTAGTCATTTAGGTCAACATTGGATCATTCAGAGATCCTCACTGAACTTCTGGAGAGAGTTTGCTGCACTGAAAGTAAAGGGGCTGAATAATTTTGCATGCCCAATTTTTCAGTTTTTTATTTGTTAACAAAGTTTGAAATATCCAATAAATTTCGTTCCACTTCATGATTGTGTCCCACTTGTTGTTGATTCTTCACAAAAAATTACAGTTTTATATCTTTATGTTTGAAGCCTGAAATGGGGCAAAAGGTCGCAAAGTTCAAGGGGGCCGAATACTTTCGCAATGCACTGTACCTGCTCGGTGCAGTGGGTTTTGCACAGAGCGGCCCGATCCTCCTATTCTCGGGACCCTTGCTGGCTCTCCTGGCTCCTCACTCCTGCTGGGTGCCTTCACAACAAGCAGCTTGCTATGGGGGCACCTGAGCAGCTGCTCTGTGTGTCCATTCAGACACAGAGCCGCAGCTCAGCCCCACCCCTCTCTCACTCCTGGCTGACTGACTTTGATTGACAGCAGCAGGAGCCAATGGTGCCCGCTGCTGTATCTCAGCCAGTGAGGAGGGAGAGTCCCAGGCAGCAGAAGCTCTCTGTGCAGCATCGCTGAATTGAGATGGGGCTCAGGTAAGTATTAGAGGGGCTGAGGGGGGCTGCTGCACACTGAAGGTTTTTTATATTAATGCATAAAATAAATTAAGTAAAAAACCTTCTGCCTTTAGAACCACTTTAATGTTACCTACTTGGGTCTTTATCTCTCTTAATCCCCTTGGGTGCCAGGGTGCTTTTTTTGTTTTGTAGATGTTTTGCATCCGCACATTTTGCTTTAAGCTTTTATACCCTAATGTAGTATATGTAAAAACAATTTTGGGAGGGTCAGGTAGGGCTTTAATTTGGTAACAGATTTGTATATATATATATATATATATATATATATTGTGAGGGATTGGCTCGGTGGTAGGCGTATGGGTGACCCCTTTGGGGGTGCGTTTTCACAGAGAGATAGCCGAGCAGAGGTTGAAAACAAGACTGATTTATTCATGCAATTTACTTCACATAATTGCAAGCGTCAAAACAGCCAAAATAAAATAAAAGACAAAATAAATCCTTGCCTCTGTGGGCGGCTACCTTCTCACGCTGGAACCTACCTAAGAAGTCTTCCCAACCTACTGTTGGGCCGACACTGCTGATCCTACAGCAGACACTCAAATGTCCATTTGTTTGCTTTTCACACAGCACAAACATTGTCCATTGAACATGTCCCTTTGTTTTCTTTCACACAGCACATGTTCATTTATAACAGGATCCTTTACTCTTCACACTCTTCACATGGAACACTTTGTCTTCTCACCTTTGAGACGTCTTCACTCGTGGTTACCCTCCTTAGCTTCACATCGCTGTAGGGGGTCTTCTCCCATGCTCACCAGCTTGTCGGGAGGCACACATCCGACTGTCCCCCTCTCCCAGCCCACACGGCGACAGGCGGCAGCAGTCCTTCTCCCATGCCCACACGGCGTCGGGAGGTACACGTATGTCTGTCCTCCTCTTCCCAGCTCACACAGCGACAGGAGGCAGCACTCAATAGATTTTCTCTGGACAAATTATAGAGTCCTTGATCTCCTCATTCTGAACAGCTGAATGGTTTTCAACTTCCTGCTGGCTCTCTCTGCAGCCAACACCCTATAGTATCAGTGAACTTTCAAAGCAGGTGGGAATGTGTCTCCTCTCAGTGACTACATTCCCAGATTTACCTGACTTCCTGTCACATACCCCCCCCTCTTGTTTCAACCCTAGGGTTGGGACACATATTTCCAGGCACGCATGTGTCAGGCACTGCTGACTCACTGATAAGCCTCCTATTATCCTCAAGCTTCCGGATGAAACTGTTTTGTCATCTTCATTGACAGATTTCTCATAAATGCCACACAGTTTGTCTCTCATCTCATATACACATTCTTCAACTGCATTTTTGGCATCATTTTGCTCCTTCTCGTTTCTGTCATCTTCATTGACAGCTTTCTCATAAATGTCAGACAGCTTGTCTCTCATAACCGTCTGTCCAATCCACCATGGAGGACCGTGATCCATAGGCAACTCAATTGGGCTAGTCTTAATGTCTTCAACATTCTTAAGACGCCTCTCTCTGCAATCCATAAATGTTTTCCACAAAACTTTGAGAACCTTTGCTTCACTAAGCTTTGTTCCAAGTAGGGACTCTTGACATCCCTCTGTGACTTGAGTTGCCTCTCCATACATCTGTACACAATCATTGACTTTTTGTTGTAAAAGGGAATGATCTTCCTTCTTGAGCTTTGCTTGCTCTAAGATGCTGTGCAGAGGATTTTCCAATTGAGACAACAGGCTGTCACACATTTCTTCAAAGTGACCCCTGTTCCTTTTCCCAGAGATATCAATATCATTCACCAAACATTTCATATTCATAGGCAGATCGGAAGCATTTGCACTCATCAACTTCTTAAACTTTTCGCCCTCCTGAGCGAGTCGCAGTAAAGGCCTACTATTTGATTTGATATTCAGTTTATATTTCTTGCCAAACTCTTCACAGAAGTAGTCAACCAGAACATCATCAACTTTCCTTACACCAACATAGGGGTTAAAGGCAACAACACAGTTGAACCCAGCGATCTGGGTGGTATCCATTATAGACCTCCTCTCTGCATCAGTGAAGAAGCATGGAACTGCAACACATTCTTTTACAGGTTTCTTCAATGCACTTTCTGCTGAACTATTTGACCGCTCAAGGTCACCTAGTTCTTTTTCTCTATCTGAATTCCACATGGAATGCATCTCAAGATCACGATCAAACTTCTGCCACCCGTCTTTCACCAGTTCCATTTTGGAAACACTCCCTGAAAGGCACTTATTCATTTGCTTCACGTTTTCACCAACAGCCTTAGTTTTCCCCACTAGGTTTTCAGCCTGAACTGAGAAATCATCACATTTCTTACTCAGCTCCTTTGTTTGCTGAAGCTCTAATGATACATTTTCCAATGCTTGAAGTTTTTGAAGGAACGGTTTATTCCAAAGGGGTGATTCAAGCCACATGTCATCACATTTCTGAGGCTCACTCAGGACAGACCCCAAAACACTGATCCTTTTAAAAACTGCATCAGGCACACTATCCCCTCTTTGGGACAGATCCTCTGTTGCCTGGAATTCCTCTTCCAGTTCCTGCAACGGAATCTTCATCTCTTCTACTTGCTGTTCTAAGGCTCGCTTAGACTTTTCTAGCTCCTGAACTCTTTTCACAACATCATCCTTGGAGCTGACCAATTCTTCCATTTCTGTACGCAGCTGTTTGTTAACACTTTCTAGTTCAGCCTTACACTCTAGAGCTTCCTCCAAAGAGCGAGCCAAGAACAGGGCTTTGCTCTCGTTATCACGCACCTCCGTTTCTGCACGGGCGCGTTCTTCTGCATATTTTGCAGACACAGTCTTCTCTTCACCAAGCATCTGATCAAACTTCTTTTTCACATCTTCAACACACTGTAATGAACCAACGCTTTCTTCCATGCGTTTTTTCATATCCGCTATCTGAGCTTGCAATGTTGCGACTTGCTCTGATAGGTTTTTCTTTGCTTCCGCCTCCTTTTTTAATTGTTCCAGGAAGCCATTTTTCTCATCTTCCATTTGTTTGAGCTTTGTGCTAAAACTCAGCCTTTGACACCTCTCTTCCTGTAAGAGTTCCTGCGTGTCTTGCAGCTGCGATTCCAAGATAGAAAAATCTTCCGCAATTTCTCTAGATTTGCTGTCTGCTTGAGAAAGCTGATTTGTAACATTGTCCAACTCAACCTGCAGTCGGTTTGCCTTCTCTGACAGCTTAGCACACAATCGGTCACCTTCTGACACCTTGACTTGCGATTCCAGAAGCTGTGCCTCTACTTTTTCCCTCTTATGTTCACAATCTTCTTTTCCCTGCATAAGAGCCTTCACCTCATTGGCTAGCATCTGGGAATAAGAATGTAATTCTGCCACACAGGCTTCTTTCTCCTTTAACTGCTGCTGGACACGTTGGGCTTCCCCTTTCCAACTTTCACAGTCCGCACGCCATTCATTTACCACATTGCTTAAAGTAGTGAGCTCATACACAGTACTCAGTAATTTAGCCTCTCTTTCACTTTTCTCTTTGTCGTTGAGAGACAATGTCGCTTTCAGAGCAACATTCTGTTCCTGCGACTCCTGCAGGTCTATTTTTGTAACTTCCAAACACTGAAGACTTTTTTCCAGCTGATTACGCAACTCCAACATATCAGCCATACTTTGCTTCTGCAAAGTCTGAATTTCACTTTCCTTTTCCATGAGGATGGTATCTTTCTCCATTATAGTCTCTCTGCGTTTTTGCAACTCGACCAAAAGAAGAGCAGTGGATTCTTCCCACTGTAACACATGAGACTTGAGTAGTTCATTCATTTCCTGCAAGTTTCTATGCTCCATTTTAAGCAATTCCAAGGCTTGTTCCTTTTCTTCCATTTTCCGTTGCAAGGCATCCAACTCAGCCCTGCACACATACTCGGTTTCTTCCAAACCGATGGCCTCCATTGGCTGCTGGCGTCTCTGTTTCCAGCCTGCCATGCTCTCTTGGTGAGCCTTTTGCTGAGCTGCAAAGCTCCGCTGAAAATCCGCATTTGCCTACTGTTGAGCTGCATTTGCTTGCTGTTGAGCTGCATTTGATATAATCAGATGTTTCAACATCTCCTCCATTTTGAGTTTACTTTTCATCTGAGCACACTGCGTCTCCATAGCAGTTTCATCAGTGTTGCTAGGGACAACAACCTTCCTCTTTAGTAGACTCTCTTTAGGCATGGATGGGGCTGGTTCAGACGGCAACATCCCCTCCATCCAAAGAATCCGGTCTCTCATTTCATCTATCTTTGCATTTTTCAGGCGTTTGGACCGCCCCATCTTCAATAACTCCACAAACAAATTTTTCACAGTCCAGCAAACAATTTTCAGACCACTGTCTCTTCAACACATGTAGTTTTTCTCTCTCTTGCAGGATCTCTTTTCCTGCGCACACAGTTTGTGCAGTCACTTGCACCAGACACAACAAAGTTCATCAAAAAATTTTGAGACCGCTGTCTCTTTAAAACACTTTTTTTTTTTTTTTTTCTGTCAGGATCTTCTCTCCTGCACACATAGATTGTGCAATCTCATGCACCAGATAAAGTTCATCAAACATTTGCACTTCCTTGCAGGGATCTCTGCTTATGCCCACTGCATACCTCCACCATATGTGAGGGATTAGCTCGGTGGTAGGCGTATGGGTGACCCCTTTGGGGGTGCGTTTTCACAGAGAGATAGCCGAGCAGAGGTTGAAAACAAGACTGATTTATTCATGCAATTTACTTCACATAATTGCAAGCGTCAAAACAGCCAAAATAAAATAAAAGACAAAATAAATCCTTGCCTCTGTGGGCGGCTACCTTCTCACGCTGGAACCTACCTAAGAAGTCTTCCCAACCTACTGTTGGGCCGACACTGCTGATCCTACAGCAGACACTCAAATGTCCATTTGTTTGCTTTTCACACAGCACAAACATTGTCCATTGAACATGTCCCTTTGTTTTCTTTCACACAGCACATGTTCATTTATAACAGGATCCTTTACTCTTCACACTCTTCACATGGAACACTTTGTCTTCTCACCTTTGAGACGTCTTCACTCGTGGTTACCCTCCTTAGCTTCACATCGCTGTAGGGGGTCTTCTCCCATGCTCACCAGCTTGTCGGGAGGCACACATCCGACTGTCCCCCTCTCCCAGCCCACACGGCGACAGGCGGCAGCAGTCCTTCTCCCATGCCCACACGGCGTCGGGAGGTACACGTATGTCTGTCCTCCTCTTCCCAGCTCACACAGCGACAGGAGGCAGCACTCAATAGATTTTCTCTGGACAAATTATAGAGTCCTTGATCTCCTCATTCTGAACAGCTGAATGGTTTTCAACTTCCTGCTGGCTCTCTCTGCAGCCAACACCCTATAGTATCAGTGAACTTTCAAAGCAGGTGGGAATGTGTCTCCTCTCAGTGACTACATTCCCAGATTTACCTGACTTCCTGTCACAATATATATATTTTTTTTTTTTACTTCCTAGGTTTTTTGGAAGAAGTCACTGGCTGGTTACTGGCCCAACTCATCCCTGGATTTCTCTTCACTGCTCTGACCTGCTGTTGCGATCTGGCTTGCTCCTTACCTTGGCTCATCTGTCTCACTGGCTGTCTATCCATTGCTGACCTTATCTTGCCTTTTGACCACATCTCTACCTTATGTTTGCCTATCTGCCTTCTGGGCTGTCAACTACCATCTGCCTCTGACCTGTCATGGGTGCTGTTGCCTTTGTCAGCTGCTTGTTGCAGTCTGCTCCTCTGTAGCTTCTTCACTCAGTTCTCCAGTGGTCTCCTTAGCAGTGTACAAGAGTACCTCTATGCCAAATCACTTAGCAGAAGTGGTCATCTGTGGACTGAACTCTCTGCACCCGTGCCACTTTGTGCCCTCCTTGTTACTTTTTCCAGGGGTGTTTGGACCAGAGCTGTAAGGGAAGTTCTCTTGTCACTTTTGCCTTCAACCAGGTGTGTTATACTGCGTTATGAATATGTATGTCTCTCTGGCAAATCACTATGGGATTTATTTTTAGTGGTGCATGCTGGGAAAGTATAAAAACATTTGGGGTGACTTTGGAGAAGGGATTTTGCTTTCTGAGCTGGAGGCCTGTTTCGTAAGTTTGGTGCTTCTCTCCTCACAAAATTTTGCAACTCTTCACATACATCTGGGCGGGTTAGTAACCTGCTACTCCATTGTAGTTTTTCCTGCCAGCTCTTATGCCGCCACGAGTCATTTGAGCCTGGGGATGGACCACAGTGGGCTGTGGGGGAAGCAGGTATTCAACTCGTTTGATGGGAATTAAGAGCAAAGATATATTATTGCCATGAATGTTTACATACAAGTGACCCTACATACAAGGCACCAAAATGCTCACTTTGATAAACATGCCTTGCTATGCTTTATAGTATGATGTTGTAAAAACATGTTAAGGAAAAAGTGCTACAGTAACATGTTACCCTAAATATGGGTGTAACATGTTACCAAAGGTGAACGTATCCTTTAACTCAACTCAAAAGTGTGCATGGTTTCTTAAAGAGGAGTTCAGGGTCCCCCTCCAAAAACAAATACTACAAATACTATAGTTGCTGATTTTTACTATTAGGGAACTTACCTGCCTAGGCATCTAGCGGTGTCTTCACCCGAGTCAATTCTTAAATCGGCTCTCAGATGCTGGCACCGCCATCTTGGCTAAGGGAAAATGGCAGTGAAGCCTGGCAGCTTCACAGCCTGTTTCCAACTGCGCATGCGTGAATCGTGCTGCACTCTGTGAATGGGCAGGCTACAGAGGAAAGGAGGAGGGGGCCAAACCCAGCCTGAACTGAGAGTGGGTACCTGTCAAAACCAGGTACGTACTGCCCCCCAAAAGGTGCCAAATGCGGCAGTGGAGGGAAGGAGGAAGCAGACAAGTGGAGCTTTCACTTTTGGATGGAGCCCCACTTTAATATTAGCAATTATGCTCTGTGAGCTAGGCTAGGATCGAGCCTCATGCCCAACCCTTGCCTTTTAGCAAGCCTAATTGAATACATACATTTCAAAAGAGACACATGTAAACTAGTTAGGGGATTGGAGGACCTTAATTCTGAAGAGCGTTAGCAATCGCTTGATTTATTCTCCCTGGAGAAGAGACGCCTGAGAGGGGACATGATAGCAATTTATAAATACCTCAATGGTGATCTCAGCATAGAAAAAAAGCTATTTAGTCGAAAGGACTGCATGAGAACTCGAGGGCATACAATGCGATTAGAGGAGAAGCGTTTTAACTTCAGGCAACGCAGGAGGTTCTTTACTGTTAGGGCTACAAGATTGTGGAATTCTCTACCACAAGAGGTGGTTTCTGCGGGAAGTATGGCTACTTTCAAAAGACTCTTGGACGTACATCTCAAGGATCAGAACATTCAGGGGTATGAGAGATGATTACGGCCACACACACCTACACAGGTTGAACTGGATGGACTATTGTCTTTATTCAACCTCAACAACTATGTAATTATGTAACATCAAGCTTGTCTTAGGATACGATAATTAAACACGAAAATGCAATAAATCAAAGCCCCAGCCATTGGAGCCCTAGACTCCTCAAACAGTACAGGAAAGGACTGGCAAAGAGCAATCACAAGTCTAAGAATGCAACTCTGCTAATTTTTTTTTTTTTTCTAACCTGTAAAATGAATCTGTATGTATATATGGATGTCTCTGGCCTATACAGTATTCTCTTCAGGTATCTGGATAAACATTTTAGATGCATTTGAAGTCTGTGCAATCACATTGAACATTCATCTGCATTCCATGGGGAGCCATGCCACATCAGCAAACATCACACTGATTGGTAATGGAGCTGCATAAATTCATCTGGAGCCTCAGAAAGTCTAATGATACAAAATGTACTGAAGTGTAAATGGGGAATTATGCACAAAGCACAATACAGCACTAATCATCAATGAGCTGGTGGAATATGGTGACCTTAAAGTTGAAAGGAAACGTCCAGAAATGTTTTTAAGCTTAACTCCAGGCAAGCAGCTAAATACACAATTCTAATACATATATAGAAAGTGTTTCCTGCAAAAGGATTTGTATATCTGTTCAGCCAGTCCTGAGGCTTAAATAGCCTTGCCATACATCAGAGCAAAAGTTGATGACCTGACTTTTCAGTATTGCAGTTAAGAAATACAGCCTGGTCACCTCACTGCCCCCAGCTTGTGATTGTGAAGGAGCAGTAATGACTCATCCCTCTGTTGACTTTACTATTGTCCCCTATCAGAATGTTCATCGGTATGCTCATCATGTGTACAGCAGCACCACCAGCTGTGTCCCTCCATCTCCCGGTCTGATCATATAAATAATAATGTGTGCTGGTGCCTTATAATGTCATGCCTTAGGGAATTTTTGAACATACTCTATGAAGCTGTTCTTTGGTTTGCAGATTTTACAATGAGCATCTGCTCCTGTAGAAGTGACATTATTGTCATGAAACGCGTTGAGCTAGAGAATGTACCCATCATTATGTTTTGTGAAAAACTTGGAAGAGTCAAACTTGTATATGTATCATTATATGAATAGTATGTTGACTGTATGCAGATACACGCTAGTGTTTACAAATCAGCCTGCTGTTTTTTCATTTTCTTATTGTTTTTAAAAAAGATTTTCACCTATTGCTCAATAAATCTTTTTATGCCAATATTGTACCTCATTTAAAGTCCCATGAAAAATGTTTTGAGCTCTTTGTATCTCCCAGACTGAGCACTACTGTCCAGAAGATTACAGCAACATATGCTTCTTAAAGTGGTATTAAACCCAGGAGCCTGCATTCACTGTATCTGGTCTCACACAGTACACAGAACACGGAGATGCAATTATTTTACTAAATATAAACTACTAAATACCTTTTCTCATCATCAGTATATAGCAGTCTTGCGACTTCTATCAGTGTCTAGATAAAGTTTGTAGGAGGAGTTTTCTTTCTACTCTGACTGTCCTATGAGGCTGCAGGACAATTGACCCTCTGTTTGTACAGTGCTGATTAACCCTGTGCTGATCACAAGCATCCTCTCAAGAAAAGAAAAACTCTCTAGCAATACACACCAAACTGAGCATGTGCAGAGTGACTCCAAAAGCTTTGTCCTATCAGGAAGGAGATTGGGGACAGTGGAAGAAGGGAAGAATCAGAGAAGACAGGATCAAACAGCCTTTTTACACAATGCGGGGGGATTAACCCCTTAGGTTCCACAGTGAGTATACCAAGCAAAGTCTTTCTGCATATACAGCAGAGTTGTATAAAGTACTCCAAACCCATACTTGAGTAAAAGTACAAGTGCTCGATCAAAAAGTGACTTGAGTAGAAGTGGAAGTGCTCAATCAAAAAGTGACTTGAGTAGAAGTATTAAAGTATTCAACATTTTTTGTACTTAAGTATTGCAACTTTGCAAGTAGTTTTTAAAAAAATTTTGCTACTCAAGTACTGAAAGTAAAAGTACCAGTAGTTTTGAAACAAAAAATTGCTACTCAAGTACTAAAAGTAAAAGTACAAGTACTGTGTTATGTAGTTATTAATGAAAGAAGTCAAAAGTTTGAACATCGTATTGTTTTTTATTATTTCAAATGCAGCTTTTATTTATACATACAGTAGCATTTATTTTCGTATGCACTGATAATACGCATGTTTTGAGCTTCATGAAACCTGCCATCTACTGTTCTGGCAGTGGTAATTTTTATAATAGTAACGAGTAACTATGCAGCACAAAAAAACAATATCGGAGTAGAAGTATTGAAATCATCGAAAAAATGTAGTGAAGTAAAAGTGGAAGTAGGAGAAAGAAATTCTACTCTAGGAAAGTACAGATACCGCCTTTCGGTACTTAAGTACAGTAGTGAAGTAGTTCTACTTAGTTACTATACATCTCTGATATACAGACTAATTTTACTGTTGTGGGTTTAGTAACACTTTAAGCCTCGTACACACGATGAGAATATTGGATGAATGATCGTTTTTTTTTTTTTTTGCATACTAAACTCATATTACTAAAGTTACTAAATTTATGAAAATTCTTGTACAACAGAATACAACTTCAGAAGTGATGTATTTGGTCTTGGTTACTTGATTTTTTCGGATGAATACTGTACTGATTAAACGAAAATCATTTATTCTGATATCGTACAAGAAAAAGTGTTGTGCCTTCTGGTAATATTGCATTAACTGTCGTGATCAGGTCTAGAAAGCTCTGTACTAATGATCAGATTATCATACGATTGATTTGTAAGAAGTATTTTTCGTAAGAAATTCTCATCTCTTGTATGAGGCTTTAGAGTGAAGCTTGCAGTGTTCATTTACACTAGCATTGCCCTCTGTAAAGTGATCTACAATGGATTTCTTTTCAGAGAGCTTTTAAAAATTGGTGAGGAGACATTTTGTTTCCTCCTCATGGACTGATTTAACCCCTAAAAGCCTGTACTATTGCAACGTAAACACCTGTGTTTTCGGGGCAATTGTAGCCGAACCCCATTTCCTTGTATAGGTCACATTTGGCAGGCGGTACTGCCTGCCAAATGTGACATAGGGAATCATGTTGGCCCCCACTCCCCCCAGTACACCCCAGTCCACCAGCCTAAATTGAAGCAGTTGGGGGGTGTTGAAGTAGGCATTCTGAGGGAAGTCTTTGTCTACAGAGGGCTGTACCAATGTAACTCCATAAAAAACAATTTACAGATTTTATCCTTAACCACTTTACCACCGGAGGATTTTGCTGTCTTACGTCCAGGCCACTTTTTGCGATTCGGCACTGTGCGACTTTAACTGACAATTGCGCGGTCATGCAACGCCGTACCCAAATGAAATTTACGTCCTTTTTTTTCCCACAAAGAGAGCTTTCTTTTGGGGGTATTTGATCACCTGTGCGATTTTTACTTTTTGCCCTATAAACAAAAAAAGAGCGAAAAATTTGAAAAAATAACAATATTTTTAACATTTTTTTAATATGAAATCCCCCCCCCCCCCAAAAAAAAATTTAAAAATCAAAATTTTTTATCATTTATGGCCAATTTGTTTTCTGCTACATATTTTTGGTAAAAAAAAATGCAATAAGCGTATTTTGATTGGTTTGCGCAAAAGTTATTGCGTTTACAAACTAAGGGAAAGATTTCTGTCATTTTTGGTGTTTTTTTAGTAATGGCGGCGATCTGCAATTTTTTTTGTAGGACTGCGACATTGCAGCGGACAGATTGGACCCTTGACTGACATTTTTGACACTTTTGGGGGTACCAGTGAAATTACTACAGTAATCAGTGCTATAAATATGCACTGTTACTGTAAAAATGACACTGGCAGGGAAGGGGTTCATTTTATTGGAGAGGGAGGGGTTAATGTATGCCTGGTGCTTACTGACATGTGTGGGGGGAGGTGACTGAGTGACACAGGGACAGATCGCATGTTCAGCTAGGCTGAACCTTGCAATCTGACCCTGTCTGTCACTTAGGAGATCCGCCCGCTTTGTTTACACAAGCGGGCGGATCTCCAAACTCGATTCCCTGACGATCGGGGAAGAGCGGCGGTGACCACCGCCGCTCCTCCCCTGGCCCGACTCCCGCTGTGACTGAAAACAGCGGGAGCGAGCCTCCGGCGGTGCGCGCGCGCCACTCACAAGGGGAGGAGTCCAGCGACGTAAGTCTACGTCGCTGGACGATAACGAGCCACATTGCCGCAGTAGCAGCAATGTGAGCGGTCGTTATGTGGTTAAAACATTCCATGGGGTATTCAGCAGGAAACTTATTCAAATGATTGAATCACCTGAGGAACAGCCTACGGCTAGGCCACCATCTATGTTCAGTCCATAAACCAGCTGAGCCTCCCCAGGAGTAATAGGACCACAGGTGGCCCTGAAAAAAATAGTTTGGCAAGCCTACTCTCAATCTTTAAGAACATTTGTGAACTGTTTTCCCTGCTATAGGATTTGCCATTCTGGTTAGCTGGTCTTGTGATACTACCAATCCTGTAAGACACCACAGAAAAGTTCTGAACCTCCCTGTAGATTACACTGAAGTTAAGCAGCACTGCCTGGCCCTGGACCTGCCCCAGCCTGTGATTGGAAGGTGCAGCCAAAATAACTGATAAGGTCATCACTCTGCTTCATAGAGGATTACAGGAGCATGAAATGAAGACAGATTCAGGTACTTACAGCCAGTCTCTTTAAAAATACATTAAGCTCATTTCTAATTAATGCATTAAATTGTGATGTTTTATGTCTGCCCAAAATAAGCTTTAAATACATCTGAAATCAGCTAATTAAAATAACATATAATCATACAAGAACAAAGAGGAACCGAAGGGCAGCCCACTGAAACAATAATAAGTTTAGTGTGGTGTGACTTCAATCACAATTTCCATTTTTACTGATTCAGGGCACTAAATTACGGCATTCACATTTATGTGTGTAGCTACTAATTATGTTTATATATATTCTAACAAATCCCTTGTTATTTTTAAGAGCTAAAATAATCAGTTGTGTTGTATTTATTGTGTATATGGTTTATTTTTTTACAATAAAATGTTAAAAGAGAAGTTCGGGCTTTAAAAAAAAAGAAAAATTTATACTCACCTCGATCTGATGCTGCAACCGTTCCCCTGCCCGGTTCTAAGACCGAGAACTGAGCGATTAAACATCGCTGATTGCTCAGCTCTCGGTCTCCAGGCTGCAAAGAGCTGGGGATTGTCAGTCATCAGCTCTCTACTCTGCCCCCTCAGCACTTACTGGAGTGCTGGGCTATGGAGTGGGTGGGAACTGGTGGCTCAGACTCTCAGCGGCTCCCTGAGAAACTGAGCCAGCTGCTGGTCCAGGCATCTGGGTGAATCCAGACAATTTGGTTGGGATCTTTTCAGAGCCTGGACCAGCTCTTGACGTCAACTGACAGAGGGCTTTAGCCTGCTGTTGGCTGAAAACGGGTCACAGCAGTGCAGAACGGACTGCACTCCTGTGAACCCCAGGAGAGGTACAGCCAAAATAGCTTTATCTATACTTCTTTTTTCAATTGGTTTTCTTAATGATCTTTATAGGACCACGTTACCTTTAGTGTAGATGTCTTTTACAGCAACCTCTACCCCCTCAGTGTACCCAGCAGTGTTAAATACTTACCTTCCTCAAATGTAGGAATTATTGGGGTACACAGTGGATGCATGACCCAGCAGGCACTATGCACATTGTAGGTCTCTGTGGAACCAGGTAATGTGAACATCCTCAAAAAAAGAATATAAATTTGCGGGCCATCTAAGCTGGTGATGAGTGGGATTATAAAGGACAATAACAAAGCTGCCCTTTAATTGGCAGAAGTACATACTAAGCTTTTAGAAATACTCCTGTGGTTCTCTAAAGTATCCCCTAAGCTTGTCACAAGTAGATGCTAAGCCTGTTAGAAATTTCCCCTGGGTTAGTAAGCATTCCCCACTTGAGATTGTCCTCCATTCTAGACCTTTGGAAGCAAACCACACCCCCCATGCAAGGCCACTGGGTTTCCAAAATGAACCTGATTGGGTCAATGGAAGAGCTGGTAGTGGCATTTAACAGTAGAGAGTCTAATTTTGACATATCTGGCTTCCATAAATTGTATTTACCTGTACCTCTCAATACACTACTATTCTATACCCGATATCAACTGCTCAACTGACCTAATGGGTAGCAATAATCTGACTACTACCATAGTCCTGATGTTGGTGCTCTCAGGCATAGGGGACCTGAGACAACACAGAAGCCCTTTACGGGAGTCTTCTTCTCACCTCTAGATCATAATAGACCTACCCTCCTCCTACAACTCTCCCTTATTTCGTTTCTTCTTTCCTGACTTCGCACCTGACCTTTGTAATGCCTTTTGTCTTTTCTTCCCTCTTTCGGGGTCATCCTCTCAGAATATTTCCCCCTAAGAGGCTTCTCAATAGAAAAACTCTGGACATGGTGATATCTAAAATATTTTATTATGTTTTATTTGCCGTATGATGCATGGCCCATTTGTCTTTTTACATGTGATATATTTTACACTATTACTTTCTAATCTTTCCTATATCCTCTCAATTGTCATTCCCTGAGCTTGTCTCAAGTATGCCCAGAGTTTGCCTGAATTACTACCTGAGCTTGTCAGAGATACCCCCGAGCTTGTCTCAAGTAAACCCAGAGTTTGCCAGAATTATTACCTGAGCTTGTCAAAGATACCCCCTGAGCTTGTCCCAAGTATGTCCAGAGTTTGCTCAAAATACTACCTGAGCTTGTGAGGGATACCCTCTGAGCTTGTCTCAAGTATTACCAAAGCTTGTAAGAATTGACCTCTAAGCTTGTCTGATGTATGCCTAAAGCTTGTTTAAAGTACTACCTGAGCCTATCAGAGATATCCCCTGAGCTTTATAAAAACAGAGAAGTAGTTGGAGCCGGTGCTACCTAATAAATATTTGGTAAAATAGTGGTATGTCCAAACCATAGGGTATCACTTATTATGTATGTGCAGAGTAAAGTGCCAGTGCAAAGGTGTGTATAATCGGAGAATACCGTGTGGGTAAAATATATATGGTTGGATTATTAAAAAACCACAAAGTGCTGGTGAAAGTTATTTAATGTGAAGTGACAGAATACTATATAATAATAAATATGTTATAAATATAAAAACCAAATAAATAATGAATAAAAAAGTAGTCCAGAAACAATGCAACTGTGCTTTAAAAAATAATTCAACTGTGCTTTAAAAAATATATGTGAAAGTGAATATAGTGAACTTCAAGTGCTTGTGATCCAACTCTACACTAGAGGTCGCACTCACCCTTAGACAGAAAGGTACCAATAGTGGCTGTGAGGATATCCACAGGGGGGTCTAGTATCCAAATCCGAAACTCCCAGATCTGGCTCCTGAGAATCCTTATGGATAGGCGGATCTCATCTGGGTATTCAAGCATAAAAACCCCATAGTGCAATATATAATGTTGAAAGTATAAAGTAGATTATAGTGACTCACAGTGAGGTTTTGCTGATCGACTCAGAGTGTAGCTCGCAGCGCCGAGGAGCTTCCGCGTTCCAACCACGGCAGACTGCAGACCGGAAGTGACGTTGACGCAAGGTACCGCCCTACGCGTTTCGTCATTGGACGTCTACTGGAACCTACTTAGGGGTTGGTTGGTGGCTGCTTCCTACTTGTAAAAAGTCTCTGTGAATAATCCATAGCGCTGGTTCCCCCCCTTTCATACTTTATCCCCTGAGCTTGTCTGAAGTACCCCTTGAGTTTGTCAGAAATGTCCCCCCTGAAGTTATATAAAGTACCCCCTGAGCTTGTCTGAAATACTACCCTTAGCTTGTCTGAAGTACGTCCAGAGCTTTCCTGAAGTACTACCTGAGTTTGTCAGAGATAACCCAGATTTTATCTAAAGAACCACCAAAGCTTGTAAGAAATAACCCCTGAGATTGTCTGAAGACTTGAGCATGTCACAAGTACCCTAAATGTGATATAAATACCCTCTGTACTAGTTAGAAATTCTCATAGAG
Organism: Pelophylax lessonae; assembly: GCF_965119305.1. Taxonomy (NCBI): domain Eukaryota; kingdom Metazoa; phylum Chordata; class Amphibia; order Anura; family Ranidae; genus Pelophylax; species Pelophylax lessonae. The sequence goes on along the minus strand of NC_138769.1, from coordinate 85,584,119 downwards.
CTTATAATAAGTACCTCCTGGGTTACACATACCTCCGGTTAAGAAACTATGCTGTATATTTTTTTATATTATACAAAGTAAAAGAATGGAAAAAACTGTGTGATTTCAGTAAAAGTCAAAATAAAACAAAACAGGATTTATAAACCTTATGAATTTATTACTAGGTTTAAAAATATGTGCTTGCTATAAGTCCTGTTGCTAAAATGTATTTTAGTTCCAGCTCTGGGACTTAAGAAGGCACTGTCGGGGGCCACTGCTAGAAATGACAATGCTTCCAATATTTGGTTTAATCTAGGTTACTGTGACCTACACTGGAGAGCTCTAATCTGGGGTACTTGTTAAAACTTGACAGATTTCAAACCGCTGCCTATTCTATGAAGACATGATTGATATGAAGAAATTATCCTTCACTCCCTTCAGAAATAAGAACTGCAAGAGGAATTTTTACTGACAGGAAAAGATGTGGTAAAAAACTGACTGATTAATGTGGCTAATGGCTCCCAAGGACACAGTGATATTAGATAGAGAAGAGTTGTAACACTGGGAGTCCAAAGCCGCTCAGCTTTTCTGTTAGTTGATCAAGCAGCTACTGTCTAAAAAATTGCTATATATTCATGGGAAAACAGACCCATCGTATTACTGATCAGATCCATTGACGATTATACTAATTAAGGGGCATGACAATGATGAGGTTATAATAATGTATTCTATTATTTTTCCATCAGTCTTTGTTAGCAATTGGATTAAAATGCTTCAGTGGCTACATCAAAAAAAAAAAAAGGAAAAGTTTTGGCTGAAATTTAAAGCTGGTCTTCTAAAAGTAACTTGGGTCAAAGCAAAATTCACATCAGGTTGGAATATTTGCTGTGTATGAATATTTGTGTATTTTGAATGGCATCGAGGGATTCCATTTAACTGACTTGGTAATTGCATGTCAAAGGACCAGAAATACAGTTTGTGCTGATTTTTCTCAAGCGCGTGAGATCCAAGCATCTGGAGTAAATAAAGGCCATTCGTTTGTAGAAGAAATGTAGAGAGCACACTTGTGTGAATGGGCTTTGATTATATAGTGCTCTCATTGGTTTACAGGAGGGGGGTTGGCAAGCCTAGCATCCCTTGGATCACAGGATCTAGCTGAATAGAAGGAGATTAATGGATTTATGGGTATCTGGAGTCACTTTGTGGCCTCTGCTTTTAAAATTGCTGATCCCTTTCCTCCTGCCTATCCTGCATAGCCTGTATAAAATCATCATAATACCTTTTTTTCATCCAGTCAGGTCTAGTTTTGTGATCCAGCAGCGTAAAGGAGTGCTTGACAATAGCTGTGAATTCCTGGAGCCGTGACATCACTTGCCGGCTTCCATTGCCAATCCATTGATGGTGCTCCCACCTCTCCCCTGCAGCAGCTGCTCTCTGACAAAGGGGAGCTGGAGCTGCTGGATTGTGTGACCAGACTAGAGCCACATATAGCTGAAATTTTGTAAAATTCAGCAAGCATGGAATGCTATAGACGTTGTGATTTTTAGATTTTTTTCCCCCATCAGCACAGTCAGGCCCTGTTCACACCTGAGCATTTTTCAGCTTGTAAAACGCTTAGCGAAGCTCCAAAATGCCCAAAAGGCAAAATCCCATTCATTTCAATGGCCCCTGTTCACATCTTAGCGTTTTGCCGTCTGAAGCAAAACACCTAAAGTTTAAAAAAGTACATGAGCTTCTTTTTGGCAAATTATAAGCGCTTTTGGCCCCATAGACTTTAATAGAAATACATAACTTAAGAAGAAATACACTTGTAAAACGCTCAAATAGCAGCTCTCCACCCCTAATTTCCTTTCCCTATCCTCCCTTTATTGGTTAAACAAAAACGCCTGAAGCTGTAAAATGCTTGAAATACACTTCTAAAACACTTTAAAAAGCTGCAAAAAAGCCTTAAAAAAACACCTGAAAAACGCCAGTAAATCGATACGCTCAGGTGTGAATGGAGCCTCAGTGTTGATGGGGGAATCCCTCCAGCAAAGGTATTGTGTTCTCCTGGCAGGGGGGCGAGGGGAGCTATCTCAGCTGGGAGAACACAGTGATTATTGCTAAAGTATATAGCCACTGGCAATAATTGCACGAAAGACCTGGCAGGCTGGTTTTACCCGAGTTGATCAATCAATCAACTTTGGTACAATCAGTCTACCAATGTTAACTGTCTATGGCCAGCTGTAACTTGCTGTTTACTAAACAGCTGCAACGTTTAAAGCAATAATGTAAAAAAAGGTCCAGGATGGCAAAGAACATGCATACACTGCAGAGTCTGACTATGAAGGCTTAAAAAACATAGAACCTTCACAGCAATGTTTCTGTGGTTCAATCAAAATAACCTGTGGCTACATAGTTTAGTCTTTATAAGAGTCTGAGTCAAGGTGAGAATCACTACTTCAGTAAAACCAGTACTGAACACAGCTACTTGCAGATTTTCTCATAGACAATGTCCCTCCCAAAGAAGCCCAGGGTAGCTCTGATGACACAGGTGAACAGCCCAAGGGTCCAAGACCCAAGAACACAAGGGGTCACCCCATTGTAACTGGAGTACTCTGGTCTTAACTGGGTAGATTCTCCCCACAATGGTTGGATCTTCTGGAGAAGCTGCAAACTATTAGGCTCTGCTCTGTCTGTCCACACACCAGTTCTTACAGTGGAGGACCTCTCACCAAATTGCTTGTTACCCCCTGCCTCATAGGGTGTGGCCTCTCTGATTACCTGAGGGAGGTAGGCTGAGAAATATAGAATTCCTGGGCATGTCCAAAAACCCAGGGAGTTGTGGGAAATGGAGTAAAAAGGGCCCGCACCTGCATCTGAGCACTGGGAGTAAATGGACACTCCACTACAGTGGTAAAAGACCCAGGTCTACAAAACATATGAGATCTGTGCTTGGGTATACAAGATAGTAAAATATAGTAGGGAGGTGGGGGAACATAAAGAGTTTTTACTACAATACAATAGATGTACAGTACTTTTAAAGACATTATAATTTTACTTCAACCACTTCTGACCTCCCCATGCAGATTTACTGCGGAAGGGGCGGCTTGGCTGCGCATAATCGCGTAAAAATGTACGTGATTATGTGCAAGCAGTCTCAACAAATCAACTCAATAGATAATGAAACACAGTGCAAACAAAGTAATAAATCTTCTAAGTTAAAGTCCAAAAGTAAATGTCCATTAAATTGTATCCACACTGTGATGATAATTGATATGTGTTTCTCGTGAAACCGTTGTGATAATAAAGGGGTGCTGGAACCACGTCCCAAACAATGTGACATCCATGTGAGAAAGATCCCCACCACCAGCTGGCCGTTCTTCTTACCAGATATATAAATATTGTAAGCAATCCAAAAATGCAGAAATCATGCACATCCACCCTGCGTGTGAACCATACTTAAGAGCCTCTTACCAGATGTAGAATGAATTGGGCATTGGAAATTAACTCTCCCTCAGCCAGAACGTGACAGGTAGCTGGGTAGATGGTCTAATCCCCACGGACCAAGTGATATTGGATCTTAGGGATAGACTCCAAGGAGTCATACATGCATAGATATCGTATGGACCAACAGCCTGTTATCTCCACTCCTTCCACTTGAGCTGCCCTCCGAGTGCGATAGGATCTCAGCAAAACTGCATCCTGGAGCTGGTATGCTGGAGGAGTGATACTCTGAGATTCTCCAAAGAAAGATTATCCAAAGAAAGTTTCCTCATATTGCTGCCAAATGATAGCTGCACTGTCGCGGGCCACCCACTTAGCTACTGCATATATGCTTTGATGCTTTCTTCCTCAACACGCCGACTTCCAACTTATACCCAACAGTGTACGACAGACCAAGAAAAAGACTTGAATGTCGGAGACTTCGTTGCTGCAGTCACTCTGGAGCAATTAAATCTCAGATTTCATAACCGAGGCACTAAACTAAAGCAGATGTTCTAAGTTAATCAACACTGGTGACTCTCAGCCAAACATGTCGACCACCAGAGCTTGCAGTGTTGATTAACTTAGAACATCTGCTTTAGTTTAGTGCCTCGGTTATGAAATCTGAGATTGAATTGCTCCAGAGTGACTGCAGCAACGAAGTCTCCGACATTCAAGTCTTTTTCTTGGTCTGTCGTACACTGTTGGGTATAAGTTGGAAGTCGGCGTGTTGAGGAAGAAAGCATCAAAGCATATATGCAGTGGCTAAGTGGGTGGCCCGCGACAGTGCAGCTATCATTTGGCAGCAATATGAGGAAACTTTCTTTGGAGAATCTCAGAGTATCACTCCTCCAGCATACCAGCTCCAGGATGCAGTTTTGCTGAGATCCTATCGCACTCGGAGGGCAGCTCAAGTGGAAGGAGTGGAGATAACAGGCTGTTGGTCCATACGATATCTATGCGTGTATGACTCCTTGGAGTCTATCCCTAAGATCCAATATCACTTGGTCCGTGGGGATTAGACCATCTACCCAGCTACCTGTCACGTTCTGGCTGAGGGAGAGTTCATTTCCAATGCCCAATTCATTCTACATCTGGTAAGAGGCTCTTAAGTATGGTTCACACGCAGGGTGGATGTGCATGATTTCTGCATTTTTGGATTGCTTACGATATTTATATATCTGGTAAGAAGAACAGCCAGCTGGTGGTGGGGATCTTTCTCACGTGGATGTCACATTGTTTGGGACGTGGTTCCAGCACCCCTTTATTATCACAACGGTTTCACTAGAAACACATATCAATTATCATCACAGTCTGGATACAATTTAATGGACATTTACTTTTGGACTTTAACTTAGAAGATTTATTACTTTGTTTGCACTGTGTTTCATTATATATTAAGTTGATTCATTATAATCGCATAATCACGTTTAGTGCACCAATTAATTTGAACACATTTACACTTGGCACAGTATCTTGATTGCAGCTTTACTTTATTTATTTATCAGCGCACCCTTTCCTTTTATTATTTTTTATTAAGCAGTCTCAACGACTCGCGCGCCTCTGGAGCCACACTCCCACTGTGATTAGACACAGCGGGAGCCAGACCGCGGGAGGAGCGGGCACAATCCCCACCGTCCTCCCGCGATCTTCAGAGAAACTGACAGGAGAGCTGCTTGCCTATGTAAACAAAGCAGGCGGCTCTTCTGTCAGACAGGCACAGTGAGATTGTGGGTTTCAGCTTAGTATTAACCCCTTCCTGCCGGTGTCATTACTACAGTAACAGTGCATATTATTTAGCACGGATTACTGTATTAATGTCACTGGTCCCCAAAAAGTGTCAAAAATGTCAGTTAGGGGTCCGATCTGTCCTCCGCAATGTCGCAGTCCCGCTAAAAATCACTGATCGCCGCCATTACTAGTACAAAAAAAGAAAAAGTCCAAAAATGTATCCCGTAGTTTGTAAACACTATAACTTTTGCGCAAACCAATTAAAATACGCTTTTTGGGATTCTTTTTAACCAAAAATATGTAGCAGAATACAAATTGGTCTAAACTGATAAAAAAAATTATTATTTTTTTTTATTGGAAATGTTTTATAGCAGAAAGTAAAAAATATTGTGTTTTTTTTCAAAACTTTCGCTCTTTTTTTGTTTATAGCGCAAAAGCTAAAAACCGCAGCGGTGATCAAATACCACCAAAAGAAAGCTCTATTTGTGGGAAAAAAACAATGTCAATTGTATTTGGTTACAGCTTCGTACGACGCGCAATTGTTAGTTAAAGTAACGCAGTGCCAAATCGCAAAAAATGGTCTGGTCATTAAGGGGGTAAAACCTTCCGGAGCTGAAGTGGTTAAAGGGTAACTCCACTTTCATGGGAGAAAAAATAGCAAAAAAAAATATATATATATCGTATACAATTGCGACAATTACAATTGATGACTTGAGGAATTACGAGTCATATTGTAATTGACTGTTATTAAAAAATACTTTTCCTTTTCAATCTGCAGCTCTGTAATTTTCTGTAAAATGCAACACAATATGGCTACCTGGAGGCATTCTGTACACAGTATGGGGACTGACCACACCCCAGAAACATTATTTCCTGTTTGTGTGATTGGTTCACTAAGATATGTCAGATTTCAGGCATCCCCTGCAACAAAACTGTAATTTTTGGTAAGATACTCCCATCACGTCTAAAGGGATGCAGACCCTGCACTTTTCTTCATTAGAGCCCTGCAGGTGAAGCAGCTACATGATAATTATGAAACTCCCATTAGATTCACATGGACACAGACAAACAAACCGTGAATTCTTCAGAAAAACAAAAGGTAGGAATCTACAACAAAGTTGGTAAAATCCTTGCAATGAACATAGATCACCCAGAGGGGAATGTTTTTTTCTCAACAAGATTGGAGCTACTCTTTAGTGCATACTTACTTCATTTTTTAGCACTGCTATTTAAAGGGGGTTGTCCTTAACCGCTTGCCGACCGGCGCACGACTATTTACTGCGGCGGTCAGCCCCTCACAGGCAAAGCAACGTAGGGCTACGTCGCTAGCCTGTGAGGCTCTAGGGAGCGAGCGCGTGCCACCGGAGGTGTGCTCCCGCTCCCGCGCGGTCAGCCCCCCCCCTGCGCGTGTGCCCGGTGGACCCGATGTCCGCCGGGCACTCGCGATGTTCCGTTACACCGGAAGAAAGGCAGGCGGCTAATGTAAACAAAGCCGCCTGTCATTCTTTCCTGTGTAAGAATGGAGATCAGACGGTTCTGCTATGTAGGACCGTTGATCTCTGTTCTTACACTAGTAACCACAGCCAATCACAGTTAGAAACACGCCCCTAGGGACACACTTAACCCCTCCCTCTCCAATAAAGTTAACTCCTTCACTGCCAGTGTCATTTTTACAGTAACAGTGCATATGTATAGCACTGATTACTGTAGTAATGTCACTGGTAACCCCAAATGTGTCAAAAATGTCAGTCAAGGGTCTGATCTGTCTGCCCCAATGTCGCAGTCCTGCAAAAAAATCGCAGATCGCCGCCATTACTCGTTAAAAAAAAAAAAAAAAACAACAAAAATGACAAAAATCTTTCCCTTAGTTAGTAAATGCAATAACTTTTGAGCAAACCAATCAAAATACGCTTTTTGCAATTTTTTTTACCAAACATTTGTAGCAGAAAACAAATTGGCCTACAATGTTAAAAAATTTAGATTTTTACATTTTTTTTTGGGAATTTCATATAAAAAATGTGAAAAATATTGTTATTTTTGCAAAATTGACGCTCTTTTTTTGTTTATAGCGCATGATCAAAAAATCGCACAGGTGATCAAATACCACCAAAAGAAAGCTCTGTTTGTGGGAAAAAAAGGACATCAAATTCGTTTAGGTACAGCGTCGCACGACCGTGCAATTGTCCATTAAAGGCAGTGCCGAATCGCAAAATAGGCCCTGGTCAGGAAGGGGGTAAAATCTTCCGGGGCTTAAGTGGTTAACAAACCTATACCTTAAACAAGCCCTTCATAATGAAAAAAGTTCAGGTCACGTCACCAGAAACTGTTATTAAAGTTATTGGTGGGCAGACACACCACTTTCTTTTACTATATGTCTGAAAACTCCACTAGCAAGATTTTCCTGCCATAGTATCTGTCTATCTTTCTGTGTTTTAGCACCATGTTTAATTTTTCATATTACCTGTAGGTACAAGTAAAAAATAAAAGTTTACTTCCACTACTTCTGGACTGGAAAGATTTTACCCCTTAATGACCAGGCCATTTTTTGTGACACGTCACTGTGTTACTTTAACCACTTTACCACCAAGCCTTTTTTTGACACTTTTTTTTACAAGTTTAAATCAGTATTTTTTTTGCTAGAAAACTACTTTAAACCCCCAAACATTATATATATTTTTTTAGCAAAGACTCTGGAGAATAAAATGGCGGTCATTGCAATATTTTTTGTCGCGCAGTATGCGCAGTGGTCTTTCAAATGCCATTTATTTGGAAATATTACGAAAAATCACATTTCACTGCATTTAAAAAAAAAACTAAACAGTAAAGTTAGCCCATTTTTTTTTTGGAAATTGTGAAAGATGATGTCACGCCGAGTAAATAGATACCCAACATGTTACGGTTTAAAATTGCGCACACCCGCGGAATGGCGACAAATTACAGTCAATAAAAATCTCCATAGGCGACGCTTTAATTTTCTTTAGCGGTTACCAGTTTAGAGTTAGAGTATAGCTCTTTTTTTCTTATTATTGTTCAAGCTCTGGCAATCACAGCGCTACCTCACATGTGTGGTTTGAACAGCGATTTTATTTGCGGCGCGACTTCCATATACGTTTTCTTTCGTGCGTGAGCTAACGGTGACGGGGGCAGCTACATTTTTTCTTTTTTTTCCTATTTATTTATTTATTTTTTTTAATTTTAACACAGGTTTTTTAAAAAAAAAAAAAATAATCTGATAACTTTTATTGCTGTCACAAGCAATGTAAACATCCCTTGTGACAGCAATATGCAGTGACAGGTACTCTTTATGGAGGGATCGAGGGTCTAAAAGACCCTACACCCCTCCACTACACTTCCATGTATTCAAAACGCCGAAAACGGCATTTTTGAATACTGTCACTTTTTGAATCTGCCGCCTTTAGCAGCAGAGTAACCCGGACGCGGCATCATGGACGTTGCCTCCAGGTTACGTCATCGGAGACCCAATCAAAGCCACTTCCAGCTTTGATCGGGACTCCATCCAGCCGACGGATGTGCCGGCTGGGTGCTCGGGTCTCCCGATGGGACGGAAGACCCGGGCAAAGCTGCGGGAGGGGGGGCGTCCCCTCCCGCTCACCAGGGTAACGATCGAGCGGCATCGGTCGTTACCGCTGGAAAGCCGACCGCCGGCTCTAAAAAACGGTACCGGGATGATGCCTCTAGCAACCACGCAAAGCCAGCCGACGTAGGTCTACGTCGCTGGTCGTAAAGTGGTTAACTGACAATTGCGCAGTCCTGTGACGCTGTACGTAGCAGGAACACAGGATCTCCATATTGTCGCCTTGCAGAATTGCGATCTGCCTTGTTTACATAGGCAGATCGCCATTCTGCCTCTCCTGGGGATAATCACGGGTGGCCGGTGGACATCGGGTGGCTGGCGGACATCGGGTCCCATTGATTGACATCCCTGCTCACCAATCATGGTGCGATCGCACCTCCGGTGGTGTGATGGCGCCATCTAGTGGCTACTGAACATAACGATGTACAGGTACGTCATTTCCAGCAATAGCGACACTTTGCCGCAGTATATACCCGGAGCCTTTTCAGCAAGTGGTTAACTGTGACAGCAACGTGAAAGTAAAGCATTTAAATTATTTCCTTGCAGTTAGCCAGGAAATATCCTGCAACATTTTCTCTTTTTAGAGACTTTTTATTTTAGGCAAAAACTTTTTTTTTTGAAACTGTGTAAATTCTACAATCAACCTCAACTGGAAATACCCACTCAGTAAATAAACTGCTAAAGCCACAGACTAATCTGAATATGGTGGCAAACTGATTTTCACTTCTGTTTTACTCAAACCTATTGAAGAATCAAGAAGTGAAACTCATTTTCCAGAGACATTCAGAACTTTGGGGGCAGGCCCTGTTTATATGATCAGAAACACATCTTCAAATCTTCTAAAACTGGGTCTGCTTTGTTTTGCTTTAGGAATAAGTACATTTGCTGGAAAACCCATTTATTAAGTTTCATATTGAGCAAAGGGACAAAAGGATAAATGTCTAGCCATATTATCATAATTTACTACAAACATATTATTTTCATGGTTCAAATAACATCAATGTCTGTAATGAACAATGTAGCAAACTTTTAAAGCTAAAGATGTTATCACTCTGCATTTTCTATTCATATCTCCCAGCATTAACAAGAGGAACATCTCTGTTGGAGGTGAAAAGAGGGCATGGCTAGAAATATCCAATGAACTTTAACCACTTCTGGACCGGAAGATTTTCCCCCTTAATAACCAGGCCATTTTTTTGCGATTCGGCACTGCGTTATTTTAACAGATAATCGCGCAGTCGTGCAAAACTGTACCCCAAAAAAAATTATCTCCTTTTCCCCCCAGAAATAGAGCTTTCTTTTGGTGGTATTTGATCACCTGTGCAATTTTTATTTTCTGCGCTAGACACAAAAAAAGAGCGACAATTCTGAAAAAAAATATATTTTTACTTTTTGCTATAAAACAATTTTTTCTATCATTTTAGGCCAATTTGTATTCTGCTACATACTGTATTTTTGGTAAAAAAAATCCCAATGAGCGTAGTTTGATTGGTTTGCACAAAAGTTATCATGTCTACAAACTAGGGGAAAGATTTATGTCATTTTTATTTATTTTTTATTTTTTACTAGTAATGGTGGCGATCTGCGATTTTTAGCAGGACTGCGACATTGCGGAGGACAAATCTGACCCCTAACTGACACTTTTGGGAGGACCAGCAACATTACTGCAGCATTGAAGGTCCCAATGAGCACAGTGGCCTCCATCATCCTTAAATGGAACAAGTTTGGAGCCACCAGGACTCCACCAGGACTCTTTCTAGAGCGGGCTGCCCAACCAAACTGAGCGATCGGGGGAGAAGGACTTTAGTCGGAGAGGTGACCAAGAAACCGATGGTCACTCTGATAGAGCTCCAGTGTTTCTCTGTGGAGAGAGGAGAGCCTTCTAGAAAAACAACCATCTCTGCAGCACTTTACCAATCAGGCCTGTATGGTAAAGTGGCCCGATGGAAGCCATGTGTAAAAGGCACATGATAGCCTGCCTTGAGTTTGCCAAAAGGCACTTGAAGGACACTCAGACCAATAGAAAAAAAATGATTTGGTCTGATGAAACAAAAGATTGAACTCTTTGGCCTGAATAGCAAGCGTCATGTCTGGAGGAAACCAGGCACTGCTCATCACCTGACCAAAACCATCCCTACAGTGAAGCATGGGGGTGGCAGCATCATGCTGTGGGGATGTTTTTCAGCGGCAGGAGCTTGAAGACTAGTCAAGACCGAGGGAAAGATGAATGCAGCAATGTACAGAGAAATCCTGATGAAAACCTGCTTTAGAGCGCTCTGGACCTCAGACTGGGGTGAAGGTTTATCTTCCAACAGGACAACAACCCTGGATAACAAAGGAGTGCCTATGGGACAACCCCTTGAGTGGCCCAGCCAGAGCCCAGACTTGAACCTGACTGAACATCTCAGAGGAGATCTGAAAATGGCTGTGTACCAATGCTACCCATCGAACATGATGGAGCTTGAGAGGTCCTTCAAAGAAGAATGGGAGAAAGTGCCCAAAAATAGGTGTGCCAAGCTTGTAACATCATACTCAAAGACATAAGGCTGTATTGGGTGCCAAAGGTGCTTCAACAAAGTATTGAGCAAAGGCTGTAAATACTTATATACATAAGATTTTTTTTTTTTTTTGTCATTTTTAATAAATTTGCAAAGATTTCAAACAAACTTCTTTCACGTTGTCATTATGGGATATTGTTTGTAGAATTTTGAGGAAAATAATGAATTTAATCCATTTTAGAATAAGGTTGTAACGTAACAAAGTATGGAAAAAGTGAAGTGCTGGGAATACTTTCCAGATGCACTGTACATTGTTTGCCCGTGGGAGAAAAAAGCCTTGGAATCTTATTATCAGTAGGAGAAAAAATATGCCATGACAATGGTGGTCAGTGAAAGGAAGAATGCCCTGGCACCAGTGGTCACTGGCAAGAAGAAGGTCCAACAACTGGTGGTCAGTGGGAGGAAAAAATGCCCTGGCACCAGTAGTCAGTAGGGGAAGAATATTTCACTATTGGAGAGGCATACCCCAGGATTGGTGTACAATTTAAAAAAATTCTCCAGCATTCAAGCTCTGTGATATATTCAACTAAATACTTCTGCACTTTTTCCCACTGCCTCTGCCTTGTATTAACGTGGCTGGCATAGATCCAGCTGCAGGTGCTGGTATGATGGGGGCACCAGTCTTTTATGTACAATATGTAGGCGAAATCAGGGTAGGGTTTGGGAAACAACAAAAAAAGTATAACCAAACAGTTTATGGTGAGATAGGCAAAAAAGCCAAAAATCTTTCACTGAACCAGGGTTTATCGCTGTATGCAATGTAAAATGCATGGGCTTATAATTTTAGGATGTATGTGTGCTGTAAACCAGCTCTGGATGCGCAGTTTGTCTATGAACATAAATTAATGATTTGCAAGGTTCTGTCAATTTTAATAAAATGAAGAATAAACCCTTTATTTTTTGCATTTAGACAGAAAAGAAACAAACATTCAGATACATTCTATTTTTAGGTGTCTCTTCTGTGCTTCATTCTATAAATGTGCAAATAGATGCAAACAACATGTTTGCACATAACAGGGTTATCTACATATTTATAGTTTTCTGCACAATTAGGCAAGGGCATATATTAATGTTTATCCATGTGTATTTTACATGTAAATTTGCCACTTATTATATTCAGAAAAAAACACTATATTGTCAAAAGTATTGGGACGCCTGCCTTTACACGCACATGAACTTTAATGGCATCCCAGTCAGTGGCGGCTGGTGCTCAAAATTTTTTTTTTTGGGGGGGGGGCGCAAACAGAAAAATCGAATAAGCATTGCTTTGCGGCCAAAAACGCTGTAAAAATTGCGTGACTTTGAGGTCACACAAGTGTGAAAGGGGCCTTCAGTAATTAAGGTATAGTGTGCCCCCTTCAATGCAGAGTGACCACAGTGTGCCCCCTTTCAATGCAGAGAGACCAGCGTGCCCCCTTTCAATGCAGAGAGACCAGCGTGCCCCCTTTCAATGCAGAGTGACCAGCGTGCCCGCCTTTCAATGCACAGTGACCAGCGTTTCAGTTCCCAGTGGAGGGGGGGAGTGGTTTGCTCCTCAGCGCATGCAAAGCAGGACAGATGGGGCTTGCATATGATATCCAGCGGACATGAACCTCACAGCAAAGACTCAACTCTGAGCTGAGTGTTGGAGAGATGTGTGATCAGAGCTGGAACACTTCCCACCATACACACACACGATCCTCAACGGCACCAAGTCACAGATCCCAATGCATCCCTTCTAACTGTCCACTCCAGCGGAGCTGACCGTGTCTTGCAAAGGATGCCCCTGCCCCCCCCCCCCCGCCCCCGAGACACTTACCTATAGCAGCGGCTTCATTCTGGTCCCCGCGTCTCCTCGAGTCCTGTTTTCCCGCTTCCTTCTTGGCCAATGGCATGAGGTTTGCCTTTCGGCCAATCAGGAAGCGGGCTTCCTGATTGGCCGAAAGGCAAGCCGCATGCCATTGGCCAGGAGGAGGATCCGTGTGACAATAGCGAATTTTCATTTGCTATTGTCACACAATGGGTGGGCTCGGGACGCACTGCTCTGCGCCCTGGGTTCACCCCTTGCTGAAGCCTATTAGAGCCTCTGGCTCTAATCAGGTGATGTTAAAAAAAAAAATCCCCATTGAACTCCATGCGTCCGGCGCCCCGCATGTAGATTAGGGGGCTGGACGCATGGATGGGGGGGGGGGGGGGGGCGGCGCCCCTGCGCCCCCAACGCACTGGCCGCCACTGATCCCAGTCTTAGTTCGTAGGGTTCAATATTGAGTTGGCCCATACTTTGCAGCTATAACAGCTTCAACTCTTCTGGGAAGGCTGTCCACAAGTTTTGGGAGTGTGTCTATGGGAATGTTTGACCATTCTTCCAGAAGAGCATTTGTAAGGGTGGACATTGATGTTGGACGAGAAGGCCTGACTCACAGTCTCTGCTCTAATTCATCCTAAAGGTGTTCTATCGAGTTGAGGTCAGTGCAGGCCAGTCAAGTTCCTCCACCTCAAACTCGCTCATCCATGACTTTTTGGACCTAGCTTTGTGCACTGGTGCGCAGTCATGTTGGAACAGGAAGGGGCCATCTCCAAACTGTTCACACAAAGTTGGGAGCATGAAATTGTCTAAAATGTCTTGGTATGCTGATGATTTAAGAATTCTCTTCCCTTGAACCAAGGGGCCTAGCCCCTGAAAAACAACCCTATACCATAATCCCCCCTCCACCAAATGATTTGGACCAGTGCACAAAGCAAGGTCCATAAAGACATGGAGTTTGGGGTGGAGGAACTTGACTGGCCTACACAGAGTCCTGACCTCAATCAGATAAAACACCTTTGTGCTGAATTTAAGCGGAAACTGTTAGCCAGGCCTTCTCGTCCAACATCAGTGGGTGACCTCACAAATGCGCTTCTGGAAAAATAGTCAAACATTCCCATAGACACACTCCTAAACCTTGTGGACAGCCTTCCCAGAAGAGTTGAACCTGTTATAGTTGCAAAGGGCGGCTAACTCAATATTCAACCCTACGGCCTAAAGCGGACGATCTTGTGTCCGATTTTTGTTGCATGCTAGTCTCATATGGAAAGTGAAGAGGTTATTTTCATATGAAAATTCCCGTACAACAGAATTCAACTTCAGAAGTGATGTCATGTGTTGGATTGCTTTGTATGTGTTCTTTCGTTTCTGAGCATGCCTAGTCTTGCTCTTACAATTTTTTTCGGACTATAACTGTACTAAGTAAACGTAAATCGGACGTTGTGTTGGGGTACGATAAAAATTTTATAGTCTGCACATCCAGATTTTGGCATCCGAAAATTCGTATTCGGCTGTCGAAAGCACTATACTAGCAATCCGAAAATCGGCAGATCATTAGTCGGACTAAATTTTACTTCCGATTTTCGTATCGTGTGTACGGGCCTTAAGACTGGGATGCCATTAAAGTTCATGTGCGTGTAAAGGAAGGCGTCCCAATACTTTTGAAAATATAGTGTACATTCAGGCGAAGGGTTACCTGCGATCTTAAAAACCAGGAAGCCCTGACATGAAAATAACATTCTATTCCCATTGGCCACAGCTCGAGCCTGCCACATAGCTGCCTTCTCAGGCTCATGAAATTTTAGTTAAAATCATGAATGGCTAAGCCGAAGATTGTTAAAGGAGGGAGGTGGGCAAAAGTTGGAATGAAAAAACTAGGCAAAATCCAGTTTGCAAAAGGTTTGGCCGATCTCGAACATAGTGCCAAACCTGTTGAAGTCCATGAAAATAAAATCTTGTTATTTTTTTCTGGCCCCTTTTCAAGGCCAACAAAAGGCTTTGGGGTATGTCATGTCAGTGGGTTATCTTGACTGATGTGGACCTACATGAGGGGCATGACTTGCTTTTTTTTCTAACAAAAGATTTTTTTTTTGAGCTGTGACTGTTTTTTTTATAATTATTTGTGTGAATCAGTGTTGCCAACCGCCCGTTAATTTACGGGCAGCCCGTAAATTTTAGCCCGCTTTCGGGCTGCCCATAAATGCCCGTTAGATGTCTCCGGGCCGACGCGCAACTGTGCATGCGCCGTTCTGAAGCCTGTCGGGCTCAGAAAAGCTTGCCTTTTTCCGGCTGGGCGGGCGCATGCACAGTGATGAACTGGCGACTGTTGGCGCCATTTTTAAAAGAAAGACAGTGACACTGTCTCGGTGGCGTGGTGCCGCAGCAAGAGAAGAGGAGGACTGTGGACAGGAGAACACTCATGTGAGAAGGGGACAGAGGAGGAGAGTGCTGTAGGGGCTGAAGGGACAGAGTAGGACAGTACTGTGGGGGCTGAAGGGACAGAGTAGGACAGTGCTGTGGGGGCTGAAGGGACAGAGTAGGACAGTGCTGTGGGGGCTGAAGGGGGCATTGAAGGACAGTGCTGTGGGGGCTGAAGGGGGCAAAGAAGGACAGTGCTGTGGGGGCTGAAGGGGGCATTGAAGGACAGTGCTGTGGGGGCTGAAGGGGGCAAAGAAGGACAGTGCTGTGGGGGCTGAAGGGGGCAGAGAAGGACAGTGCTGTGGGGGCTGAAGGGGGCAGAGAAGGACAGTGCTGTGGGGGCTGAAGGGGACAGGGAATGACAGTGCTGTGGGGGCTGGAGGGGGCAAGGAATGACAGTGCTGTGGGGGCTGAATAGGGCAGGGGATGACAATGCTGTGGGGGCTGAAGGGGGCAGGGAATGACAGTGCTGTGGGGGCTGAAGGGGGCAGGGAAGGACAGTGCTGTAGAGGGTATATGAAGGTGGGTAGAGGAGGACTCTACTGTGAAATCGTGATGTAAAGGGTGGCAGAAGTGGATACTGATGTGGAGGGTGAAGGGGGGCAGATTAGGACACTATTGTTGGGGGGGAATGGGGGTGTCTGCAGCCTCTGAATACCTCCTGTACCATGTCCGTGCAGCCTCTGACCACCTCCGGTATCATGTCCGTAGCATCTGACCACCTCCCGTATCATGTCCGCAGCCTCTAACCACCCTCAGGTAAGTGACAGCGCCGTCAGACCAGTCTAAGGGGGGGGGGGTCACTGATGTAAGGGCTGGATGAATACAATAATGTAAGGGGGAACTGATATAAAGGTTTCCCTGTTATAGCAAGGAACCCCCCCCCTTATCTTAGTGTAATTAATCTGCAGAAGGTGGTCTCTGGTCACCAGAGTCCCCCCTCCCCCCCACATCAGAGTTTCTGATATTCCTCTCTACATCGCAGTCTGCAGGATTCTCCCCTTACAGTGAGGGGGAACTCTGCGGACCCTGATGTAAAAGGGAACACTGATGTAAAGGGCAATGCTGCAGACCCTGATGTAAGTGGGAACTCTGATATAAAGGGAAATGCAGTGGACTCTTATATAAGGTGGTTTCTGGTCACCAGAGCACCCGCTTACATCAGAGTTCCCCCTTAAATCAAGATCTGCAGCATTCCTCTTTATGTCAGAGTTACACTGTAAGGGGAAATCCTGCACACTCTGATATATGGGGAAACTCTGTGCTGGCTGGCTTATATTAATCTGACTTTTATGTAAATGGAGAAGTATGGTTTTTGACTTTTGTTTAACTTAAACACATTGCCAATAGCACTATCTACATGTTTATAGTTTAAGTATTGATATTTGCATGGTTTAGCACTGAAAACGGCCATTTTATGTACATTTTTGCAGTGCCAGTAAATAATTGGTGCCGTTTGTAAATTTTGGCATCCTGTCAGTAAATTTCACTTCGGAGGGTTGACAACACTGGTGTGAATGAGTAACAAGGGATACTATTTACCTTGTACTCATTCATCAGGGGAGGGCTTATTCGCAAGGGGGTTTTCAGATTCCCAAAAGTTCCACCAACTGTAGATACCCACCTCCACTTTAGGGCGACGGGATGTGGGGATGAGAGCCTTGTCCATATCAACATTGGGAAAAGTGTCTTGCAGGGGGTGGCTTTGCCACCACTCCTTGCAAAGTACCCTCCCAATGTTGAGGGGTGTGTCACCTGCCTTAGTTAAGAAGGGAGACACATGTTCCCTGGCCATCCTTTCCTGGCCACCCAGGTTGCATGCCATTTTACTCTGAGCCAATACACTTTTTTGTAAACAGTATGCACTTTTCCACTTGGAAAAGCCTCCCACCCCGTTTGCAAGGTACCTTGTCCACATGATGCTGAGAAAAATGGCTTCATCATCTCATTCATTCAGCAAAAAGTTAAAAGATACATTGTTACTCTGTCACAAAAATGGAAATAGTAAATGAAAACCCACACTGCCTTTTTAAAAAATAAAAAAAAACTTTTATTAAGAAAAAGTTCTCCAATCTAAATACATTGTCAATCTTGTCATCCAATGATGTAGATCCACATCAATCACGATGATACGATAATTGATGAGGCTGACCCACAGCCATGCTTCACGACAATGTTCACCTATTGATACTCCCATTTCAAATGACAGATCCCCAGCCAGCTTCTATATATAAGCAAAGGGACCAGGGATTCTGGGTGACATCATTGACAAAATATGGTCATGAGCATATTTGGCCAATGACATAACCCAGGATCTCCACCTTTTTTATTTTCCAAAACAATTTTTATTGAAAAAAAAAAAAGTACAGTATACAATAAGTAGAAACAGACAATAAGATATCAAAATCTTTGGAGGAACAGCTTTTCAGATATAAGATGGCCTTGTGTTAACTGTTACAAAGATAAATGGTAACATCTCATACAAGATCCATGAGAACAAAGGTGGTGAACAATTATAGGGTAGGATAGGGTTTTTCGGGTCAGGATTAAGAATATGTATTTGGGTAGATCTCTTAGTTATCCAATCTTCCCTTTCAATATGGCAATACTAACAATGGAATCCTGGTCACTTATAAGTGTGTCATTGTCAAATGTGTGAGCACTGAGCAAGTGCTCTAATTCTATAGTTCTCAGAGGGGTACATGTTTTGGGTGAAAAAATAATAGGAGATGTATCTATACTGTGTGTATTAACCGGCTTCAAGATTTTGTGAAATAAAAACTACTTTAGTTCCGGTATACACAAAATGTCCAGGTTAAAGGTAAAATGAGATTTGGGTTGAGATAGGTAGGGGGAGGAGAAAAAAAAAAAAGGGGGGGAACGGAAAAGAACAGCAAGGGGGGAGGGAAAAGTAATGTATATTTGGAAGCATAAGTGGTTGGGGGGTGGGGGGAGGGAGAGGGGGGGGGATAGTTGCATTTGGGGAATGTCCATCAAAGAGTAGGGAGTAGACAATGGAAATGAGATTGCATTGTGGATTTTTCCCTAAACATAACATTTCGAATGGGGTTCGAATGCTCTTGAACAAGGTGATTTCCTATCTAAGGAGCGAATGTAGTTTGTAAGAAATGCTGGCCATACACTAGCCGAAATATCAGACAAACTCATTTTTGAAAAATGAAAACTCAGCCGTGAGAGGAGACGATCGTGCCATCATGTAATGACTGAATTTCGATAGATAAATCGTTCAATGGACATAAATTAATTCAGTTTGTCACATATACCTAGTGCAATTAGGTCGGCAGATTTTCAAAACTGTTCCTTCGATTTTTCGCCTCTGAAAAGTTGAAAACAATTTTCTATTTGTGCACATTAATTGAATGAAAAGGACGATTGGACCAAATGACAGATTTTTAAATGATTTTTTGGCAGGTGTATGGCCAGCATAAGAGGTACATCCAGGAAGGTATGGGTGTTTTTCCCATACCGGATTCTAGAGATATGTTAGATAGGAAGTTACCCCCCTCATAAAAATGATGTGTGAGTATTTAATCGTGCGACCAATGGTCCGATAGAAATTGGCAGTGCATACCTGGGGTAAAGTCTGGGTTTAATCTGAGTGGTGTAAGCGGACCTGGGGTGGCCGAAACCGGGGTTGTCTTCCAAACTGTACAAAAGCAGAGTATAGTTGGGCCGATTAACGGATGGAAGCGTAACTTTGGAATATGGCAGTCCAGTAACCAAGGAACCGATTCTAGGGATAAAGAGGTAAAGGGCACTTCTAAGCTTCTAAGGAGACCCAGCCTTTATGAGATTTGTGGACATTCCAGTCAATTATTCTTGAGAGGTGACAGGCTTTGTAATAATTCTGAAGATCTGGTAGACCTATCCCACCTAATTGTTTTTGGTAAAGAAAGTTGGACATAGATTTTTCTTGGTTTAGCCCACCCAGGCACAGGGAGAACATACAAACTCCAGGCAGGTAGTGTCGTGGTTGGGATTCAAACCAGCTACCCTCTTGCTGCTAGGTGAAAGTGCTAACCACTACACCACTCTGCCGCCCTGCTGTCTTGTTAACACTGAACTGACTTTGACACTCCTTGGTGACACAAAGTCCTTTGCACAGCTCCCTTTAGCCCTCCTGGCTGAGGTAGCTACTTGTAACACTGCTGCAACGCTTTACAATTCAGGTCCCACACCGGCACCCTCTTTCACTGAATTCTCTTCAGGGCTTAGACTCAGGCACCCCCTTTCTAAGCTTCCTCCAGGTTAGCTTTCTCCTGGATCCCTCTGACCTCCTGTAGTGGTCTCCTATCCTAGGCAGACCCCGGGGTAGTTCACAGTACTTACGACTCTGCTTTCCTGGGAACTCAAACCCCAACAGCTCCACACAGTCCTCAGGACACTGTGTCCCTTCTCTGCAGCTCAACTCAACCTTCCGTCCTCTAGACCGACCACCAAGGACACCTTTCCTCACACTGACAGGAGGAGAGACAGACGTCACCCTCCTCCGAGTCCTGGGACTCTGCTTCCCGACATCCTGTCATGTGCTCCCCACAGACTTATACCCCCTCCCAGGATGCATTGTGGAAAAATCTACCCTCTGGGATGGATACAAGCCCTGGTGGGCTATTGGTCAGGTTTCCTCCACTGTCCAATGAAAGCCCTCATTGGATACAGTGGGCAGACTCCCCAACTCAACAGTCACACCTGAGAACACATGACAGCCTAGCTGAACAATTTGACCCTGCTGATAAGCAGAAAAGGTCTCCCCTATAGGTTACCTAGTACCTACCTAGGAGGGTGCTACATATGTTTTTAAAAATGCTGGTGGGAGGTGGATGGGGATAATTTGTAGGACGTAAAGCAGGCATGAAAGAGTGTTCATTTCTAGGATGGCTGCTCTACCAAACCAGGAGAAGATGAGCTTATTCCAAAGGTTTAAGGTCAGATGTTAGGTTGTTTAGTATGGGGGAGTCATTTTTTATATAGAGATCTTGTAACTTCGACAAGAGCTGGATACCCAAGTATGTAATGAAATCTGTTTTCCAGGTAAAGGGGAAGTGTTGTTGACAATGCTCGATCAATTGTCGTGGAAGAGATATATATTAAGTGCGAAGGACTTAGAAAAAATAGTTTTCAAATGAGATAATATGCAGAATTGGTGGAATTCTTTCAGCACAATGGGTATGGTAATGAGTGGTTAGGAATAGCAGGATGTCATCTTACATAGTACATAGTTACATAGTGAGGCTGAAAAAAGACACAAGTCCATCCAGTTCAACCTATGATGTGTGTGTCTGTTTGCTTTTAACCGTACATTGTATACCCCTGTATGTTGTGGTCTTTAAGGTGTCCATCCAATAGTTTTTTGAAACTATCAAGGCTCCCCGCTGATACGACTGCTTGCGGAAGAGAATTCCACATCCTTACCGCTCTTACAGTGAAGAACCCCTTACGCACTTTAAGGTTAAACCGCCTTTCCTCAAGTTTTAGTGAGTGGCCACGTGTCTTATTGTATTCCCTTACTCTGAATAGTTTGTTCCTTATGCTAGGGTCGCCAGTACAGTATTTGTACATTGATATCATATCCCCCCTCAATCGTCTCTTCTCCAGAGAGAATAAGTTCAGTGCTTGTAGTCTTTCCTCATAGCTGATGTCCTCCATTCCCCTAATTATTTTTGTTGCCCTTCTCTGGACTTTCTCCAGTTCCAGCACATCCTTCCTGAGGACCGGTGCCCAGAACTGGACAGCATACTCCAGATGTGGCCGGACCAGAGTTTTGTAGAGTGGAAGAATAATCTCTTTATTTCTGGAGTGAATCCCCTTTTTTATACAACCCAGTATTCTGTTGGCTTTGCTTGCAGCGGCTTGGCATTGCATGCCACTTCCAAGCCTGTTGTCTACCAGTACCCCCAGGTCCCTTTCCATCCTAGACTCACCCAGAGGTTCCCCCCCAAGTGAGTAGCTTGCTTTCTGGTTACTGGCCCCCAAGTGCATTACTTTACATTTTTCTACATTAAATCTCATCTGCCATGTAGTTGCCCACCCCGTTATTTTGTTCAGGTCTGCTTGCAAGATTTCCACATCCTGCATAGAAGATATTGGCATGCCTAATTTAGTATCATCTGCAAATACTGAGATTGTACTAGATATCCCCTCCTCTAGATCATTTATGAATAAATTAAACAGGATTGGTCCCAGGACAGAACCCTGGGGGACCCCACTTTCCACACCCGCCCAATCAGAGTACTCCCCATTAATCACCACCCTCTGGACTCTCCCCTGGAGCCAGTTCTCTATCCAGGTACTCACCTTATGATCCATACCTACCTTCCTTAGTTTGTACAGTAAGCGTTTGTGGGGAACGGTGTCAAAGGCCTTTGCAAAGTCCAGATACACCACATCCACAGGCTTACCTTTATCTAAGTGGCAGCTCACTTCATCGTAGAAGGTTAATAGATTGGTTTGGCATGAACGATTTTTCATGAATCCATGCTGATTACTACTTATAATACCGTTTTCATTACTAAAGTCTTGTATGTGGTCCCTTATCATCCCCTCCAAAATTTTGCAGACTACTGATGTTAGGCTGACCGGCCTATAGTTACCCGGGACATATCTCGTCCCCTTTTTAAATATTGGTACCACGTTGGCTTTTTTCCAATCAGCTGGCACCATACCTGTCTGTAAACTATCCTTAAAGATCAAGAATAATGGTCTGGCAATCACCTGGCTGAGCTCATTAAGAACCCTTGGGTGCAAGCCATCCGGTCCCGGGGATTTATTTATGTTAAGTTTCTCTAGTTTAGCTCTAAGTCTATCCTCTGTTAGCCATGGCGGCACTTCCTGAGGTGTATTATTTAGTTCGGCCTTGCAAGCTGGGTTAGTGTAGCCCCCCGATTCCTTTGTGAAGACTGAAGAAAAGAAATTATTTAACACTTCCGCCTTTTCTCTGTCCTCAGTGGCCATTTTTCCTTTATCATCTTTTATGGGGCCAATGTGTTCTGGCCTCGCTTTCTTACTGTTTATATACTTAAAGAACTTCTTGGGGTTCTTTTTACTCTCCTCCGCTATATGTCTCTCGTGTTCTATTTTAGCCGCCCTGATTTCATCTTTACATTTCTTATTACACTCTTTGTAGTGCTTAAATGCTGCCAATGACCCCTCAGTCTTGTATTTTTTGAAGGCCTTTTCTTTAGCTCTAATATACATTTTTATGTTGGAGTTTAGCCACCCAGGGTTTAGTTTTGCTCTTTTAAATTTATTTCCCTGTGGAATGCACTGGCCCACCCCCTTGTTAAGTATGCTCTTGAAGCACTCCCATTTTTCCTCCGTGTTCTTTGTTCCCAGGGTTCTATCCCATTTGATATTTTCTAGCAGCGAGCGCAGTTTAGGGAAATTGGCTCTTTTGAAATTCAGTGTCCTTATATTACCCTTGTGTTTCCTATTACTGTAATTAATACTGAAACCAATTGACCTATGGTCACTGTTCCCTAAGTTGTCCCGTATTTCTATATCCGTGAGCAGGTCTGTATTGTTGGTAATCAGTAGGTCAAGTACCGCATTGTTTCTTGTCGGTGCATTCACCATCTGACCCATGAAATTGTCCTGCAAAACATTTAGGAACTGTCGAGCCTTGGCTGAATGCGCGGTTCCTTCTGCCCAGTCTATATCAGGATAATTAAAGTCCCCCATTATAATGACATTTCCCATCCTTGCTGCCAATCCTATCTGTAACATGAGGTCCGCCTCACCCTCCTCCCTCTGGTTGGGGGGCCTATAGCATACGCCCAATATTACCTTCCCCACCGTGCCTTCCCTTTGAAGCTCTACCCATAGGGATTCTGCTTCGTCCATAGCTCCATTATTAATATCATCCCTCATATTTACCTGTATACTGTTCTTAATATACAAACATACCCCTCCCCCTTTTTTTACCCTCTCTATCTCTGCGATAAAGGGAATACCCCTGAATGGTCGCCATCCAGTCATGAGAGCTGTCAAACCAAGTCTCAGTTATCCCCACAAAATCTGAGTCCTCCTCAAACATCAGCAGCTCCAGCTGTCCCATCTTGTTGGCCAGGCTTCTGGCATTGGTATATAAGCCTCGTAATTTTGATGTTTTTAGGCTGCTTTTGTGATTTTTCCCCGTACCCACCCTGGGTATAGGAGCTCCGAACACCCTACCGCTAATGCCCCCATTTCTGCCCTCTGAAACTTGCTTTCCACTGGCTAATTCTACATCTGTACCCTCCCCCCCATTCCCTAGTTTAAAAGCCCCTCTAACTTTTTGGCCATCCTCGCACCCAGTACGGCTGCACCCACCCCATTTAGGTGCAATCCGTCCCTACCAAAGAGCCGGTGACCGACTGAGAAGACGGCCCAGTTCTCCAGGAACCCGAAACCCTCCTTACTACACCAGCTCCTCAGCCACTCGTTAACTTCCCTAATCTCCCGCTGCCTCTCTGGTGTGGCTCGAGGTACAGGTAGTATTTCGGAAAATAGTACCTTGGAGGTCCTAGTCCTCAACTTAGCGCCTAAGTCCCTGAAATCGTTTAGGACTCTCCGTCTTCCTCTGCCTATGTCATTGGTACCCACGTGTACCATGACAGCTGGGTCTTCCCCAGCCCCACCCAATAATCTGTTCACCCGATCCGCGATGTGCCGAACCCGAGCGCCCGGCAAACAACAGACTGTTCGGCGCACACGGTCTTTGTCACAGATTACACTGTCTGCCCTTCTAATAATTGAGTCCCCTACCACCAGCACCTGTCTTTCCTTTCCCTTTCTCCCGGCCTCACTGGAGGAGTTCTTCCCCTGGCAGCTAGGGGTGTCGCTCTGCTCCAGCAATGCTGGTCCCTGACTGGTTTCCCCAACATCACACAACGGGGCGTATCTATTGGGGTGCTCCAGCCCAGGATCAGCCTCCTTGACTTGTCCCCTTCTACCCCTCCTAACTGTCACCCCTCTGCTCTGCTCTGATGCCTGCACCTCCGATACTCCGCCCACCTCTGTGCAGGCCCCTGCCTGCACCTGATTGGTACAATCCTGGCTCTCCTCCGTTATGGACATTCGTCTCAGTGTTGCCAGCTGCTTCCCTAGATTCAGGACCTGAGCTTCCAGGGAAGCAACGTGCTCACATTTTGCGCATTTGTATTCGCCCTCGATCGCATGACCGAGGAACGCATACATATCACAAGATGTACACCGAGTCGCATCTCCACACCCGCCGGGCATTGTACCTACTATCTAATCTAATGGGGATTCAGCGATTTAAGTCTATCCTATGTGGCTATTTCCTGGCTTCCTAACGCTACCTTCTCACCCTCTGGTATTCCGCTCCACTCACTTGACACCGGTCAGTCACCCAACACTCACAATCTCACAGCCCGGTCAGACGCACAACGCTGAGTCGCACAGCCCGGTCAGACGCACAACACTAAGTCGCACAGCCCGGTCAGACGCACAACACTAAGTCGCACAGCCCGGTCAGACGCACAACACCGAGTCGCACAGCCCGGTCAGACGCACAACACAGAGTCGCACAGCCCGGTCAGACGCACAACACTCAGTCGCACAGCCCGGTCAGACTCACAACACTGAGTCGCACAGCCCGGTCAGACGCACAACACTGAGTCGCACAGCCCGGTCAGACGCACAACACTGAGTCGCACAGCCCGGTCAGACGCACAACACTGAGTCGCACAGCCCGGTCAGACGCACAACACTGAGTCGCACAGCCCAGTCAGACGCACAACACTCAGGTAGTGATAGGTACTCCCAGACACTCAGGTAGCAACTGGTACTCCCAGATACTCAGGTACTCCCAGATACTCAGGCACTCCCAGATACTCAGGCACTCCCAGATACTCAGGCACTCCCAGATACTTAGGCGCTCACAGATACTCAGGCGCTCCCAGATACTCAGGTGCTCCCAGATACTCAGGTGCTCCCAGATACTCAGGTACTCCCAGATACTCACAGGTACTCACAGGTACTCCCAGATACTCAGGTACTCCCAGATACTCACAGATACTCAGGTACTCCCAGATACTCACAGATACTCAGGTACTCACAGGTACTCCCAGATACTGTCACGGAACCATGAACCAGACGTACAACAACAGATAAGAGAAAATAAGAAAGCTTTATTGAAAAACAAGCTATAAAGCAAAAGTCCAAACGGATGGCGAAACCGATGCAGAGTCTTTGCGAAGCCAGGGGACAGGAACCAGCAGGGTAGTCAGACGAAGCCAGGATCAGGAACCAGCAGGGTAGTCAGACGAAGCCAGGATCAGGAACCAGCAGGGTAGTCAGACGAAGCCAGGAACAGGAACCAGAAGTAGCAGCAGTCTTAGTAGCATGTGAACACAGGAGGACCAAGCAGGGAACTGAAGCCACAGACCTCCTATATATATGAGCTAGGCATCCAGCTCCTCCCAGTGGGAAGGAGGAGCCGCAGGGTGGGAGGCTACAAGAAACCCAGAAACCAAGATGGCCGCCAGCACATGTCAAACGAAGGAGAACAGCAAGAAGGTAAGACCATGACAGTACCTCCCCCTCAAGGGCCCCTCCTCCGCGGAGTAAAGAACGGTTTCTGAGGAAAGCGTGCGTGGAAGGCTCGGAGCAAGGCAGGAGCATGGACATCTGCGGAGGGAACCCAGGAACGCTCCTCTGGACCATAACCACGCCAATGAACCAAAAACTGCACCCGACCGCGGACTAGGCGTGAGTTCAGGATACTGCTCACCTCATACTCCTCACGATTGCCCACTCGGACCGGACGAGGCCGAGGAACCGAGGAAGTGAAACGATTACACACCAGAGGCTTCAACAGGGAGACATGAAACACGTTGGAGATCCGCATGCCAGGAGGAAGCGCAAGGGCATAGGCTACCGGGTTTACCCTGCGAAGCACTCGGAAGGGACCAACAAAGCGAGGCGCCAGCTTGGGAGTGGGCACTCGAAGGTTGAGGTTGCGGGTGGACAACCATACACGGTCTCCGGCCTGGTAGGAAGGAGCAGGCGCTCGTCTGCGATCAGCCTGGAGTCTCTGGCGCTGCGCAGAGACCTCAAGGGACTTCTGGATCTGTACCCAAGAAGCACGTAGGACGGAAAGGTGATCCTCCACAGCCGGAATATCCTGGGGAGAGAATACCTCCGGTAACACGGCAGGTTGGAACCCATAGTTGGCCATGAAGGGAGACGTCCCAGAGGAAGAGTTCACCGCCGTGTTCCTGGCAAACTCAGCCCAAGGCAGGAGGTCAACCCAATTGTCTTGGTGATCGGAGACATAGCAACGAAGGAACTGCTCCAAGGCCTGATTGGATCGTTCTGCGGCCCCATTGGACTGAGGGTGGTAGGCCGAGGAGAAGGAGAGATGAATCCCCAACTGGGAGCAAAAGGCGCGCCAGAACCTGGACACAAACTGACTCCCCCGATCCGACACAATCTCCTTGGGCAAACCGTGCAACCGGAAGACCTCCCTGGCAAAAATCGTGGCCAACTCCTGTGCAGAGGGTAACTTTTTGAGAGGAACACAGTGACACATTTTGGAAAACCGATCCACAATCATGAGAATGACCGTATGGCCTCGGGATGCAGGGAGGTCCACAATGAAATCCATCCCCAGGTGTGACCATGGGCGCTCCCCGGTGGCTAAGGGTTGCAGAAGGCCCAACGGAAGGTGCCGAGGGGACTTACTCTGGGCACAAAAGGAGCATGCCGCTACATATGCGGCGATGTCGGAACGTAGGGAAGGCCACCAGAACAGACGTGAAACAGCCCAGGACAGCTGATTCTTTCCAGGATGCCCCGCGGTCTTGGAGTTATGGTAGGTTCGCAACAACCGAGTGCGCAACTCCTCAGGCACAAAACATCTGCCGTTGGGTCTCCCAGAGGGAGCACCAGATTGAGCCGCCAAAATCTGCTCACCCAGGGGAGAGGTCAGGCTGGTGCGAATGGCAGCCAGGATCTGATTCGGAGGTATGTCGGAATCGACTCCTCCCTGGACAGGTCGGAGTACTGCCGTGATAAGGCATCAGCCCTGATGTTCTTGGAACCGGGTAGGTAGGAGACCACGTAATTAAAACGTGACAAGAACAGAGCCCATCTGGCCTGACGTGGTGTCAATCTCTTGGCCTCAGAGAGGTAGGTCAGATTCTTGTGGTCCGTCAGGATGAGGACCGGAACCACCGAACCCTCGAGCAAGTGCCTCCATTCTTTAAGAGCCTGCACGATGGCCAATAACTCCCTGTCACCAATCTGGTAGTTGCACTCCGCGGAAGACAGTTTCCGGGAGTAAAACCCACAAGGAAGCAGAGGACCCTCTGGTGTTCTACGCTGAGACAGAAGGGCGCCTACTCCCGTCTCAGACGCGTCCACCTCGAGGACAAAGGGCAACCCAGGGTTGGGATGCGACAGAATCGGAGCCGACACAAAGGCGGACTTTAGAGCCTCAAAAGCTCGGATGGCCTCGGGCGGCCAGACCTGGGAATTACTGCCCTTCCTGGTCAGATCCGTGAGAGGCTTGGCTAGCATGGAAAAGTCCCTGATTCCCTGATGAACTTCCGATAATAATTGGCGAAGCCCAAAAAGCGCTGCAGGGAGCGAAGACCACTGGGCTGGGGCCACTGTAAGACAGCCGAAACCTTCTCAGGATCCATGGAGAACCCCTCAGCGGAAATGATGTAACCTAAGAAGGTTACCTGGGATCGGTGAAATTCGCATTTCTCAAGCTTACCGAACAGCTTGTTCTCTCGTAACCGTTGCAACACACGTTTGACATCCAGAATGTGGGTCTCCATGGACTCAGAATATACCAAGATGTCATCCAGGTAGACCACCACACACTGCTGCAACAGGTCACGGAAAACATCGTTGATGAATTCCTGAAAGACTGCGGGCGCATTGCACAGCCCAAAGGGCATAACCAAGGATTCATAATGACCGGTCCTGGTGTTAAACGCGGTCTTCCACTCATCGCCCGCCTTAAACCTTACGAGGTTATATGCCGCCCTCAGGTCGAGTTTGGTAAAGACCGTGGCCCCTTTAAGGCGATCGAACAGCTCGGAAATCAAGGGTATCGGGTAAGCGTTCTTGATCGTGATGCGATTGAGACCCCTGTAATCGATGCAAGGCCTCAACTCACCGCCCTTCTTTTTCACAAAGAAAAATCCAGCCCCTGCCGGGGACGAGGATTTGCGAATGTGTCCGCGTGAAAGCGCCTCCTTCACGTACTCCTCCATGGCCTCATTCTCCGCTACCGACAGTGGATAGACTTTGCCACGAGGAGGAACGGCACCAGATTGTAACTCGATGGCACAATCGTATGGGCGGTGCGGAGGTAGGGCAACCGCGCGCACCTTATCGAATACATCCCGGTACTCCTCGTATTCAGGGGGCAACAGAGAGTCCGAGGAAGTACACAGCAACTTGACAGGCCCATGGATGCAACTAGCCCCACACTGCGGTGACCACGAGAGGATCTCGGCCGATCTCCAATCGAAAATCGGATTATGCTTCTGGAGCCAGGGGTACCCCAAGACCACCGAGTAGTGTGGAGACGAAATAACCTGGAAGCAGACCGACTCTCTGTGGACGGCACCAATGGCTAACCCCACTGGAAGGGTCTCATGAGTCACGTGTGGCGGCAGAAGGGGTCTGCCGTCTATCGCCTCAAGAGCCAGAGGAGAACCTCGAGCCTGCAGAGGAATGGAATTGGCGGCAGCGAACACACTATCAATGAACAAACCACCAGCACCAGAGTCCACCAACGCCTGGGTCGTCACCGAGCCCCCGACCCAGGAAAGGACAACAGTGATCAGTGGTTTGTCAACACGGGAAACCGGGGACGAGGAGACTCCACCCAAGATCTGCCCCCGACAGGATCTCAGGTGCGAGCGTTTCCCTGGACGGTTCGGACATGCCAACCGAAAATGCCCACCGAGACCACAGTACATGCATCGGCCCTCGCGTCTCCGGAGTACCCTCTCCCCCTCGGACAGGCGAGCAAACCCCAGCTGCATGGGTTCACCCCCAGACAAATCATCCCCAGGAGGCGTGGGAGGAGAGGGAGGCACGGGTGGGACAACAAAGGTAGGCGCCAATCTGTTAGGAGGCCTCCGCAGACTCTCCTTAAAGGAAGGTCTCTCCCTGAGTCTGGTGTCAATCAAAATCAGGAAAGAAATAAGAGACTCGAGCTCCACTGGTAGGTCCTTAGCTGCAACCTCATCCTTCAAGGCATCCGAGAGACCATGAGAGAAAGCAGCGACCAGAGCCTCATTATTCCAGCCCACCTCTGCTGCCAGGGTACGAAACTCAATGGCGTATTCAGCTACGGATCGTGAACCCTGTCTGATGGACATAAGGAGCTTCGCAGCAGAGGCAGCACGAGCCGGCACATCGAATACCTTCCGAAGAGAAGCAACAAAACCGGAAAACTCGGCAACCACCGGATTGTTGTTCTCCCATAAAGGGCTGGCCCAGGCCAAGGCCTTGTCCGAGAGCAGCGAGATTAAGAAGCCCACCTTTGATCTCTCAGTAGGAAAGGCATGTGGCAGCAACTCGAAATAAATGCCCACCTGGTTAAGGAAACCTCGGCACTGAGTTGGCTCTCCCCCAAAGCGCTGTGGAAGGGGGGCAGAACCGGACATACCCCGAAACACCGCAGGCGCAACAACAGGTGTCGGGGTAGACTCTGGCGCAACAACCGGAGCGGCAGTAGGAGCGGACCCAGGAGCGACAACCGACCCATCGGCAATGGGAGCGAAATGAACCGTGCGTTCAAGCAGGGTTTGCAACGCCACGGCGAACTGACCCAACAGGTGATCCTGCTGATCAAGTCTGGCAACCAGCGTGGGTAGTGAGGATGGCCCTGTACCGTCAGAATTCGTGGCCTGTGGTACCGTGCGTTCAAGCAGGGTTTGCAACGCCACGGCGAACCGACCCAACAGGTGATCCTGCTGATCAAGTCTGGCAACCAGCGTGGGTAGCGAGGATGGCCCTGTACCGTCAGAATTCATGGCTTGGTCCTAATGTCACAGAACCATGAACCAGACGTACAACAACAGATAAGAGAAAATAAGAAAGCTTTATTGAAAAACAAGCTATAAAGCAAAAGTCCAAACGGATGGCGAAACCGATGCAGAGTCTTTGCGAAGCCAGGGGACAGGAACCAGCAGGGTAGTCAGACGAAGCCAGGATCAGGAACCAGCAGGGTAGTCAGACGAAGCCAGGATCAGGAACCAGCAGGGTAGTCAGACGAAGCCAGGAACAGGAACCAGAAGTAGCAGCAGTCTTAGTAGCATGTGAACACAGGAGGACCAAGCAGGGAACTGAAGCCACAGACCTCCTATATATATGAGCTAGGCATCCAGCTCCTCCCAGTGGGAAGGAGGAGCCGCAGGGTGGGAGGCTACAAGAAACCCAGAAACCAAGATGGCCGCCAGCACATGTCAAACGAAGGAGAACAGCAAGAAGGTAAGACCATGACAGATACTCAGGTACTCCCAGATACTCACAGGTACTCACAGGTACTCACAGGTACTCCCAGATACTCACAGGTACTCCCAGATACTCAGGTACTCCCAGATACTCACAGATACTCAGGTACTTCCAGATACTCACAGATACTCAGGTACTCCCAGATACTCACAGGTACTCCCAGATTCTCAGGTACTCCCAGATACTCAGGTACTCACAGATACTCAGGTACTCACAGATACTCAGGTACTCACAGATACTCAGGTACTACACTACACCCTCAGTCAGTGTACAATCTCAGTCACCAGTCTTACTTACCTAGTGTATGTCCCTTTAAGTCTGTCTCTAGCAGTTCCTGGCTGTTTTTTTTTTTTCTTTCCCTCAGACGTTCAGTCTCCGCTCTGCACCCGCCTCCCTCTGTCACTTCCCGGTCAGCCTTTGGTCGCTAGTCTCCTCTGGTCCCTCTCTGTCTGGGGGGGTCCGCACCACTCGCCGCCCGCCGCAAAAAGGGGGGGGGGTTTACTGTTCCGCTCGCCACCCGCAACAAGAGAGGGGGGGTTACCGACCCGCTCGCCGCTCGCTTCTGGGGGGGGGGGGGTCGGGGTTAGAGCGCCGCTCCCCGCCGCTGCTCTCCTGGGGGGGGGGGGGTTACTCACACGCGGTCGGTCACGCACACACTCCACACACACTCCTCTCTCCTGCTCGCCCTGACAGCCTCTGATCCCGCGCTCTGCTCTCTGCTCCACAGCACCACCTACTGGCCGCTGCGTATTCTTTTATGGTGTTATCCCTAGCCTCACGACCAGGGATAAAACCCACTTGATCTTGGTTAACAATTGATGGAAGGAGTGGGAGAAGTCTATTTGCCAGGATTTTAGAGAAGTTTTTGATGCCCACATTGAGGAGAGATATTGGTCTGTAGTTTGCTGGATGTGAAGGATATTTCCAATCTTTTGGAATGACGGCTATATGTGCTTTGAGCATTCCAGATGAAAGAGGAGAACAGGTAGAGGAGGAATTGAAGGCCCTTAAGAAAGGAGAGACTAGTACATCTGAAAAAGATTTATAGTAGACCGCTGTTAAACCGCCGGGGCCAGGCTTCTTTTTGATTTTAATTATTTGATTGCCAACAGCCATTCCTCTGATTTGATTGGGTGGTCTAAAGTGTTAGCTGATTCTTGTGTCAGGACTTTGGGACAATTCTTAATTAGGAATTCCTGAATAGCCTGTGATCTGAATGACTGGGGTGGGGTTCTGGGATTGGTTTTGGTTTTAAGTTGAGGTTGTATAGAGCTGAGTAGAATCTCTCAAATTCTTTTGCTATGTCCAAATTATTGGTGAGTAATTTGCCCGATGGGGAGCTTAATTGGTATATAGTCGCTTTCACTTTTTTTGATCGTATCGCTTGCGCAAGTAGATGACTATTTTTGTTGCCAAACTCATAAAAGAGTTTTTGAGATAGTGTATTTACATTTTAAATTACGATCTAGTTCTTCCTGCAGACAAGTATGGGTTTCCACTAGTTCTTGGTATGTTTGCTGAGCTAGGGTGTGTTTGTGTGTTGCCTCTAGTATTTTGAGTTTGGAGAGTAGTTCTTTAAGGTGTGCTTGTTTTTCTCTTTTGACTGCTGAGGTTAAGGTGAGGAGTTTACCCCTTACTACACATTTGTGTGCCTCCCATTGGGTCATTTGTGAAGTGTCGGGGGTGTTGTTCTCTCTAAAGTAATCTGTGAGGCAATTGTGTACTCCGGCTGATCTTCTGGGGGATACGTTCGGGTAATCTCATTGTCATGGTGATGGGATGATAATCTGATAAAACCAATGGTTCGGTCGTGGCCTTGGATAGGTAAGTAAGGTCTTGCTGGGTGAGAAAAAAGTAGTCTAGACATGAATATATATTGTGCGAAGCTGAAAATAAATCACCATTTTTGTCAGTTGGATGGAGGGTATGCCAGGTGTCATGAAGGAGAAGTTCTTGGAGGCTTACTTAACTTTGTCTTATTGCCCAGTATGGAAGATGTGATGTGCCGGAGGACGTATCTATTAGGGGCTCCAGAGGAGCATTAAAGTCTCTTTTTAAAATGAATATGTCCTTTTGGAAGGTAGATAGGAGTCAAGAAATGGATCTGAAAGAGGGGACCTGAGAGACATTGGCACTATAAACATGCTTGGAGTGTCTTCGCGGGTACCTTTGATGAAAAAATATAGTCTCTGCTCGTCTATCATCATGTCTGAGATCTGAAGAAGTATATTTTTGGAGACCAAGATTGAGACACCTTTGGATTTAGAGACTGTAGATGTAGCATGATAGGCGTGAGGAAAAAATATGTTTTCGAGTTTAGGAATAGCATTAGAACAAAAATCTGTCTCTTGTATGAACACTACGTCGGCTTTCATACTTCGCATGCTGGATAGGAACTGTGATCATTTTTCTGGTATTTTAAGGCCTTTAGCGTTTAAGGAAACATGTTTAAGAGTGTTTGCTCTGGTTGTGGTATTGATTAAGGACATTGTAAAGGAGAGTCAGGAGAGTTATGCGTAGAATGCGTCTCAATCTGAAGGGTAGAGATCGCTTTGATTTAGGTCAAATGTTGTTGAGAGGTTTTGAGAGTTTAGAAAGGGAGCAGGAGAGGCATGAGAAGGCCGCACTGTGTCGCGTGTTTGTGTCCGAAAGATCTCTGGAATGTTGCGGCTCAGCTGTGTTCCGAGATTGCGGGGAGACCTGGGCCTCGTTGCCGACATACCCTGTGATGATCTCCCCATGTCTGGCGGGTATAACGGCTGTGGTCGGTTATTTGCAGGACCTCAAGGTGCAGGAGGTCGAGATTACGCATCCGACTTAGGCTGAAACCAGATCACGCCCCCCATTTTTTTTTTTTTTTTTTTTACAAACACGCTGGAGGAGAGCTGTCATTTAGCAGCAGTAGTGCAAAATGTGCAGATAGGGCCAACTTGTTTACCCAGTCGCCAAACTGCTAACAGGATGGGTTTTAATCAAGATCACGTTCAACTCAAACTCAAAGTTCATCCCCACACAAGTGCTTGTTACTGGATTCCTGGGCCCTCTACAGGAAATAAGACATAACATGCAGACACCTGGAGGCCCTTGCTAGACAGCCAGATAATGTTTTTAATGTATTTGATACACAGGATTGCTTTAAGGATACATTTTGGGATTTTACTGCAAATCTATATCTCTGTATATCAAAAAAAAATCTTGTCTTTTTTTTTTTTTTTCAAGCTCATAGTAATAAAATGGAAGCTTCAGAAATGGCTCTATCAATACATATCTATGGCAGTAAGTTATAATCTGAAGATCAAATTGATTTTTGAATGGTTGTAATAACATTTATTGGATAAATGCGCAATCACTGCCTGTTATTTGTATAAGACTGAACTAAGAAATACTTCAAAATGTCAATAACGCACTCGACGGGTTTAAAGGATTCCCAAATGAGCTATAATGGCTTCTGACTAATTTGGTTAGATGTGTATAAATATAATTGCAAATTATGTTTTATGCGCTTTTTTAGTAGCTGTAGGTGGTGTCATAAAAATAGAGGAGAGCTACAGTCAGGACAGAATACCATAATATCAGGTTATGTGGATCTTGCTGTTACTTTTTCGTGTTTGGGATCGTCAACTGTATTTGTACTCTGAATCTTACAGTTAGCTAAAAAATGATCACCCCTCTCTTATAGGAGAGAGTCCAAAATAAAAATGTATTGAGTGCAATGACTAGTTAATTCTACAGAACTAAAGGTAAAACTTTTTTTTATTTTTTATTTTGGATACAGTAAGGGAGGGTTATAACCCCTGTCAGATTTTTTTTATACCATCTGTGTCCCATTTCGGAGATTTCCCTTAATTTTCTGTCCCATATCTAAACAGGAAGTCAGAGAAACTCCCTGCAAATTAAGGGGAATTCCTTGGGGCCCCCTGGTCACCAGAACTAGTGTCTTCATTGGACAATTTCCCCTCTCGTACTTTTCTGGGGACAACATAAAATGTGGAATTTTCTTTTACTTTCACTTTCAATGATAATGGTAAACAGGACAAAATAGAGAGGGCGAATTTCCCTAATGGCATGGGTTCTACTTCCTCTCCACTCTATCCACAACTAAAAAAAAAAGTTTGTACTTTATACTCATACTTTAAAAGCAGGACATTGGAGTCAATCTGGACTTCTATGGTCCCAGAAATGTATGAAGAATTATTTTTTATACTCAAAATAGCTTATCCAAAACCAAGAAGCGTACACAGGTAAATAGCTCTTCCTTTTACAAAGTTATGTCTGAATTTTCTGTTTGCCTTCAGTTTACATGTCACATTTTATTTTACAATTGTTTTATTATGAATCTCTGTACTAAACAAAAGACAACCAGATTTTTTGGTTTAGATAGATTTTTATTTACCTAAATCATGAAAAAGCAAAAATTGGCTTTATGCAAAGTATATAAAGTCAGCGGTGTATCAGGAATAGAGATGAGAGTACTTTTGAAAGTTCAGATGCTAAACTTTCCGTATCTCTTCCAGAGGTGAACTGGAAACCTTTGGCTTGAAGGGTTGTTACAAAAACAAGCCATTTCATGCTGGGTACAGAATTTTGTGGGCTAAAGAAAGTTCACAACACATAGTATAACACAGAGCCTCTTGATTGGTGGAGGTAGTTTATTAAAGGACATGGTTCATTCTAACACCGTTTTTCACATGCTCTAGTATCAGCTTTCTTTGTGGCTTATGGCATATGTTTAGTTGGAATGTGGTTGGTTGCTACTGTGCGAGGCCCCCTCTAGCCTGAGGAGACTGAACGTCTCGGTCGTGGACACCACTAAAGAGGAAACCAGGGAACCTTTCAGCTCACCAGCCTCTGCAATCCCACAAGCCACCAGGCCACAAGTAAGTCCTCCACCAGAAAATACCCGTTTTTTATTTTTATTCATATCAAGTGCACAGGCATGTCTCCCCTAATTGCTGGCACTATGCTACTTTAGGCTGCTGCATATCCTAAGGGACCCCGGACCCAGCGCCCTGCCAAGTCTTTTATGATCCCTGCACTAAGCAATATTGAAGTAAGTGCACAGGACTTGAACCATATACTCCCCTGTTTTCATGCCAGCACATTTACTGTTGGCCACTTAATACTTGGCCACTGATACCACTCATTTTTTCCTCTTAGGCTAGTACCAGCTTGGTAGAATTATGTCCTGAAACCCTCCCTCTTTCCTGCCATCGAGATACGCAATCTCATAACCCTTCAAGGTTCTCCTATTACCTAGCAAGACAAGTAATTTATGCATCTTTCATAGAGGCTTTTCTAAAGCTTATGCAGCAACAACCCTACTTTGATACTAATTAAATACCCCTCTTCCCCCTCCCCTTCAGGGTAATGGTGGAAGTCCAGCTAAGGCACTCACAAGTACCTTATTGAAAGTTAAAAGTTAGTAGCTGCTTACTGCCTTCATACACCCACACTGGGGAAGTTACATACTTATGTACACATATACTGTATATATATGTATGTTTTTGCTACCTACCAACCAAGTCTATGCATTATAGGCCCACGCCACAATTCAGGATCTTGTTGCAGCATCTGGGTAGCAGGTGGGGGAACCCGCCCTCCATTTTCCCACTACGAGCATCAACGCACAGCAAGGTACACTGGGGAGTGTTTATGAAGCTAAAACATGTTTGAAACTGTTTACAAGATATTGCAAGTTTATTACAATGTCACTAATTTCATATTTGTTCACTTTTTAGAATTTTTGTGATATCCTTGAAAAAGGCTCTTTTTACATAGCCGAAACGCGTCGGAAACCCTTTGGTTCACTCACATCCTCAGCAATTTTCAGCATGGATGTCTCTACAGTAAACATCGGGAATCACCTTTTCTGCACAAGCAATATGGAACCATGCGGCTCTGCCGCTAATGTTTGTTACAATTGTATAGTATTTGTCTAAACGTTTTTTCAAATTTTGTAATTTGTACAATAAATTATATTGTTTTATGAAAATACCTTGCCTACACAATCCTATCTTTTTTGGTTTGAGGAACCAACTCATTTGCTTTGTTATATATATTAGGGATGATGGCAACTCTAAAACTTTAAGTAGCTCCAAAGGCAATTTCTAAACTGTGCGAGGCCCTGCCATTGTGAGCAAGGATATAGGAACGAAACTGGGTTTGCACTAGTGCAGAGTATGAGGCTCTGGAGTGTTTATTGTAAGAGGAGAAAACTGTGTTTTGCAGCTTTCTCCCGGTTTTGTAATCTCAGATTAGGACCTGGAGCTTGAAGGCTTCAAAGTGTTTTAGGTGGGACAAAGTCTTCAATCCAGTGTCCAGATCTTTCTGGAGACCTGCAGGGTGTGTGAATGCTAAGGCGTGCATATTCATTATAAGCTAAGCCAAAATTCTCTGAAGCCATTATTGAACCTCAAGTTTAGTAAATAAACTTGTGATGTGACTGAGGTGGGAAGGGTAGTGTTTCTTCATTCTCCAATCTAAGTAAGCCTGGTAGGAATGACAGGCAACTGAGTGACACAAGTACTGGAAATTGTAGAGATGAAGTCCCAAGGCAGGAAGCAGATGTTAGCAGGCCACAAACTGAAGTTAAGAAATTGGAATAGGCAAACTGATACACAGTCCAGTGGTTGGTAGCACATGGACAGAGGATAAACTACAAGAGCAGGCAAGCTCAGGAGGAAAGCTGAGGTACAAAATCAGCAGACAGGATTGAGGATAAAGTTTTAGACTAGAGTCCGCAGCAGAGATCAGATGTAGCAGTAAAAGGGCAATTCAAAGTCAAGTCAAGAACAACAGTCAGATCAGGAACATTTTATACACAGGTAATTTGTCTGGGTAAGGTATACTGAGGACAAATCAGTGATAAGGCTAGGAAGTAGACATATGTATCACAAAAAAAATGTGTTTAGTTTCATTTAGATTCATTAATCTAGTTATTTAGTTTGGTCAAATCAGGTTAATTCATTCAATTCGTATTCGGGATTCAGAATTCATATTCAGGATTGATTCTATGCATTTTTGCTTATTTTCTTTGAATTTCCCAATTTTTTTTAAATTTGAAATGTTTGCATCAATAAATTTCAATAAGTCAAATCGAAAAATTTGGATTGTTTTTCGAATCCAATGTGGTAGCAAAACTGTTTACATTTAAGAAGTGCATTTTGCTTTGGGGACTGACTGACAAGTACCTACTGAACTGATTATGACCATGATTAGATTGAACCGTCTATGGCCAACTTTAGGAATTCCGGGTTGGTCTAGTTTGTATGCTTAAGATTATTGTCCTGTTGGCAGGAAGGAGAACATGCAGCCCAGCCTGAGGTCCGGAGTGCTGTGTTTGAATGGGGAAGAGATTTTTATTGGGCCTCAAACCATGGACCCTGAAAAGTCTACCTGTACCAGACAAGTCTATAATACCACCGGAAAACACACACACCCCACAGCAGGACACTGCCTGCCATTACCATGCTTCACTGCTGGGATGGTATTGGGCAGGCGATGATGATTAGGGACTGGGTTTCCTATATAAATAACATTTACACTTGAGAAAAAAGATTCTATATTTCTCTTTCTTCAAACCAGACAAAAGTTCTTGTTCCTGACACTCTAAGAGCCCTTCAGGTGCTTTTTTTTGAAAAATCAAAGAAGATTTTATGTGTTTTGTAATGAGGAGAGGCTTCCATCTTCATCTAGCCAGTCTGCCGTAATAAAGGCAACATCAGTGGAGGCCTGATGGTTGTCTGCCGTTCTCGAAAATGGTCCCATCTACTCACGGGGTCTCTGGAGCTCAGTCAGAGTGATCAAACATCTGATTGTTATTTATACACATTATTCTTGTTTGCATTAATAATACGTTTATTCAAAATATGTGGAGTGTTCTAAATAATAAATTAATATCTTACTGTCAATATTTTACTATGTACAATACTGTGCAGACGTTTTAGCCAGTTGAGAAAAAATAATGTCAAGTACAATGCTTTCAAATATATTTTACTGGTTTCTTTATATCAATTTTACACTTGAAAAGTGAAGGAACAAAAGAAAAATCTTCATTAAATGACTACAATGACTCTTTAAATCACCTTTGGCTTAACAAAAACAGCATTATTTTCAAAATGGTACTCTAATAAAACTTTATTTCAGGAATATGTTACAGATTGAATTCAAATGCAATTCGATGTAAAATTTGATTAAAATTTCAATTAGAATTTCAGAAATTCAGGGATTTGAAAAATGTGTCTGAATATATATTTGGAAGGAAATGAACTGCACATGTCTACTAGGAAGGGCTGGGCCTCAAAGAGCCTTTAGTGCCAATGCAGACACTGGATATGTGTGAACGTACATTGAAGCCAAGCATCCTTAAAGAGGAAGTAAACCCTCCTCTGCAAGTTGTACCTATAGGTAAGCCTATGATAAGGCTTACCCATAGGTACTGTAAATATCTCCTAAACATGTACCGTTTAGGAGATATTTACCTTACATGCAGCCAGTGACGTCACTGCGCATGCGCTCTGAAGGAACGGCCGATGGTGCTGTTCCTTCAGAGCCCCGTGCCGTGACCGTCGGCTCACGCGCACCTGCGCGGGAGTGATGTCACTGCGGCTCCGGCCAATCAGATGGCCGGATGCCACGATCCCGGAAGACGGGCGACTGAACATGTCGCCCGTCATACAGGTAAGCGGGCGGCACGGCGGGGGCTCGTTCTAAGGTAAGTATTTCATAATGAGCTAGTATGCGATGCATACTAGCTCATTATGTGTTTCTCTTTCAGGTTGTAAAAAAAAAAAAAAAATGTTAAAACGAGTTTATAATCTCTTTACGAAAGTAATGTGAAGCACGGGCACGGGAACTTCAACACACATTCTTATACTTGGCCATACCTCTGTAGAGTAATGCACCAGTGCAAATGTAGTTTGCATGTTATCTCTGTGCCTGCATTTGTTTCCTTACATATGCTAAAAAACATTGCACCTGACTAAATTGGCCCAATGTATGCAAGTGAGGTAGGGACCTTAGATCATAAGCCTCTTGAGGGCAAGAACTAATGTGAATAAACAATTTATGTAAAGCACTGCGTAAATTGTAAGCACCATTAATCTCCAAGCATGGTAAGTACACAAACATCCCTATTTTTCTCCAAACAGTGTAAGTACACAAACGTCCCTATTAATCTCCAAACAAGGTAAGTATACAAACGTCCCTAATAATCTCCAAGCATAGTAAGTACACAAACGTCCCTATTAATCTCCAAGCAGGGTAAGTACACAAACGTCCCTATTAATCTCCAAGCAGGGTAAGTACACAAACATCCCTATTAATCTCCAAGCATGGTAAGTACACAAACGTCCCTATTATTCTCCAAGCATGGTAAGTACACAAACGTCCCTATTAATCTCCAAGCATGGTAAGTACACAAACGTCCCTATTATTCTCCAAACAGGGTAAGTACACAAACGTCCCTATTAATCTCCAAACAGGGTAAGTACACAAACGTCCCTTTTATTCTCCAAACAGGGTAAGTACACAAACGTTCCTATTATTCTCCAAGCAGGGCAAGTACACAAAAGTCCCTATTAATCTCCAAGCAGGGTATATACACAAATGTCCCTATTAGTTTCCAAGCAGGGTAAGTACACAAACGTCCCTATTAATCTCCAAGCAGGGTAAGTACACAAACGTCCCTATTAATCTCCAAGCAGGGTAAGTACACAAACGTCCCTATTAATCTCCAAGCAGGGTAAGTACACAAACGTCCCTATTATTCTCCAAGCAGGGTAAGTACACAAACATCCCTATTAATCTCCAAGCAGGGTAAGTACACAAACGTCCCTATTAATCTCCAAGCATGGTAAGAACACAAACGTCCCTTTTATTCTCCAAGCATGGTAAGTACACAAACGTCCCTATTATTCTCCAAACAGGGTAAGTACACAAACGTCCCTATTAATCTCCAAGCATGGTAAGAAAACAAACGTCCCTTTTATTCTCCAAGCATGGTAAGTACACAAACGTCCCTATTATTCTCCAAACAGGGTAAGTACACAAACGTCCCTATTAATCTCCAAACAGGGTAAGTACACAAACGTCCCTATTATTCTCCAAACAGGGTAAGTACACAAACGTCTCTATTAATCTCCAAGCAGGGTAAGTACACAAACGTCCCTATTAATCTCTAAGCAGTTTAAGTACACAAACGTCCCTATTAATCTCCAAGCAGGGTAAGTACACAAAAGTCACTATTAATCTCCAAGCAGGGTATATACACAAATGTTCCTATTAGTCTCCAAGCAGGGTAAGTACACAAACGTCCCTATTAATCTCCAAGCAGGGTAATTACACAAACGCCCCTTTTATTCTCCAAGCATGGTAAGTACACAAACATCCCTATTAATCTCCAAGCAGGGTAAGTACATAAACGTCCCTAATCTCCAAGCAGGGTACGTACACAAACGTCCCTATTAATCTTCAAGGTAAGTACACAGGGTGTATTCTCTCAAAGCGCTGGCTGGATGTGCGGTAATATTGTACCGGTATGTACTGTAGCTTCGGCTACATACAGTGTACCGCGCTGAGCCAATCACGGCGAGTGAAGTATTCTATTATTAAATACAAAGCCAGCTCGGATTGGCAGAGTCAGAGAGGTGGGCTGATGATGTTACCTCTCTGACTCAGCCAATCCAAGCTGGCTTTGTATTTAATAATTAATACATCGCTCCCAGTGATTGGATCAGTGCGGTATACTGTATGTAGCTGAAGCTACGATTAGGGTTGAGCGGACACCTAGATGTCCGTGTTCGACGGGTTCGGCCGAACTTTAAAAAAAAGTCCGGGTCCGTGTCCCGGACTTTTACCGAACTTTTCCCGGACACCGAACCCCATTGAAGTCAATGGGGACCCGAACTTTAAGGCACTAAAATGGCTCTAAAACACCAAAGGAAAGGGCTAGAGTGCTGCAAATGGCAGCAAAACGTAATTAAGGGCATGGCAAGTGCTCTGCAAACAAATGTGGATAGGGAAATAACTTAAAACAACAAAAAAAAACAGAAAAATAAAACAATGTTCTTCTTCATCTCTGAAGGACGAGGCCCATATGGAGTAGGAGGGAGGTTGAGGTGGTGGTGGATGTGGCGGTGACATAGGCGTGCGCACAGGGTGTGCTGGGTGTGCCTGGGCACACCCTAATCACCTAGGGCACATAGCATTGCCAGTGAGGAGATGGGAAAGATCTCCCTGGGACCTGCTCTGCTCTATTTCTCCTTGCCTACAGGTACATGGCCCCGATACATTACTCTCCCTGCTGGCAAACACATGCATGTGTATTTCAACTTTGGGGTGCACACCTTAATGCAATAGGCTGCGCACACCTATGGGCGGTGTAGGTGGAAGCGGCGGTGGAGGAGGACCAGGGCCGGATTAACAGCATCATGGGCTTGGTGCTGAGGATTTTGAAGGGCCTTAAGGGCCGTGCCTTGCCATGCACCCAGAGGAGGAAGGGTGCAGCCATGCATGCCTAATTCAACATGGGATGCTGTCTCTGAAGCCCATAAACACATCCATGCATCGCCAACTGTCCCTCCTTGTCCGGCCTTCACGCTGTGTGGGGAGGTTCTGAGGGTGCTGCCTGGGGAAGCGAGCATAGAAGCCAGACTTCTGTGTTTACAAGTGACAGAAGAGCGGTAACAGTGAATATGGCCAACCCGGGGCCTATATAAAAGGTAGGGGCCTGGAGCTGCAGCTCCAATAGCCCCTACATTAATCTGGCCCTGAGGAGGAGGACGAGGTAGCCAACACTGCTTCTTTTCAAAAATTTTAAATGAGGGTACACCCCAAAAGAGTGAGAAAGAGCAAAAATGGAACAATGGGTGGGTAAGGTCGGTATCCATTGCTATTCTGCATAAGGTACGGAAAAGTCCCGTGGGATCCATGCCTGGTTCATTTTAATGAACGTGAGCTTGTCCACATTGTCTCTGGACAGGCGGCTGCGCTTGTCTGTTATAACGCCCCCAGCCGTGCTAAATACCCGTTCAGATAATACACTGGCTGCAGGGCACGCCAGCACCTCCAAGGCGTAAAGGGCAAGCTCAGGCCATGTGCCCAATTTGGAGAACCAGAAGTTGAAGGGGGCAGACCCGTCATTCACTACATGTAGGCGTGTGCACACATACTGCTCCACCATGTTGGTAAAATGCTGCCTCCTGCTAAGACGTTCCATCTGAGCTGCTGGTGCTGCTGTTTGTTGTGGCGTGCTGACAAAGCTTTTCCACATTTCGGCCATGCTAACCCTGCCTTCTGAGGTGCTGGCGGTGCCCTGGTTGCGTTGGCGACCTCCTCCTCCTCCTCCTCTGCCTTGTGCTTCCACTGTGGCCCCGCTGTCAGATGGGAATGCCAGCAGCATGGCGTCTACCAGCGTGCGCTTGTACTCGCGCATCTTGCGATCGCGCTCCAGTGAGTGAATTAAGGACGGTACGTTGTCCTTGTAACGGGGATCCAGCAGCGTGGCCACCCAGTAATCAGCACAAGTTAGAATGTGGGCAACTCGGCGGTCGTTGTGGAGACACTGCAGCATGTAATCGCTCATGTGTGCCAGGCTGCCCAGAGGCGACGAAAGGCTGTCCTCTGTGGGAGGTGTATCGTCCGTGTCCTCTGTATCCCCCCAGCCACGCACCAGTGATGGCCATGAGCTGGCCTGGGTGCCACCCTGCTGTGAACATGGTTCCATCTCCTCCTCCAGCTCCTCCTCCTCCTCATCCTCCTCATCCTCCAGAACTGTGCCCCTGCTGGACAATTGTGTCCCTGGCGTTTGTGTGTGCAGGAACCCACCCTCGGAGCCCCTTGCGAATGACTGCCCTGAAAGCCTTTGAAATGTTACCTCTTCATCCTCCTCCTCCTCCTCCTCATCCTGTGCCACATCCTCTTCCATCATCGCCCAAATTGTTTTTTCAAGGAGGCATAGAAGTGGGATAGTTAAGCTGAGAATGGCGTCATTGCCACTGGCCATGTTGGTGGAGTACCCAAAACAGCGCAACAAGGCACAATATATGCAAATGTCAAATATGCAAACTATGCCGCAATTTAATGTTTTTTACACCAAAAGGGTGTGTATTGAATAGCGGAATAGGATAAAAAACTGTGTATCTCACACGTACAAACACAGACTAGGCCCGATTAAATTTTTTCCTACCCTAAAGGGAGGATGAGGAAGAGGAGTATGGAACATGCAGCACCCTCAAATCTTCAGAAGTATGAGATGAACCCCAAAAACTTGGAAAGGTGGATCTCTCTCACACGTACCAACACAGACTATCCCCCAATTTAACTGATCCCCAAAGGTTTTTGATTAAATAGCGGAATAGAAAATATGATCCAAAAAAAGTGTATGTA
This sequence comes from Pelophylax lessonae, assembly GCF_965119305.1. Classification (NCBI taxonomy): domain Eukaryota; kingdom Metazoa; phylum Chordata; class Amphibia; order Anura; family Ranidae; genus Pelophylax; species Pelophylax lessonae. The sequence goes on along the minus strand of NC_138769.1, from coordinate 85,539,697 downwards.
TATCACACGTACACAACCACACTAGGCCCCAATTACTATTGTTTGTACCCCTAAAAGGCTAGATGAGGAGTAGGGGGGGTATGGAACAGGCAGCACCCTCAAACCTTCAGAAGTATGAGATGAACCCCAACAACTTGGAAAGGTGGATCTCTCTCACACGTACCAACACAGACTATCCCCCAATTTAACTGATCCCCAAAGGTTTTTGATTAAATAGCGGAATAGAAAATATGATCCAAAAAAAGTGTATGTATATCACACGTACACAACCACACTGGGCCCCAATTACTATTGTTTGTACCCCTAAAAGGCTAGATGAGGAGTAGGGGGAGTATGGAACAGGCAGCACCCTCAAACCTTCAGAAGTATGAGATGAACCCCAACAACTTGGAAAGGTGGATCTCTCTCACACGTACCAACACAGACTATCCCCCAATTTAACTGATCCCCAAAGGTTTTTAATTTAATAGCGGAATAGAAAATATGATCCAAAAAAAGTGTATGTATATCACACGTACACAACCACACTAGGCCCCAATTACTATTGTTTGTACCCCTAAAAGGCTAGATGAGGAGTAGGGGGGGTATGGAACAGGCAGCACCCTCAAACCTTCAGAAGTATGAGATGAACCCCAACAACTTGGAAAGGTGGATCTCTCTCACACGTACCAACACAGACTATCCCCCAATTTAACTGATCCCCAAAGGTTTTTGATTAAATAGCGGAATAGAAAATATGATCCAAAAAAAGTGTATGTATATCACACGTACACAACCACACTAGGCCCCAATTACTATTGTTTGTACCCCTAAAAGGCTAGGAGTAGGGGGAGTATGGAACAGGCAGCACCCTCAAACCTTCAGAAGTATGAGATGAACCCCAACAACTTGGAAAGGTGGATCTCTCTCACACGTACCAACACAGACTATCCCCCAATTTAACTGATCCCCAAAGGTTTTTGATTAAATAGCGGAATAGAAAATATGATCCAAAAAAAGTGTATGTATATCACACGTACACAACCACACTAGGCCCCAATTACTATTGTTTGTACCCCTAAAAGGCTAGATGAGGAGTAGGGGGGGTATGGAACAGGCAGCACCCTCAAACCTTCAGAAGTATGAGATGAACCCCAACAACTTGGAAAGGTGGATCTCTCTCACACGTACCAACACAGACTATCCCCCAATTTAACTGATCCCCAAAGGTTTTTGATTAAATAGCGGAATAGAAAATATGATCCAAAAAAAGTGTATGTATATCACACGTACACAACCACACTAGGCCCCAATTACTATTGTTTGTACCCCTAAAAGGCTAGGAGTAGGGGGAGTATGGAACAGGCAGCACCCTCAAACCTTCAGAAGTATGAGATGAACCCCAACAACTTGGAAAGGTGGATCTCTCTCACACGTACCAACACAGACTATCCCCCAATTTAACTGATCCCCAAAGGTTTTTGATTAAATAGCGGAATAGAAAATATGATCCAAAAAAAGTGTATGTATATCACACGTACACAACCACACTAGGCCCCAATTACTATTGTTTGTACCCCTAAAAGGCTAGATGAGGAGTAGGGGGAGTATGGAACAGGCAGCACCCTCAAATCTTCAGAAGTATGAGATTGTGTTCACTGTACCCCACAAAGATTGAGTTCACTGCACCCCACAATGATTGTGTTCACTGCACCCCACAAAGATTGTGTTCACTGCACCTCACAAAGATTGTGTTCACTGTACCCCCCAAAGATTGTGTTCACTGCACCCCACAAAGATTCTGTTCACTGTACCCCACAAAGATTGTGTTCACTGCACCCTAAAAGGATGTTGTTCACTGCACCCCACAAAGATTGTGTTCACTGCACCCTAAAAGGATGTTGTTCACTGCACCCCAAAAAGATTGTGTTCACTGTACCCCCCCAAAGATTGTGTTCACTGCACCCCACAAAGATTGTGTTCACTGCACCCCAAAAAGATTGTGTTCACTGTACCCCCCAAAGATTGTGTTCACTGCACCCCAAAAAGATTGTGTTCACTGTACCCCCCAAAGATTGTGTTCACTGCACCCCACAAAGATTCTGTTCACTGTACCCCACAAAGATTGTGTTCACTGCACCCCAAAAAGATTGTGTTCACTGTACCCCCCCAAAGATTGTGTTCACTGCACCCCACAAAGATTCTGTTCACTGCACCCCACAAAGGATTTTGTTCACTGCACCCCAAAAAGATTGTGTTCACTGCACCCCAAAAAGGATTTTGATCACTGCACCCCAAAAAGGATGTTGTTCACTGCACCCCAAAAATGATTTTGTTCACTCCACCCCAAAAAGATTGTGTTCACTGCACCCCACAAAGATTGTGTTCACTGCACCCCAAAAAGATTGTGTTCACTGTATCCCCCAAAGATTGTGTTCACTGCACCCCACAAAGATTCTGTTCACTGTACCCCACAAAGATTGTGTTCACTGCACCCCAAAAAGATTGTGTTCACTGCACCCCAAAAAGGATGTTGTTCACTGCACCCCAAAAAGGATGTTGTTCACTCCACCCCAAAAAGATTGTGTTCACTGCACCCCACAAAGATTGTGTTCACTGCACCCCAAAAAGATTGTGTTCACTGCACCCCAAAAATGATTTTGTTCACTGCACCCCAAAAAGGATTTTGTTCACTGCACCCCAAAAAGGATGTTGTTCACTCCACCCCAAAAAGATTGTGTTCACTGCACTCCAAAAAGATTGTGTTCACTGCACCCCACAAAGGATTTTGTTCACTGCACCCCAAAAAGATTGTGTTCACTGCACCCCAAAAAGGATGTTGTTCACTGCACCCCAAAAAGGATTTTGTTCACTGCACCCCAAAAAGATTGTGTTCACTGCACCCCACAAAGGATTTTGTTCACTGCACCCCACAAAGATTGTGTTCACTGCACACCAAAAAGGATTGTGTTCACTGCACCCCAAAAAGATTTTGTTCACTGCACCCCAAAATGATTGTGTTCACTGCAGCCCAAAAAGATTGTGTTCACTGCAGCCCAAAAAGATTGTGTTCACTGCAGCTCACACACAGAAAAATGGATGTGGATCACTGACACCTGCCTATCTCCAATCCCACACCACACAGCAATATCGATTGTAGTTTGTAGAACACAGTTTCCCTAAAATTCAGCAGACTCTGTCCCTAACAGGATTGAGAAGAGATCGTAGATCAGGATTGAGTGCAGATTCACCCCACCCCCCACACAGCAATATCGATTGTAGTTTGTAGAAGACACTGACCCTATAATTCAGCAGACTCTATCCCTAAAATGCCTACAACTCGCCCTGCCTAAACACTCCGACCTGTCCCTCAATTCTATCCGGACACAAATGGTTTTTTCCTGCCTATCTTTCCCTAATCAGCAGCCAGCACATTGATGTGTGCTCTGTCCCTTAGCTAAGCAGCAGAATGACGCTGCTGCGGCGGCTGCCTCGAACTTATAAAGACTTGGTCACATGCTTCAGACGGCCAATCACAGCTACTAAGACATTTGCAGGCATGGCTGGGATGGCTTAAGGCACACCAGTTAAACGATTGTTGATTGGCTGTTGAAAGCCCGCCATGAAAAGAGCGCCAAAGCATGCAAAACCCGGAAATAAAACGACCGAACACGGATTTTTACCCGAACATACAGTAAAGTGTCCGTGTCCGTGTTCGGGTAAAAAAAATCCAATTATTCGGTACGAACACGAATAATACAGTCCGTGTTCGCTCAACACTAGCTACGATACATATCGGTACAGTATTCCTGTACATCCAGCCAGCGCTTTGAGAGATTACAACCTGTGTACTTACCTTGGCGTTTAATAGGGACGTTTGTGTACTTACCCTGCTTGGAGATAAATAGAGATGTTTGTTTTGGGCCATGTAAAGTTTTATACTCCACGAATAAGATGATCCCCCTATTTTTGGGGGATGTTTTTAAGGTTAAAAAGTCATCTTATACGCCAGCAAATACGTTAACTATGAAGAATCATTTATAAATGTTCAGAATCTTTTGGTAAGTTCTTGGTGACTAAGATGGCTATTTTAGATTCACCTGTGACATTAACTTGGACACTCCAGTGAGTTCCAGAGAAATGTTATTCATATATTTGCAAGACTGACTTTATGTCGGTTATAGTCAGTAATACATGTTAGTCGAGGGACTATCCCTTTCAAAGTTATTATCATACTGAGACCAAATCTGCTATGAGATACAGTGTGGTGTTATTGGGTAATTCTCAATACTGCAGTGTCTGGTATTGCTAATAAAAGCACATTACATACTGTATGTATAAGGATAAAATGTGTATTTTTTCACGTCCAACATGCTCTATTTCAGTAATATTATTATCTTTCATCTAATCCAACCCTCCCTACACTTTGCTTGTGACTGGTGATGACTGATGTGTGAACCAAGCAAGGTTCAATCTTCTGGATCTTCTCAGAACAACTGAAACATTTGCAAACTCTGAACATAGCACCCAAACCTAAATGAAGTCTATAGGGACCAAACTTTTTTTTAAGGCCAATTTTCAAGCTTTTGGTAAAAAAGTACATGGGTAGTTGACAACATCCATTGGGGGCATGTACCAATGCAAAAAAAGAACATTTAAAAATTCTGTTAAGCAGGCAACATGTGTTCAACAATGCTTAAAGAGCAATATTAACAATACATACATTAACATGCAACAACATGTTAGGTGGATGCCTTACACATGCGCATGAAAAGGCGCACCTGCCGGATGTACTCCAGCAAAGGTGACATTAAAAAATCAAAATGCAGCTAAATCACACTTTCTTATCTGGCCTTCTTTGTTTTGTGGGGTTGATTAGCTCGGTGGCGGGTGTGGATGACCCCTTTGGGGGGTTAGTTACACAGGGAAATAGCCGAGAAGTGGTTGCAAACAGTTTGGTTTATTCATGCAATATTCTTCACCAGACTGCAAGCGTAAAAAAACATTCAAAATAAAATAAAACACAAAATAAATCCTTGCCACTGTGGGAGGCTACCTTCTCATATACAGGAACCTACCTACGGAGTCTGTCTCCAACCTACTGTTGGGCAAACTTTGCTGATCCTACAGCAGACACTCAATAGTCCATGTTTTTTCTTCACATAGCAACCATTCCTTTGCTCTTCACACTGAACATGTCCCTTTTCCTCTTCACATTGAACATGTCCCTTTGCTTGTCTCTTCACATAGCAAACAGTTCTTTTATTTCTTCCACATAGAAATAGTCCAAGACCTCACCTTGAGTAGTCTTCAGTCTTAATTAATTTCCCCTTCACACAGGAAATGTCCATTGGTTTCTTTTCACATAGAAACGATCCAAGACCTCACTTCGAGTAGTCTTCACACTTGTTACCCTCCTCAGCCACGTTGCTTCAGGAGGTCTTCCCCATGCTCACACAGCTTTCAGGGGGCACACATCTGACTGTCCTCCTCTCCCCATGCCCACACAGCGTCAGGAGGCAGCAATCAATAGGACTTCCTTTGGACAGATTGCCTTAACTTCCTCATTTCGAACAGCTGAAGGCCTTTCAACTTCCTTAGACAGTTCTGGCTACCTTTGCAGCTGACACCCTATAGTAATTGGTGAATCTTCTAAACCAGGTGGAAATGTATCTCCTGTCTGTGACTACATCCACAGATTTACCTGACTTCCTGTCACAGTTTGTACACAAAGTAGATTGGAGAAAACATTAACCAAACATAGTCATGGCCATATTTGCATAGCTATGGTACCTCCAAAGATAAGGAGAAAAAAAAGGAAAAAGAGACAGAGTCCACGGGAGAGTTCCTTATGGTGTATTCATTTGATAGATAATTGGATAAAATGACACACTCACAAACAGCAGGAGAGACAGATCACAGCTGTTTAAAGTGTTTTATGCACCATCCTGAGGAAGTGGCCAGTGAAGTGCCACAAAATGTGTTGACATTATTTTATACTATTCTGTGAACAATAAATATCAAATCAAAGGAAAAAAGTATTTCTCAGCTTCTCCTTCACATTCGGGCGCCTCTGCTGACATCATTTTCCCATTTTTGGGGCTCATAAACCTATTACTATAACCATTTTTGGTCAATGATGTCAGTCGGCTGCTTTCTTGAACAACTTTCGCCTGCGGCACCCAGAGGTTCAGGTTGAGGGGCAAATTGTCCAAATCTGGCATTTAGTTTGCCCCTTCAGTGAACTACAAAACAACTTGGGTTTGGGTTGAACTCATGAATGTCCAAAACCCAAAGCTTATTTCTATTTGTGACACATGCATGCGTAAGGGCCATTCATTCAATGGAATAAAAAAAATATGTGGTTCTTTTGTATCTGCCAGTGACAAATTTATACTTTTCATATGTCTGATCTACTGTAGTTGCAGTAATTTAGAAAAAGAAATGAATTGCCACTCTTTAGGCTTTTCAGCAGAAAACATTTTGGAGGATTCTGGTAGTTCTGGCTGAATGCAATAAGCTTGACCAGCATCTGGGTATTTGGCAGTTGAGTCTGCAATAGGCCACTAACCCTGCAAGAGATGGGATAGTACCTTTACCTCTCTAGCAGCCCATAAAATCTGCCTCAGCTCCAGCTCTGCAGGCTTTGTTAGTGTCTTCAGCATTCAACACTTCTAGGAGAGTCAGATGCCTGGGCCCTATGTCATTCTCATTGGGCCCTTCCGCTGATCCCTAAATCTTGCAGAGACATAAGTGTCAGATGATGGAATCATGGCACATGGCATGGTATCCAACTCTCCTGAAAATGTAAATTACAGAAGACACTGATGAGATATCAGAGAGGCGTGTATAATAACTCTATTATTTTGCAGGTAGATGACCTTTTCAGTTCTTGGAGATCTGACAGAGCCTTTTTAAAAGCATAAAATGAAGCATACACAATCGGGGCTGTAACTATTTGTGATTAAACCCCAGAGCAAAACCATCAACGGGCCTCTTTTTCTTTATCATTCAACACAAATGCCATTTCTAAACCAAGCTGGACAAATGTAAGCATGTAATTAAAGTGACACTAGAAAAAAAAATTCTGTATGTATTCTTTACTCTGAAAAAATACTTTGTATTGCTCTTAGCCTTCTCCAAATCTCCAAATTCCTTTTTTTCTTTTGCTTCAGTGATCCAACTTCTTCTTAGAGGGTGGCTACATTTATTTTCCATCGTTCTGCTGTATCAAGGAATGTAGCTACCCTCTCTTACTTGAAATGACTGAAACTACCATGCACTTCTTTTTCTGAACAAACAGAATTAAGGGGGGAAAGAATATTACAAGGAAGCAGAAAGACAAAGTGAGAAACAATTTCATGAAAAAATAGATCACAGTCAGACCCTTTAAGTAATGGATGCATGCTTATTACTGTTGGAGAATAAGCATATTGTTTAGTGTCACCTTAAGATCATACCTGGAATTCAGCCTTAAAACAAAAAGGTGTGTTTTATTAAAGCTGAACATATTAATGATAATTATTAATGAGGGAAAATATATTTGAAAAACTCAACATTTGCTTCATTGTTTTTTTTTTTTGTTTTTTTTTCAAAGATACAAAATTAATTAAAGCATTCTTGTATTTATCTTTGATAAAATCTCTAGTTTAGAAAATGTATTTTCTTTAGCTATTGCTTGTGAAGGGTTTACAATATGGGGACTGATTAGGATCAGCCAAAAAATTGACAGACATGTAGGAATATATATATATATATGTAGGTGTGTGTGTGTATATATATATATATATATATATATATATATATATATATACACGTGTAGCACCCTCCTAGGTAGGTGCTAGGAAAAGTATATGTGTGGCCCTGTCTGCTTATCAGGGGGGCCTGATCATTCAGCTAGGCTGTCATGTTTTTCCATGTGTGTCTGGGGAGTCTCCCCACTGTGTCCAATGAGGGCTCTTATTGACCAGTGGAGGAAACCTAGCCAATAGCACACCAGGGCTTGTATCTACCCCAGAGGGCGGAGTCTGCCGCAATGCACCCTGGGATGGGGTATAAGTCTGAGGGGAGCACATGACAGAGCATCTTTGGTGGGAAGCAGAGTCCCAGGAGAAGGCTGACGACTGCCAGTCCTCCTGTCAGAGGAAGAAAGTGTGTCCTGGGCGGTCGGCCTAGAGGACCAGAGGTTGAGCTGGGCTGCAAGAAGGATCCAGAGTGCTGTGGACCGAGTGGAGCTGCTGGGCAGAAGTTTCCAGGAAAAACATTGTTGTAAATACTCAAAACTGCCCAGGCGTCTGCCTAGGATAGGGGACCACTCCAGAAGGTCAAAGGGATCCGGGAGCCAGCTAACCAGTAGAGAGGTTTAGAGAAAGGGGGTGCCAGTGTCTAAACTCTTAAGAGAAGTAGAGGAAAGGGGGCGCCGGTGTGGGCCCTGAAGTGTTCAGCAGTGCAGCAGTGTATACAAATAGCTACCTCAGCAAGAGGACTTCTTTATCCAGAAAAGCAGTCACAAGTCAGTTCAGCGTTAACAGGCATCAGGCCAGTGTTAACCAGTGTTATCCGGCGTTGACTGGCATCTTGCCAGCGTCAAGTCATTGCCAATCAGCATTTTTCAAGTGTCTCCACCAAGTTGTACATAGTTGAGCCAAAGGAGTATCCCACTCATCCCTTCTCCTATCCAAGTTACAAAATAAATACAATAACCCAAAGATACTGGACTGGTGATTGTCTCAGTGCTCACACTTGGAGAAACATGCACAAAGGTACTTTTATTGCACCCGGTGACCCAGGGGGAACCCATATCCAGCAAAAAGGCTGGGAATTGTGCTACATTTTTAGGAGTATGTCTATGGGAATGTTTGACCATTCTTCCAGAAGTACACTTGTGAGTCTCCTCTCCAATGCATCCCAAAGGTGTTCTATCAGCTTAAAGTCAGAACTCTGTGCAGGCCAGTCAAGTTCCTCCACCCCAAATTCCCTCATCCATGTCTTTATGGACCTTGCTTTGTGCACTGGTCCAAATCATTTGGTGGAGGGGGATAATGGTGGGGGGTTGTTTTTCAGGGGTTGGGCTTGGCCTTTTAGTTCCAGTGAAGGGAACTCATAAGGTGTCAGCATACCAATACATTTTGGACAATTTCATGCTCCCAACTTTGTGGGAACAGTTTTGGGATGGCCCCTTCCTGTCCCAACATGACTGTGCACCAGTGCACAAAGCAAGGTTCATGAGGACATGACTGAGCGAGTTTGGGTGAAAAAACCTTCTTTATGGTGCAGTTCCCACAGACTCACTGCTTCTGCTCTTGGATAGGGATGATCGAACGGTTCGGGTCGACCATCAGTTGGACTCAAACATTGACTGTTTGAGGTTCAGCCGAATTTAGAACTTTTTGCTGAAAAAGTTCGGAATTCGGCAACCAGAACCGACCAAAATGCAATGGGACAGGAAATGGGCTTTAAAAGCCCATGATTAAATCAGAACCATTAGCAAAAGCCAATTGAGGGGGCAGGAGAATGCTAGGAATGTGATTGGAGTGACTAGGGGGTCCCTAGGCCAATCATTAGTGAATACGCCCCCCAGTATATAAGATAGCCCCCGCCAAATTCCTAGCATTGTAATACAGGGACATGGAAGAGAGTGGAAGCAGTTCTGTTAATTCTACTTTAAAAGTGTCATTTAGCATTTATTAGTGTGAGGAAAGGGATATCTAGTGTAGTTAGGGTGCTCTTTTACACTTTAGTTAGATGCAAAAATTTAGTTTCTGTAGGGAAAGTGTTAAGTGCCAGGGTGACCGTAATGTAGTGTAGGGTGAACTGACACTGACTGCTATGGCAGGGTGACCAAACCCTTCTATTTCAGGGTGACCGTAGTGTAGTGTAGGGGGAACTGACAGTGACTGCTATGGCAGGGTGACCAAACCCTTCCATATCAGGGTGACCGCTATAGAGAAAAGATAGTTTCTCTTAAGTCACATTCGGTGCACTAATATGGCTTCTCGCCGGTCAGCCTACTTTTTGGCTGCAGGCGTTTATAGGGATTTTTTGAGCACATGTTTGGAGTCAGGCATGACATCTGAACATGTGTATAGGGGGTATATATACACACCCATGTATGTATATATACACCTGCACATATATAGGTGTCAAAGGAGCAGAAAACACTACTTGCGCTAATGAAATAATTAACACCAATATAGTTACACTCCTATCACACCTATATATGTGTATGTGTAAAATACATATAAGTGTGTGTGTATATATATACCCCTAAACAGATATACACACTTACACATATATAGGTGTTATAGGAGCGGAGCCATATTAGTGTTAATTATTTCATTAGCACAAGCATATATTTCTGCTACTATCACACCTATATATGTCTAGGTGTATATATACATATAAGTATGTGTGTATATATACACCCGTATACAGAATTTCAGATGTTTTGCCTGCCTCCAAAGAACCCAAAAAAATGCCCAAAAAAACGCTAGCGCCAAAAAAAACGCCCAGGTGTGTTGTTGCAGGCATTTTTTGGGGGTTTTTGGAGGCAGGCAAAACATCTGAACTTGTGTATACGAGTATATATACACACATACTTATATGTATATATACACCTAAACATATATAGGTGTGATAGTAGCAGAAATATATGCTTGCGCTAATGAAATAATTAACACTAATATGGCTCCGCTCCTATAACACCTATATATGTGTAAGTGTAAAATACATATAAGTATGTGTGTATATATACCACTATACACAAGTTCAAATGTTTTGCCTGCCTCCAAAAACCCCAAAAAAACGCCTGCAACAACACACCTGGGTGTTTTTTTTTGGCGCCAGCGTTTTTTTGGGTTCTTTAGAGGCAGGCAAAACATCTGAACTTGTGTATAGTGGTATATATACACACATACTTATATGTATATATACACCTAGACATATATAGGTGTGATAGTAGCAGAAATATATGCTTGCGCTAATTAACCGCTTGCCGCCCGCCCGCCCTCATATGACGGCGGAGCGGAGCGACCATTATCCTGGGCCGCCATCATATGACGGCGGCACTTTAAGCAGGGCAGGCGCGCGATCGCGGGCGTGCCGCCCTGCACTGCCGGTGTCGGCGTATCCCAGGGACACCCCCCGTCACCGGCAGGGGGGAAACAGCCAATAGGCACGGCTGTTTCCCACGTGATCGGCTGTGTTCCATTGACACAGCCGATCACAATAGAGGGCGGCAGAAAATGGCCGCGCATGCGCGATCGGGAGCGCGCAGCGTGGTCATGTCGGTGGCTATGTGTTCCCTAGGAACACAGCTAGTCACCGACAGTGTAAAACAGCCAATGACAGTGGCTGATTGTCATGTGATGGGCTGTGAAGCCATTCACAGCCCATCACAAATGTAAACAAAGAGTAGTAACTCACTGTTACTAGCTCTTCTACCCTCACACACCGTTTCCAGTGTGAGGAGAGGAGAGCCAGAAACAGTGAGTTACTGATCTGTGTACCTGTCCTGTGAAAATCAGAAAAAAAAGTGTCATCAGCCCCCCCCAATTGCACCTGTCACCCAACAGTCACCTGTCACTATCACTGCACCAAAAATCACTACCTATAAAGTGCACCTGTCACCAGAGACTGCCATAAGTATCGCCAGCGGTGCACCTGTCACCCATCGGTGACCAGCGCCCGTCACCTGTCACCCCATCAATCACCGTCACCTGTCACCCCATCAGTGATCGTCACCTGTCACCCCATCAGTGATCGTCATCTGTCACCCCATCAGTGACCGTCACCTGCCACCTATCCGTCACCTGCCACCTATCCGTCACCTGCCACCTATCCGTCACCTGCCACCCATCAGCCAGAATGTCAAAAAGGATGTTCAGCAGCGAGGAGGCGTTTGAGATCATCTCTATGGATGATGAGGGCACCGGGGAGCGCTCATCAGTATCCGGGTCCAAATCCGAATCCGATTCGGAATTTGAAGTCGCCAATAGTAGCGGATCGGAGATGGACTCGGAGGAAGAATGGGTCCCTCCCAAAAGGGCACGGCTCTCTGGAAACCGGGCAGCCACAAGGGATACACCCCAGGATCCTAGGCCCAGTACCAGCACTGCCACCAGCAGTACACCCCAGGATCCTATGCCCAGTACCAGCACTGCCACCAGCGATACACCCCAGGAGGGAATGTCCAGGCCCAGCACCAGCGCTGCGGCATCACTCCCAATTTCTAATCCCCCTTCTACCAGCACTGGAGTGTCACATCCCCCAAGAGCCAGGGCCACTATCCACCTCCCAGATGCTCTTGCCAATCCAAGATGGCTGCCCTCCAACTCAGGATCAGCAAATATTCCCCCTTTTACCGCACAGCCAAGTGTGCAGGCCAATACAGAAAACTTTTCTTTTATTGATTTTCTCCATTTATTTCTGCCCAACGATTTTCTGCAATACATTGTGGACCAAACAAATGCGTATGCCCAGCAGTTTATTGCTAACAACCCCCAATCTTCCTATTCCCGTCCGTTTGAATGGAGAGAGTTAACCTTGGAGGAATTTAAAATGTTTTTGGGCCTCACCATAAACATGGGGGTTACAAAGAAAAATGAAGGACATGCCTATTGGTCCACCCAACCCATACACAGTATGCCCATATATTCTGCCCAAATGCCCAGGTCCCGGTATGAAATTATCATGCGCTTCCTTCATTTTAGTGACAACAGCCAGTGCCCCCCCCCAAAATCATCCAAATTTTGACAAGCTGTATAAAATTCGCCCCCTCATAAATTTTCTTTCCCAAGGTTTTGCAGAACTTTACGTCCCTAATCAAAACATTTGTGTAGATGAGTCCCTGCTACACTTCACAGGCCGGCTTGGAATAAAGCAGTATAGGTCCAAATATGGGGTCAAATTCTATAAACTCTGCGACAGAGCTACGGGATATCTGTATGCGTTCCGCATATACGAAGGAAGAGATTCCCAGCTCAATCCCCCTGACTGCCCGGCCTACATGGGCACAAATGGAAAGATTGTATGGGACTTGGCATACCCACTGCTGAGGAAAGGCTACCACCTTTACCTGGATAATTTTTATACCAGCGTGCCCCTCTTCAAACATCTGTACCTTGAAGGAACCTTGGCCTGCGGAACCACCAGGAAGAACAGGAAGGGCTTCCCACAGTCCTTAGTAAATAAAAGAATGAGGAAGGGGGAAATAGCAGCCCTGAGAAACAACGAGGTGCTGGCCTTGCGATGGAAGGATAGCCGAAATGTGTACATGATGTCCACCATTCATGACGACACCACAGTGGAGGTTCGGAGAAGAAGAGGTCCCATCCAAAAACCATCATGTGTGCAGGATTACAATCTTTACATGGGGGGGGTGGATTTTAACGACCAGATGATTCAGCCCTACTTGGCCACAAGGAAGTCCCGATTCTGGTATAAGAAGGTTGCAATTTATTTATTTCAATTGGCCTTTTATAACTCATGTCATTTACACCAAATCCACTGAAAGCCCCATCTCCTTCCTAAAATTTATTGAAGAAATTATCACGACCCTCATCTACCCACAAGGACTCCCCCAAGAAAACCTTCGCTCTGAGGCTGTTAGCCGACTTAGTGAGCGCCACTTTCCAGACTACGTTCCACCGTCTGAATCAGGCCGAAGACGGCAAAAAAGATGCCGTGTATGCAGCAGAAGGGGGTTTCGTAAGGATACCAGCTTCTATTGTCGGTACTGTCCCTCCCAACCTGGCCTGTGCGTTGGAGAATGCTTCACGAGTTACCATACATTGGTAAATTACTAGCCCATTTCCCCGTTTTCATCTGTGCTGACCAATTTTCCTCATATCACCATGCCACTGCCTTCCACATAAACTGACCCTGGCCTGTTTTTCCACTATGTCTCTGCCTACTGTTTGGACTGCTTTCACGTGAACTGACCCTGGCTTGTTTTACCGATTACGCTACTTCCTACTGTTTGGATTGCTTCCCTGTGAACTGACCCTGGCCTGTTTTTCAACTACTCTTCTGCCTGCCGATTGGATTGCTTGCACGTGAACTGACCCTGGCTTGTTTTACCGATTACGCTACTTCCTACTGTTTGGATTGCTTCCCTGTGAACTGACCCTGGCCTGTTTTTCAACTACTCTTCTGCCTGCCGATTGGATTGCTTGCACGTGAACTGACCCTGGCTTGTTTTACCGATTACGCTACTTCCTACTGTTTGGATTGCTTCCCTGTGAACTGACCCTGGCCTGTTTTTCAACTACTCTTCTGCCTGCGGATTGGATTGCTTGCACGTGAACTGACCCTGGCTTGTTTTACCGACTATTCTTCTGCCTACTGCTTGAACTGATCTGTCGCCCCCTGCTACTGTAGTACACAGGGGTCTCACATATGTGAGGGGCTCCAGAGTTGTTTTTCTGGATGGAGAAAACCAATTTTTTGGTTGTCTCTGGGTTTCGTAAATTCCGGATTAGGGTCTGGATTCCGGAGGCTTCAAAGAGATTTGGGTGGGAGAAGCCTCTACCCCTGTCCCCAGGTCTCACCTGACCAAGGCCCTCAGCTTACTACCATCATGCCTCTGCCTGCTGCATGATATTAGCTGGAGAGTGGTACAATCATTGTCTGCAGTGTACCGGGACCAATATTATGGCTGTGCTGACCATGTCTCTGCCTGGAAAATTCATTTGGACAAATGCTGCGGCTGTGCTGACAATATCCCAGACTATAGACTATATTCCTGCCTGCTGCCTGGAAAATTGATATTGTAGTCGCTAAGCATATCCCTGCCTGGACTAATGCTCTCCTCTGTGGACACTGCACTACTACAACCACAGGTAATACTTTTTTTTACACTTTCCTTTATAGAATGTATTTTGTAATGTATTTCTTGGTATGTACATGCTATGTGTAAAAAATATGAGGGGCCTTCAAAAATGATAGGTTGTCATTTATACATTGGCCATTAAAGCTAAATACTAGGGTTATGGCAGCAGATAACTGCCATAACCCTGGTATTTTTTTAAACGGGGGGCGGTCGGCTTTCAGATAAGGGTGGTCTCAGTGGCGGATGCACCGCGGAATCCGCCGCAACGGTGCTGGGGAAGAGGTGCCCCCCCCCCCTTCCCGCCGCGTCCTAGACGTTTTCCTAGCTTACCGGACCCGCCTGCAGCGGGGAAAATTATCCCGTCCTGGATCCTCAGAGACAGGAAGTCAAGTGAGGGCAAGATGCCCCTCACTCGACTCTATGGTCTTGGAGGACCGGAGCTACGTCAAAAGTCGTTGCCTAGCAACCGGTTTAAAGGGCCATTTTTTTTTTTTCAAAAAGTTTTTTTTTTTTTTTCTTTTTTAGTGTAGTTGTGAGGTGTGAGGTCTTTTTGACCCCAGATCTCACAATAAAGAGGACCTGTCATGCCTATTTCTATTACAAGGGATGTTTACATTTCTTGTAATAGGAATAAAAATGATCAAAACATTTTTTTTCAAAAAACCGTGTAAAAATAAAAAATAATTAAATAAAATAAATAGGAAAAAAATAAATAAAAATAATTAAAGCGCCCTGTCCCCGTTAGCTCGCGCGCAGAAGCGAACGCATACGCAAGTCCTGCCCACATATGTAAACGGTGTTCAAACCACACATGTGAGGTATCGCCGCGATCGTTAGAGCGAGAGCAATAATTCCTCTGTAACTCTAAGCTGGT
Organism: Pelophylax lessonae; assembly: GCF_965119305.1. Taxonomy (NCBI): domain Eukaryota; kingdom Metazoa; phylum Chordata; class Amphibia; order Anura; family Ranidae; genus Pelophylax; species Pelophylax lessonae. Next base: position 85,524,014 of record NC_138769.1, on the reverse strand, counting down.
AACCTGTAGAAATTTTTAAAATGTTGCCTATGGGGATTTTTAAGTACCAATGTTTGGCGCCATTCCGCGAACGTGCCCAATTTTGAAGCATGACATGTTGGGTATCTAATTACTCGGCGTAACATTATCTTTCACATTATGGAAAAAAATTGGGCTAAATTTACTGTTTTCTTTTTTTTTTAATTAAAAAATTGCATTTTTTTTTGTTTGGAAGACTGCTGCGCAAATATGGTGTGATAAAAAATATTGTAACAATCTCCATTTTATTCTCTAGGGTCTCTGCTAAAAAAAAATATATAATGTTTGGGGGTTCTAAATAGTTTTCTAGCATAAAAATGATTTTAGCTTGTAAACACCAAGTGTCAAAAATAGGCCCAGTCTTAAAGTGGATAAATGGACAACTTTGTGTAAAGCGCTACTTGGATGTTAGGCCTATGTATGTGGCCAGGCTGTGTAAAAGTATTACACATGTGATATCGCCATGCTCAGGAGGAATAGCAGAATGTATTTTGGGGTGAATTTTTTGCTATGTACATGCTATGTGTTAGAAATATTGCATAAATTGACAACTTTGTGTAAAAAAAAATGCATTTTCATTTTCTTTCCACAGGTTCCAAAAGCTTGTGGAAAAAAATGACAGGTTCAAAAGACTCATTATGCCTCACAAATTATAGGTTGGGGTGTTTTCTTTCCAAAATGGGGTCATTTTATGGGAGTTTCCATTGTCCTGGTGCTCCAGGGCCTTCAAAAGTGTGATAGGTTGTCAGGAAATTATATGTGTAATTTCTGCTTCTAGAATGCCGGACAGGGCTACTTGAATGTTGGGCCTATGTATGTGGCCAGGCTGTGAAAAAGTCTCACACATGTGGTATCAGCATACTCAGGAGAAGTAGCAGAATGTATTTTGGGGTGCAATTTTTGCTATGTACATGCTATGTGTTAGAAATATTGCATAAATTGACAACTTTGTGTAAAAAAAAAGCATTTTCATTTTCTTTCCACATTTTCCAAAAACTTGTGGAAAAAAATTACATGTTCAAAAGACTCATTATGCCTCAAAGATTATACGTTGGGGTGTTTGCTTTCCAAAATGGGGTCATTTTATGGGGGTTTCCATTGTCCTGGTGCTCCAGGGCCTTCAAAAGTGCAATAGGTTGTCAGGAAATTATATGTGTAATTTATGCTCCTAGAATGCCGGACGCTGCTACTTGGATGTTAGGCCTCTGTATGTGGCCAGGCTGTGAAAAAGTCTCACACATGTGGTATCGCCATACTCAGGAGGAGTAGAAGAATGTGTTTTGGGGTGTAGTTGCAAGTATACATGTGCTGTGTGAGAGAAATAACCTGTTAATACGGCAATTTGTAAAAAAAAAAAAAAAAAAAAAAATCTTCATTTTGCAAAGCATTGTGGGAAAAAATTACAACTTCAAAAAACTCACCATGCCCCTTATTAAATACATTGGAATGTCTACTTTCCAAAAAGGGGTCATTTGGGGGGTATTTGTACTTTCCTGACTTTTTAGTGTCTCAAGAAATGAGATAGGCCTTCAGTACATCAGGTGTGATCAAGTGTGATCAATTTTCAATGATTCGCACCATAGCTTGTGGACTCTATAACTTTCACAAAGACCAAATAATATACACTTATTTGGGTTATTTTTACCAAAGATAAGTAGCAGTATAAATTTTGGCCAAAATTTGTGAAGAAAAATGACTAATTTGCAAAATTTTATGATAGAAACAAAGAAAAATGCGTTTTTTCACGATATTTTCAGTCTTTTTTTATTTATAGCACAAAAAATAAAAAACCCAGTATTGATCAAATACCATCAAAAGAAAGCTCTATTTGTGTGAAAAAAAGGACACAATTTTTGTATGGGTACAGTGTTGCATGACTGAGTAATTCTCAGTCAAAATGTGAGAGCGCTGAAAGCTGAAAATCAGTCTGGGCAGGAAGGGGGTGAAAGTGCACTGTAGGCAAGTGGTTAAATAATTAACACTAATATGGTTACGCTCCTATAACACCTATATATGTGTAAGTGTAAAATACATATAAGTATGTGTGTATATATACCACTATACACAAGTTCAGATGTTTTGCCTGCCTCCAAAAACCCCCAAAAAATGCCTGCAACAACACGTTGTTTTTTTTTTTTTTTTGGCGCTAACGTTTTTTTGGGCATTTTTTTGGGTTCTTTGGAGGCAGACAAAACATCTGAACTTGTGTATAGTGGTATATATACACACATACTTATATGTATTTTACACTTACACATATATAGGTGTTATAGGAGCGTAACCATATTAGTGTTAATTATTTCATTAGCGCAAGGATATATTTCTGCTACTATCACACCTATATATGTATAGGTGTATATATACATATAAGTATGTGTGTATATATACCCGTATACACAAGTTCAGATGTTTTGCCTGCCTCAAAAGACCCCAAAAATTGCCCAAAAAATGCTTGCTACTAAATCGGCAAGGTGTGAAAAGAGAGAAGCCACTATCCTGTTCTATAAGTGACCTAATACAAACCATCTTTTTTTTTTTTTTATGGTTCTGGACATGCTACAGAGCTGAAACTTCACAGGTACACTTTTTAGACCCCCCAGATACTAAATCCAAAGACATTTTTTTTTTTTTTTTTTTTAATTTTTTCAATAATTGGCTCTCTATCAAAAATGACAATTTTTAAGAACTTTTTTTGTGTGATTAATAGTCCCTGGGGTATGACCCAGAACCCTAGGCACTTTTTAGGGGCATTTATTGGATTTTAGGGCTTCAAAATGGTGTTTTTTGATTACCGAAGTTCGGGTCCCATTGATTTCAATGGGGTTCTGAAATCCGGGCCGAACTTTTGGGAAGTTCGGATGTTCTGGCCGAACCGAACTTTTGAAAAGTTCGATCATCCCTACTCTTGGATGTTGAACCACTTCTGGGTTTAATGATGCCCAGAGTCATTCACTTCATGTGAGCCCTGGGCATCATGGACATACCCCTTGGAAACACATCATCATGCTAGCTCTGACTCACAGCACTCTTTGACAACACACAGCTTATGTCATTTCATGAGCAATTAGCTGTCTGGGAGGAAGGATCCCCTACAGCGACCACTAAAGAATGTAGTGACCCATGGTGACAATAGATCCGCCTGAGAACTGTAGAAAAAAAGGTAAGTAGAAGGGGATAAAAAAATACAAGGAGGAGCAGAAAATGCTTTATGGAGGAAGATGGGAAGCAGAGATTTGGAGTAAAAATGTAGTTGAGGGTAAAATTGGAGTTATAGCTAAAGCTTGATAAATCAAGGTCTATACCTGTCATCTTTCTACATTTTCATGGAGATGTCTAACAGCTAGAAACATTTTACAGAAATGCAACAACATTCCCTTTCTTACAGATCACACTATATTTAGTGAAGTAAACTTGGATAATTTGTTTTGATTGTGCCCCTTCAACCACAGTAATATAGATGATTGTAAATGCTTTTTCAGTGTAACGCATGCAGTTAAACATAGACATTATGTTTTTTTATGGTTCAAATTATATTTAAAATAATATCTCATTCCACTGGCATGCCATACGATGTGTTTTCCTTAACATTTGATGTATCCACCTGCATAAAACCTGTTTGTGCAATGTTAACTATACTTAAAAATACTTAAAAGGCATGCTGTAAGTAGTTGACTAGAAAGGTTGTTTCCCTGATAAAAAGTGCTGTGCCTCTGTGCAAGCTGGTATTTTGGCAGAATTTCTTTTGATAATTTGCAGTCTGAAAATAGTTTTCCATCATAAATTCCACAGGTTTAGTAGCAATTTTTGAGGTACCTCACCAACTTCACTGATTGTTTCGCAACATACATGGGCTTCTGCAGCAGCAAGATTCATGCCCTCAGGTAAGTACAAAAAATGTAATTATACTAATTAAACAACTAGTTTCATGGAATATGAGAAGATAAAAAAGTGCTATATGTTTGCAGAATAATTTCTAACCAAGGTAAGTTTGAAGATCACTGAATTTCAAGAATATTGGCTTGGAAAGCAAGAGTTTGTAATTCTCTGAAATTCTATTGAAAAGCAGGAGAACTAAGTGAAATTTGCTATCTGGTAAAATGCATTGACATAACTTTGGACAGGAAAATGAATGGGAAATTAAAGGCTTTAATAGTTGAATAGATAAAAAAACTCTCATGGTCTCACTATATGTAAAGAGCAACAAAAGTGGTAAGAGATCGAATTGATGTAGGGTCGCTGCTAACACTCGAACGCTTATTCTTAGATGTATAAATTAAATTGATAAGTGTAGCGCTACCCTTAAAGGCGGCTTGAATATGTGACCTTAACAAATTGCGCAACAGACACATTGATGTGAATCATTCACAGTATAACCATAAAGTGCAAACATGTAAATATTTGTAAAAGTGCAAAGTGCAATAGTGCAAATAGTGGGATGTACAACACACGGAAAATTAATACATTGAAAAAAACATTCAATAATTTAAAAGGTAGAAAGTGTATCACTTGATATCTAAAAAATAATTATATTCAAAATATAAAAAATAAGATTTCTCATTTAAAAGATATGCTTATTCGTTTTTTACACAGAAAAAAACAACAGACAACAATAAAGCAGCTGCGACAACAACAGAACTTAATAGTGCCTCCAGCTCTCATTCACACATTGCATGTAATAGGTGAAATACAATTTTAGCAGTGAAATCTAATTTCGGTATATAAAAAAATGCATATCAATGTATAGCATATCCCTCAGTCACGCAAAAAAAGACTGGTAACAGTAATAGCGATGATATCATATACTAATCTCTCAAACTTGAAGATGACATGGTAAGGGAGCTGGAAACCCATCCATTCCAATTTTTTTCAAAAAGGAGAGGGTGGTTTCTTAGTTCAAATGTGAGATTGTATAGAGGTAAGATATTGTTTACCAGTTTGAGCCAAGTGGCTATAGCAGGTTCCCTTTCAGCTCAGGAGAATAGCCTTTTAAGCAAAAAAAGTATAGAATACACAATAATTGCTTAGTGTACCTGGAAACCATCAGATCCCCAAAAACACCCAGAAGACCATTTCTAGAATGTAAGATATTAGGGACACCATGACAGTGGACAAAAAAGAATCCACTTCAGACCAGAACGAGAAGACCAGTGGGATGGACCAAAAACAGTGGAGGAAATCTGCTTTCGCCCCACAACCCCTATAGCATTCTGAAATGGATTGTAAACCCATTTTGTGAATCCGATAGGGAGTGAGATGACTGTGATGGAATATTTTGACTTGAATAAGTCTATCTCTAGAAGCCAGAATCAAACCTCTATAAGTATCTACAAACTTAGCTCAGTCATCCTCAGTGAGCTGAACTCCCAGTGTAGCCCATCAAGTCTGTGCCTTCGTAAACCTAGGGTTAGAGTTAGCCATCTGTGTGGAGTAATATTGAGAGATCAGTTTAGTGGTGTTTGGGTCCCTAAGTAACTTTTCCAGGGAGGCCATCTGCAGTGGGATTGTGAGGGAGCCACACTGTGATCGTAGTGCATGTCTAAGTTGAAAATAAAAAAATAAAGATGATGGTGGGAGACCAAAATCTTCCTGTAGTTGGTTAAAGCATTTAGGGCCTTGTGCCGTATATAGTTGGCAAAGATATTTAATGCCCCTGACAATCTAGTAGTACTGGAGATATGGAATCTTTAATAATTTGCTCAACATAAGATTGTGCCAGAGTGGATTATTGGGAGAGGAAGTCCACGTTTCTTTAGAGAAGTGGGTTTCTACTAGTTTAAAAAGGGATAATGTGGTCTGCAGCATCATCGTACCCGGACCAGCCGGAGGGCATCTGCGGTATATGATGTTATGTAAGGATTCGAGTGAGGAGGCTATAGCAGTCTCTATAGTAGTCAAAAGCATTGTGTGGGGAGGGGTGCAGCCAGTCATGCACCATCATGGGCTGGGATGCCAAATAGTAGAAGTAAAAGTTTGGAAAGGCTTGGCTGGCTAGTTGAGAGGGCAGTTTTTAAACCTCCAGGGCTATCTTATGGATCTGTCTATGCCATAGAAAAGTTATACAGAGAAAATCCATGTGTTTAAATAAAGTCTTAGGGATTTTGCAGGGGGCATTAGCTAGTACATATAAGAGCTTTGGGAGGAAAATAATTTTTAGCATGTTAACTCTACCCATGAGATTTAGTGGGAGATCCATCCACTGATTGGTGTGATGTTGAAGTTGTGCGATGAGAGGACATAGATTGTTAGTCACATATAAGTGTAAGGGTAATTGCACCCCCACACCCAGGTAGCAAAATGAGTGAGTCACTTGAAGTTGGGAGCCCAGATAAATCACCTGTTCTGCTCTGTTCTGTTCCGGAGTCTAAGGGAAAGAGACTGAACTTGGACCAATTAATCCGGAAGCCCGAGACCAAAGTCCTCCATCTCCTGCAAAAGGGCACATAAGGATTAAGAGGGGTCAGCTAAATATATGAGAGTATCATCGGCATTCAGTGTTATTCTTTCCTCTATGGTACCAATAATGAGACCCTGAATATTAGAAGAAGAGTGGATATGAATGGCCAAACGCTCAATGAACAACGCAAAATGGAGTGGAGACAGAAGACATTCCTGTCTCATTCCTCTGGAGATGAAGGACATCAGAGAGACTGAGGCATTAACCAAGACCCTGGCCATCAAACCAGTGTATGGGAGTCGAATCCAGGCGATCAGTCGAGGTCCAAATTCATAAAGTTGCAATACTTTGAACAAATAGGGCCACTCCACACTATAAAATGCCTTTCAAGTGTCCAAAGACACAATCGCAGAGGTGGAGGAGTGAGCATGGGGGTATTGTATGTTTTAGAAGAGTCTGTGTATATTCATTCAGGTAGAGCGACCGGACATAAAACCCCCCTGGTCATTCTGTACCAGGGAAGGAATTATTCTATTTAATTGATTAGCAAGCACTTTCACCAATATTTTAACATCCACATTAATCAACGAAATGGTCTGTAAGAGTCACAATCTAAAGGATCCTTATGTGGTTTAAGAATAAGGACAATCAGAGCCTCACAAATGGAGGGGGGGGGGGATACCAACCTCTAAGGCTGCCTCAAAGAAGCGTAAGAGGTGGGGGCTCAGTGTGTGTTTAAATGCACTATACTATTCCGCAGGGAACCCATCAGGATGAGGGTTTTATGTTGTGGCATTTGCCCAATGGCCAACTCTATTTCCTCCCTAATGAGAGGTGCATCCAGCTCCTTACTACACTGCCTAGTCAGTGAAGAAATGGAGATATCAGCCAAATATGCAGATAATGAATTGTCATCATATTGAACAGTTGTCGAGTACAGTTTGGTATAAAAGGAAACAAAGGCATCCAGAATAGCTTGAGAAGTGTCAACGACCTTGTCTGGAGAGACACGAATTCTCAGAATTAAGGTGGCAGAGAAATCTGGACATGCCAGATAAGCCAGCAATCGCCCTGCCTTATTGCCATGCTCAAATAATTGTTGAGCGGTGTTTAACATACGTTTCTGTGTAAGGTCTAAAAGGTGAAGTTCATAACTTCTACGGGCATGCAGCCAAGTAGTATGTGTATAAGGAGTAAGGTTAGTGTTGTAATCAGGCTCTGCTTGTAACATGGCAGATTCGAGTTCCTCAGTACAAAGCCTATTGTTCTTCCTGTGTACTCCAGTAATGGACATGAAGGTGCCACGAATTGAAGGTTTAAATGCCTCCCACTCCATAAGAGTGTTGGCGGTATATAGGTTGTTAGACCAGTATTCTGCAATGCCCTTCTCGCAGGCACTGAGAACTATCTGGTCATTCAGCCAGTGTGTGTTTAAACACCAAAGTGAAGGAGCAGAAGTGGGGAGCAAATCCATCTCCACCCACTGTTATAAGTGGGAGAGCGAGGGGGGTAGCAAAGGCCATGTCAATATGGGACATCGTGCGAAAGGAATCTGAGTGACAAGTTAACTGTTAACATCTGGATGCCTCCATCTCCACCCATCTGTCAGACGATACACCTACACCCAGTCTATAAGAGACTGAAAAACTCCTCCCTCCCCCCGCAAACAGTCCAAAGTAGGGTCAATCACAGCATTGTAATCGCCAATGTATAGCACTGGGCCATCAGGCAGGGCAAGGTTGCATGAGGTAACCCTAGTCAGGAGTTGAGCAGAAAAAGGTGGAGGAACATACAGATTCACCAGATTACCAGATTTAAAATTGATCGACCAATCTGTAATGATAAAAGAACAAATCTATCTTCAGGGTCAGTTTTGACTTGAATAATCTCGGCCAGGAGGGATTTGGCCAATAATATGGAATATGAGGTATGGAAAGCGTGAAAGGAGCATGCTATCCAACCTTTTTTCAATGCAAGGTGTTTAGGGGATACCAAGTGGGTCCAGAGACCAGAGACCATTTGCTAGGCGAGTTCAATCCTCTAACATACCATAAAAGAATCCTCAACCAATTAGCCATATTAACGGGTTATAAATCATATGAACGAATGTCCAATACCCCAAAGGGCATCCAACATTCCATAGCCAGCATGGAGGAGTAATTATAGTAGAGAAGACATATTGGAGGCACTGATAAACAATAGGTAACATGTTTGAAAAACTAAAATGCCACAAAAAAACGAAAATAATGACATATTACGATCCCAACCCACCCACCCTGCTCATCCATCCCAATTATAGAGAGCCTATGACCCAAACAAGAGAAAACAATAGTCAGTAAACCCTATGATGCGAGCATCACAACCAGGTAGAAGCAAAGACAGGTATGAAGAACAGAACATCCTATGCGATCCTCTTCAGGGAAAACATATATAGTGCAATGCTCCCGAGTCTACCAGAAAAGTACGCTGTAGCCTCTCTAGCATACCGGTCCCCAGGATATCAGAGATGAGAGCCTAAGCAGTGACAATGGTCAGGATGACTGTATATGTCGCAGGGGAACCATCCTCAGTGGTACAGGGAGGGCAAGCAGGATAATGCAGAACCAACTGACTTGGGATTAATTGTTTCCCAGAGACAAACTGAAACTGTAGGAAAGTCCAAATGATACATAGGGTAGTAATAACAGGATCCTCAGTGTTTAGCGCCTTTGAGAACGTTGCGAGCCCCCGAAAGTTTCATCCATCCAGGAGGAAGCATCAGCAGGGGAAGTGAAGAAGTGGGATATGCTGGCATGTATACCCAAAAGTGTAAAGATCTATCAGCGCAATAAATGTACAATATCAAAAATAAATCTGTGATAAAGCTGCAAACACTAAATTGTGATCCCACTACACAAAAAAAGCAAACAAATCCAAGGTAAATGTATTGCGCTAAATCATAAATAAATACATGTGATAATATGGTTCAACAATATAAAAAAATTTGAAAAAAGTCCATAAATTCCAAATTAGTGATAATAGTGATAGATAAGACCCTTAGGGTAAATATTATAAAGTCGACGTGTAAAAACAAATAATATTGCTGTGATCAATTCATTCCAAAAGACACCTCCGTGATTATAAGGATTCACCACCAGATATACAAGCCTCTCACCTCAGTATCTGACCCAGGAGCCACCCAGGGTCAGAAACAGCAGTCCCCTGCAGGGGTGATATAAAGCCAGCAAAACGATATCTCAGGCGAGTCCAGGATCATGAAGCCCATAAATCCATAAAACCGGATGAATATGAGGACAGAAAACAAACACAATCTAGTGCTCTCTATCTGTAAATCAATCAGCAAACGTTTACTTGAAGAAAGGGGTACTCACAATACACTCAATGGAGTCAGGCAAGGCAAACAAACAAGTCTCCAAGCGAGAGGGGAAAGGGAGTGATGTCCGCAGCACGGCTCCGCCCCCCTGTACGCGTTACGTCTGCGCTAAGGGCTGTGACTTCTTCAGCTTCTTCTTGCTGTTGTTGTGCACACTGGTGAAGGGACACATGATAGCACAATTTAAGGACTTTTTATTTTCTTGATGGACTATTGTCATATGTGCTATTGAAGATGACAGTCTACTCATTTTTACATGTTTGCACTTTATGGTTATACTGTGAATTATTCACATCAATGTGTCACTGTTGCACAATTTGTTAAGGTCACATATTCAAGCGCTACACTTATCAATTTAATTCTAAAGGCTGCAATAGGTTTTAAATGGCTCCGAAGGGTCGGGAAAACTCATTTCATGACCTGTTCTGGTGCCAAACAGCTTAATTATGTTACTTTTTTTAAGAAAGAAAAAAAATGGTTAACAAGAACACTTAATGAAATAGACTAAACTAATCAAATTACACTACCAAAAAAACCCACCTATGAAACAAAGAAAAAAGTAAAGTATAACTTTTTTTATTTTTTATTTTAAGTTTTGTCTAGGTAACTAAAGGAGCAAAATTGGAAAAATTGGTATTGTAGCAGAATGCCCATGCTTAGACTCACCATGCTTAGATGCTGGCACAGGCTCTTTATTTCCTTTTCCCACAACTCCCTGGGTTCATGAACATGCCCAGGGAGTAAATAGTCACAACTTCACACACAAAGTAAGACCCAGAGAAATTGTTAGTGGAGTTGGGGACATTTATCAACACCACCTGAAAATGCTGTACATACTTGTAGATTATGGCAAAAGCTCACCTCCATCAATGAGTTTACTTCCACTTTAACCAATTTTTTGTAAGTGCTATTGGAAGCCCAGCTCTATTTATTGGAGGTTCATGAAATATCAGTCCTGCAGCAGTTTTAAAAATAAAAAGCAGCTCTAGCTGCACTAGGTACTGTACCCTCTTTTTGGTGCACTCCTCGCTGACTCACTGCTTCTGCCCCTGGATGTCAATCCATGCCCAATTTTCATTCACTTAATTTGAGTCCTGGTCAACATGACACACCCCTGGAAATACATCATCATGCCAGCTGTTGTTCAAAGCACTCTTGGACAAACCACATTGCATGAGCAACACCACTTACAGCTGCCACTGGAAACATATAGTGACCCATGATATCAATGGACCAGCCTTAAAACTGCAAAAGAAACAAACAGTATAAAGTGATAAAAAAAAAAAGAGCAGAGAAACTCCAGGGAGAGAGGTGGGAAGAAGAGGTTTGGGTAAAATTGGAGATGGGTTAAAACTGTAATTGAACTTGAAACTTCCATATTTGTTATCTTTTCATGTTTTTATGGAGATGTCTAACAGTTATAAACATTTTCACAGAAATACAACATTCCCTTTCTCACAGATCACACTATATGTAATGCAGTAAACCTGGATATTTTGTTTTAATATTAATCTTTGAACCACTTTGTAAACAGTCTTTCAATGTGAAGCATGCAGTTAAACACGGACATGAAGAATATTTTGGTTCAAAATGTATTTAAAATAATACATTATTATTAATACAAGGTCGATTTTCTAAAACTGGTGCAATCAAAATCCAGTACACGTGTGTATGGTAGCCAATCAGCTTCAGAGTTTAGATTGTGCAATTAAGCTTTTATTATAACACATGGCAACAGATTGGTTTCTATGCAGAGCTACATCAGATATTGAACGCTCAAGTTTTAGTAAATAACCCTTGCTGTGTTCTTCTGGCATGCTATACAAATTGTTTTCCTTAACATTTGGTGTAGCAATGTTTAGACATTTTTGCCCAACTACATTTGAAAAGGCTTATTGAGACAAAGGTCATTGGGCACATGATCTGCAGCTAGGTGAGAAGTCCTCCACTGTCTGAACCAGTGCAAATACATCTGGGAAGGTGCCTAATAGCACACAGCTATTTGGAAAGACTCATCAGAGTTGTATAAAGTACTCGAAACCCATACTTGAGTAAAAGTACAAGTGCTCGATCAAAAAGTGACTTGAGTAGAAGTACTAAAGTATTCAACATTTTTTGTACTTAAGTATTGCAAGTAGTTTTTTTAAAAATTTTGCTACTCAAGTACTGAAAGTAAAAGTACAAGTACTGTGTTATGTAGTTATTAAAGAAAGAAGTCAAAAGTTTGCACATCATATTGTTTTTTATTATTTCAAATGCAGCTTTTATTTATACATACAGTAGCTTTTATATTCGTATGCACTGATAATACACATGTTTTGAGCTTCATGAAACCTACCATCTACTGTTCTGGCAGTGGTCATTTTTATAATTGTAACGAGTAACTATGCAGCACAAAAAAAAAAAATATCGGAGTAGAAGTATTGAAATCATTGAAAAAATGTAGTGAAGTAAAAGTGGAAGTAGGAGAAAAAAATTATACTCTAGGAAAGTACAGATACCGCCTTTCGGTACTTAAGTACAGTAGTGAAGTAGTTCTACTTAGTTACTATACAGTACATCTCTGAGACTCATACTGTGGAAAGCCCCTCCTAGAGTGTTACCAATGTACTCCAGATTTAGCGGGGTGGCCCTTTGTCCCTGTGCCTAGGATCCCCCCAGTTGAATTGTGTGAACCTATGTGTCATCCACAATTTTAGGAGACCTTGCTTATCAGAATAATCACAAGTAGCAGTTTGAGTTCTAAACTGTTTTACTGATTTAGTGATTCTCAGCTCAACCTTCTGTTGTTATAGAATCTGATAGAGATTATGCTCTGCAGCTACATGTTACCCTAATCAAGCCAAAGAGACATTGATATAAAGAATCCATGTGAGTGCAGCTTTCATGTATTTGTGCAGCTTTCATTATTCTGCACTGTATGCATGCTTTTACCATCCTGAAACTGTTTTGCATTATTGGTTATGATTTAGTGCCTGTTAAGTAAACTGCAAGTTACAATTACCCCTGTCAAATCCAGTGGCGGCTGGTGCTCAAAATTTTTGGGGGGGCGCAAAAAGAAAAATGTAATAGGTATTGCTTCGCGGCAAAAAACGCGCTAAAAAATTGCGTGATTTTGAGGTCATGGTACAGGCATGGCACAGGTGATGGCATAGGCATGTCACAGGTCATGGTACAGGAGATGTTATAGGCATGGCACAGGTCATGGTAAGGGCATGGCACAGGTGATGGTACAGGCATGGCACAGGTGATGGTACAGGCATTGCACAGGTGATGTTATAGGCATGTCACAGGTCATGGTACAGGAGATGTTATAGGCATGGCACAGGTCATGGTAAGGGCATGGCACAGGTGATGGTACAGGCATGGCACAGGTGATGGTACAGGCATGGCACAGGTCATGGTACAGGCATGGCACAGGTCATGGTACAGGCATGACACAGGTCATGGTACAGGCATGGCACAGGTCATGGTACAGGCATGGCACAGGTCATGGTACAGGCATTGCACAGGTCATGGTACAGGCATTGCACAGGTCATGGTACAGGAGATGGTATAGGCATGGCACAGGTCATGGTATAGGCATGGCACAGGTCATGGTATAGGCATGGCACAGGTCATGGTATAGGCATGGCACAGGTCATGGTACAGGCATGGCACAGGTGATGGTATAGGCATGGCACAGGTGATGGTACAGGCATGGCACAGGTCATGGTAAGGGCATGGCACAGGTCATGGTAAGGGCATGGCACAGGTCATGGTAAGGGCATGGCACAGGTCATGGTAAGGGCATGGCACAGGTCATGGTACAGGCATGTCACAGGTCATGGTACAGGAGGTGGGCAGAGGGACAGGTGGGGGGCAGCGTCACAGAAGATGGGCAGCATCACAGGAGGTGGGCTGAGAGACAGGACAGTGGAGAACCTCTCCAGCATCAGGTCATTAGGCAGTGGTGGGTAGTGGGGCTCGTGCAGTCCCAGTTAGGAAGGTGAGCATGGGGGGGGGGGGTGAGGATAGATAGGCCAGGGGTGCAGTGGTCAGGAGGTGGAGGGTTTCAGGCAGATGTCTGACCGTTGCTGCGCTCCTCCTGCCTGTCTTCTCTCAGTGAGAAAGCTGACCCACATCATACCGCTTGAAAGAATGAGCCCTGTGTCCTCTGCTCACCTCTGATCCCAGATCCCCCCTCCTCCTCCCCGCTGCCTCCAGTCCCGGCGGACTCCCATTCGGTCACTCTGTCCAGGGCTGGGCTGGGCTCCCCGCTTCTCAAACTAGGAGCGCTCCGCTCCTATTGTAGGGCCGGCCCTGCGCACACAGGAGAGAGAGGAGGCACTGAGGCTGCTTCCAGTTATCACTTACCTGCTTGTCTTGGGCTGGCTCTTTCACGACCGGGACCGGGCCGACTTCACTGGCGTCTGCTGCTGCTGCAGAGGTGACGGGACTCCGGAGAGACTTCTCCACCGACAGCGGCTCTGAAGGCGGGCGGGAAGGTGACGGCTGGGACGGTGAGTGATTGACGCACCGCCCCCATGCGACGTCACCCAGGATGTCCTGTATGATTGGTCCAGGCTGGAGACTGGACCAATCACAGCCAGGAATCCACGAAGTGGGGGTGTCCAAGAAATGTGCCCTGCGCCCAGGTTACGCCCCCAAAAGGCAGCCAATCGGCGCCTCTTGTGGGTCGTAACCACCCCACCCCCCCACCCCCAGCCTCCACATAGGCCGGCGGCGGCGAGGTTTGCGAACGCAATTTTTTTTTTTTGAAAACTTTATTGTTCATTTTGTCTTTTTTTTTTTCTTTTTTTAGGGGGGGCGGCGCCCTGGCGCCCCCTATGCACGGGCCGCCACTGGTCAAATCACTGCTGTTTACCTATCTTATTAACCACTTACGGACCGCCCACCATGTATTTACGTCGGTACTTTGACGTTAAATACCAGGGTTATGGCAGCAGATAGCTCTGGTATTTTTTTTAACCGGCGTGTGGTCTGCTTTAACATAAGGGTGGTCCCAGTGGCGGATTCCCCGCAGTATCACCTTAATAGGGGGCGGGAGAGGTGCCCCCCCTCCCGCCGCTTCCCGGTCATTTTCCGTCAGTAGTGGAGAAAACAATCGAGTCTGCTGTCCTCTCAGGCAGGAAGTTAAGTGAGGGCAAGATGGCCCTTACTCGACTCTATGGCCTTGGAGGACCTGAGCAACGTCATACGTTGCTTCCTAGCAACGGTTTTAAAGAGCCCATTTTTTTCATCATGACTTTTTCTTTTTTCTTTTAATGTAGATGTGACATTTGAGATGCTTATTTCTATTACAAGGGCTGTTTACATTCCTTGTAATAGGAATAAAAGTGATCAAAAACGTTTTTTTTAAAAGGACAGTGTAAGAATAAAAAATAAAAGCTAAAATAAATAGGAAAAAAAAAATTAAAGCACTCCGTCCCAGTTAGCTCACGCGCAAAAGCGAATGCATACGCAAGTCGCGCCTACATATGTAAACAGTATTCAAACCACACAAGTGAGGTATTGCCGCGATCGCTTGAGCGAGAGAAATAATTTGACCCTAGAGCTCCTCTGTAACTCTAAACTGGTAACCTGTAGATATTTTTAAAGTGTCTCTTATGGGGATTTTTAGGTACCAATGTTTGTCGATATTCTACCTGCGCAGGCAGTTTTGGAGCATGACATGTTGCGTATCTATTTACTCGGCACAACATTATCTTTCACATTATAGAAAAAAGTTGGGCTAAATTTACTGTTTTTTTCTTTTTTAATTAAAAAAATATTTGCAAGACCGCTGGGCAAATACGGTGTGATAAAAAGTATTGAAATGATCTCCATTTTATTCTCTAGGGTCTCTGCTAAAACCAAATATATAATGTTTGGGGGTTCTAAGCAATTTTCTAGCAAAAAAAACTGATTTTAACTTGTAAACAACAAGTGTCAGAAAAAGACCCGGTCCAGAAGGGGTTAAAGTAATTTCAAACCAGTTTTACTGAGAGGGAAATAGTACGGAAGAGCCATATCTTTTCTATAGTGCTCTCAGGGTACTGTTGTTTTAAATCAGATTTTGTCTTCCAGTAGTATATTTTATTTGTTTTGTACCAACAGAATGATCTACCTCAGACCAATAGGAGCTTACATTAACACAAAAACAATAAAATGATAGAACATGAGCAAACACAAAAAAAAAAAACACGTGGAAAAAAAAACTTGTGAACAAAAGGGACTATTTCTGAAACACATCTTTCCTTTTTATATCTTCTAAATAATAATTCAAAATTACATCACTAGAGATGCAAGGAACATTTTTTTGGTGCTGTCATTACGGGATTAAAATGGTCCAGAGTTTGTATAATGCCAAGGAAAGCATTAGAAGACATGATGTAATTGCTTTCCTGTTTGGAGATAACCATTTCTTTTTATGAAAGTTCTTATCTTGCTGCATTGTAAAAAAGCAGTTTTCACCTTGCAAAAACAGCAATTTTAGACTTTATTTCACTCCGGCAGTGCATTTCAAAACAATTTCTTATTTTAGATGCTACAGTATATTGCCAGAGCTACATAACCCTACAGTACTCAAGTATCTCAGAGTCAGTAAATCAGCAGCAAACTACCACTCCGGAATACTGCTAGACTGAATGTATTCAGGACAATGACAAACATGGAAGTTATGCTAGAGACAATTGAACAAAAATTATTATTTATTTTTTTATTTTTTTGAAAATGTGTTTATTGGTTTTTCAAAAAAAGGTTTACAGTGGTGTGCGGACGTAGCCGCTAAAGTGGATAAAACAGTGCAAATAACAGTACAAATAACAGGTAGGTAACCGTACTAACTGAAATAGGTGCAAAAAGGTTGCGACGGCGCTACCTTTAAAGTGATTACGTGCTGTGTAGGTGCCAATATGAATAAAAATAAATAATTGTGCTTATACACTATTAAGAAAGATAGGTAAAATAAATTTGGGTCCAAAGTAAAGTGCACTAGTGACTTGTGATGTGACAAGGATAACCAATTATTTATCCTGGACCCAAAAAGTGCAAGAGAAAGTAAAGTGCTAATTGCTGTGCAATAGATAAAATAATGGAGAAACAGTGGATACTATTTTAAATAAAATGTGCAATTTATTAGTGGTGAATTGTGTTTGCTGAGAACCACTTAAATAAATAAAACAATAATTAAATAAATTGCTTCCAATAATAAGAGTGCTGTGTATGATTAAGTGAAAATGCCACTTGGTGAAGGAATAGTGAAAAAAAATTGTTGAAAGAGGATAAAAACTGGGGTTACAATCTCCAGTGTGACCACTAGGTGTCACCCCTTGTATACGACCTGTGGTTCAAGCGATGGATTTGTCCGGGGGTTCCCCAGTGGAATAAGCGTTTGATCTGGCTTTTATTCCTTCGGAAAAGAAGAAGAGGACCCCTTGATGCCGTATACAATGTGCAGTATAATAAAAATTAGTAGCGACTCACAGTTAGGCTGTCCGAGATCAGTTGGTGTAGCCGGGAAGCTTCTGCGTTCCACGGCCCAGGCTCCGAAAACCGTAAGTGACGCAATGACGTTTTGACTCCACCCTTTTTACGCGTTTCGTAGACGTCCGCTGACGAAACGCGTAAAAGTTGACTGGCAATGTAGATATGATGCTTTCCCAGGCTTTGTAATTGATGACTGGAGGCTGTGGTGGAGATCAGAAAAAGAGATAGAATGCTGCTGCTTTTGGTAGTGTTGGGGAGGTTGAAGCTAGCTTTGTGTGGTAGACAAAGCAGTGTGATCAAAACATTGTTTTTCACTTTCTGCTTCTCCATCTTTATCATAGCTGTGTGGGAGCTCTTGGCCAGAAGAGGCCTATAGGGTAGGTTATGATTGGGAGCTGAACGGATGTAGAGGTGGGGAACCAGTTTGCTAAGCTTCTCCCAAGGAACAGTATTCATATGCTGTTATGCTATATGAGAGCTAAAGATCCCAGATGATGTCTTGTTGCAGCCTCAGATATACGTGGCAACATTTTGTGAACTTTGGCTGTTTTGCGGTTTTCCATCCCTGGCTGCTCTAGACCACAGACTATGTTGGCTACTCAGAAATCCAGCCCTGGTAATCTCATTTAATTCTATAAAAAATGCAGGAATATTTGCCATCACATGCTCCTTGACCAACCTCACTTTAACCATTTCACCACCGGAGGATTTTCCTGCTTTACGTCCAGGCCACTTTTTGCGATTCGGCACTGTGTGACTTTAACTGACAATTGCGCGGTCATGCAACACCGTACCCAAACTAAATTTGCATCCTTTTTTTCCCACAAACAGAGCTTTCTTTTGGTGGTATTTTATCACCTGTGCGATTTTCATTTTTTGCGATATTAATAAAAAAACGCGACAATTTTGAAAAAATAACAATATTTTTCTACTTTGACAGTTAAAAAATATCCAATATATTAAATTTTTGTCATATATTTAGGCCAAAATGTATTTAGCTACATGTCTTTGACAAAAAAATTCTCAATGAGCGTATTTTAAACCGCTTTAAGACCGGAAGATTTTACCCCATTCCTGACCAGGCCATATTTTGCGATTCGGCACTGCGTTACTTTAACGGACAATTGCGTGGTCCCAAATTAAATTTATGTCCTTTTTTTCCCCACAAATAGAGCTTTCTTTTGGTGGTATTTGATCACCTGTGCGATTTTTACTCTTTGCCCTATAAACAAAAAAAGAGCGACAATTTTGAAAAAATAACAATGTTTTTCACATTTTTTTAATGAAATTCCCCCCCCCCCCCCCAAAAAATGTAAAAATCTAAATTTTTTAACATTTTAGGCCAATTTGTTTTCTGCTACATATTTTTGGTAAAAAAAATCACAATAAGCGTATTTTGATTGGTTTGCGCAAAAGTTATCGCAGCTACTAACTACGGTAAATTTATGTCATTTTTATTGTTTTTTATTTTAACTAGTAATGGCGGCGATTTTTTTTGCGGGACTGCGACATTGCGGCGGACAGATCGGACCCTTAACTGACATTTTTGACACTTTTGGGGGTACCAGTGACATTACTACAGGAATCAGTGCTATAAATATGCACTGTTATTGTAAAAATGACACTGGCAGGGAAGGGGTTAACTTTTATTGGTGATCAAGGGGTTAATGTATGCCTGGTGCTTACTGACGTGTGTGAGGGGAGGGGACTGTGTTCAGCTATGCTGAATCCTGCAATTTGTCCCTGCCTGTCACTTAGGAAACAAAGTGTGTAAACAAAGCGGGCGGATCTCCACACTCGATCCCCGACGATCGGGGAAGAGCTGCGGTGATCACCGCCACTCCTCCCCTGGCCCGACTCCCGCTGTGACTGAATACAGTGGTAAATGAGCCTCCGGCGGCACGTGCGCGCCGCCCACAAGGGGAGGAGTCTAGCGACGTAGGTCTACGCCGCTGGATGATAACGAACCACTTTGCCGCAGTAGGCTCAATGTGAGCGGTCGGCAAGTGGTTAAGAGGCTCTGAGCAGCCTTGGTGTTTATGTCTAAGTGATCATGGAAAATGGTAAAATGTTCCTGTATTACTTTTAAATAGTGGCTACCTGTAAGGATGCAACTAGTGCTGATTGGCTGTGGATAAGTGTAAGAAGAGTATGTCAGGTTGCATGATGGAGCCAGCAATATGTCACCAGAACATTAAAAAATAAAGTGAACTGTAAAAAAAGTTTCTAAATGTTATCCATCTAAATCAAATAAGCCAAACCAGGGGCTAAACTCAAGCCTTTCAAATCGATTCACTCTAATAAGAATAGTAGTGTTCAGTTTACTGTCAATGTTGCATGTCTGAGAAGGTGATACATGCTTTGTGTTTTCTTTATTGTCGCCATGATTTATTTACTTCTAATAGTCAGTATGTTTGGGAATTGTATAGAAATAGAATGAAATATACTATTAGCTCCTGTAATATGTCATACATCAACGTGATTTAATTTCATGCAAAACATAAGCTGTCCATTAATCTTAAAATACATGTAAATGGCAAGGTAGAAGTGAACAATCAATTTTAATGCAGTCTCTGTGATTGATATGTTTTTATTAGCACCTTTATTTTGGTGTCAGATGTATTTGAATCATTCATCACTGAGTTTTAATTCATTGTTTACCTATTATCACATTTCCGAGATTAATGAGTATGCTTTCTTCTAAAATAGAATGGATGTGCTTTATTCATAGATCAATGCCCTATGCTTAAGAAATTATTTCTGTGGCCCTCTTTATCACCAGTCTTAGTGTCCTTTCTAATGAATAGTTCAGCAACTGTTCACCCATGGTAAATTTGTTGTGGGTAGAGGGCAAAATGTCAGAACAATTCATTCCTTCATTGGAGATATGAGTCAAAACCTTGTGTAAGCTCTAAGTTGAAGGGTGTTTATCTCCAACCCCCTCCTCTACCCCCCCCCCCCAGACCACTGGTGTGTGTCCCAGGATCTTCCCCCACTAGTGCAGCAACAGCCAGGCAAACAACAACTTCCATTCCTCTGGCTCAGAAAAAGAGTCTAGGGTTTGCCTTTTTGAAAGTTTATTGCAAGTTAACTTGCGTCGTGGTGACGTCAGCACCTGAGGGAAGGCGTGCTGACGTCACCACGACGCAACCCGGAAGTCGGGCGGCAGCGAGAGATATACAAGCGCTTGTTTTTTCAACATTGATGTAAGTGATTTTAACCGTTGTACAAATAAAACTGTGTGTACGTACTACGCTATCGCTCCCTTCTCTTTATTGGGACGTGGAACACTGAGGGGCTCCTTTACCAGCTCGGGGTCATCCGCTCAGGAATACAGTGGCAGTGTGGTACTACATGGTGGATATTGGTCGGCCCACATGTGGATATATGTGTGTTATGCTCATAATCCAATGAGCTCTGGTAAGCCTAACTTGAGCTCCTTGCATGCGGCACCTTTGTGGAATTAGGCACGTAGGAAGTGGTGTGTGTTTCATTCTTTCACTGGACACCCATTCAATCCACATGGACCTTTATTGATGGACTTTACTTCTTTTATTTATTTATTCACTTATGCCTGTAGATATGTGATCTTGGGACATTTTGTGATATATATATCTGATTATATTGCCACCGTTGGTGTAATACATATACTACTTTATAAGATTATATTGCCATTGTTGGTGTAATACATATACTACTATACCAATACGCATACTATAATATACTTTGCTTATGCTGGGTGTCTCTAGCCTATTATCAATCTAGCGCAGCTCTTCCTATACATTTTCTATTTAGTGACTCCCACTACAGCTGCTGCTTTTTCTTTGGCTTAGCGCGGTTATTTATTTTATACATTCAATAACATGTAAAGAAAAAAACAAAGCAGTATGACAATGGGAAAATAAATATTCCACATAACAAAAATTATGGTAGATACAACGTAGTAAGAAGTCTAAAACAACAATGTCCATTGACAGAAATGTAAAGGGATAGTATTGGAGGGTGTTACAGCCACACTGCGAAGTACACAGTTGTGTGGGGCAGAACATTACACCTATGCAGTCCATGGCTTCCACACTCTCTCAAAATATTTAGGACAGTTCCTGCAGCTGTAGGTTAATTTATACATGGGAAGAGCAGCGTTAATAGATTTTTCCCAGGAAGCTATGGAGGGAGGGAAGCAGGAATTCCACTTAAGTATAATTTATCTTTTAGCATAATAAAACAGGAGAAAGAAATTAGTGTCTTAGTGCATCTAGGCCTCGGCTCGTCATCCTGGATACCTAGCAACTGCAGCTCAGGAGTTATTGGGAGATCCAGCTGAAGAGGATAATTTATGAGTTCAACCACCTCTCTCTAGAAACCAGACACTCCTGGATATCCCCAGAACATATGGAGATAAGTACCTATTGCTTCCCCCCAACGTGTACACTTCAGCAACCTCAGGGAAAATAATCTCTGCAGTCTATGGGGTGTGTAATAAACCCTATGTTAAAATGTATTCTGTATTAACTTATCACAAGAGGATATTAACAATCTAACACTGTCTTCAAGACCATTCTCCCAGTCCTCCTTGTCGAGGTCAGTCAAATCAGTTTTCCAGGAGTCCCACAGTTTGTCATTCTTGTGAGAGTCGGTAGAGAGCAAGTCCAGATAAAGGGCGGATAAGAGTTTAGATAGGAATTCTTGAGCCAGTTTCAAGTTAGGGGGGATGGAAAATTGGGTTCGTGCGGCATGGTGCAGTTGAAAATACTGAAAGAGCATCCATCCTGGTAGTTTTAATTTGGCCCTAAGATTTAAAAAAGGGAGTAGAGTACCTGCCAAAAAAAACATCCCTCAGGGTCCTAATTCCATGTTTATCCAAAAGCTTTGGGTCAGGATGGGAACAAAAACACAGGAGATTAGGATTACCCCAGGGTTAAAGGGGGACCACGTATTTGCCCTAAGGAATCTTCTCCTGGCCACCAACCAAACCCTGAGTGTAGTCCTCTGCATGACAGAGTAGGCCCGACTTCCCCGATAGACCAAATTCCCCAGCTCCTGGAGGAAACCTAGAGTGGCAACCTCAAGGCATACTGCAGCATTAGCATGAGGTTGTATAAACCACCACCAGGTGGTGACTAAAATTGCAGCCCAGTAGTAGATTTGAAGATATTGTAGTACCAGGCCATCACACTGCACGGGGAGAACTAAAGTCGATTTCACCAGTCTGGGGGTGGTGAAAAAACAGTTGGGTATCCAGGTAGGGCAGTTGTGGAAGACATATGGTATTTGGGGAGGAAAATCATTTAAACGAGGCTGATATGCCCCAGGAGGTTCAAGGGCAAGGATGCCCATGATGCACACTTAGTGGGGATAGCAGGGGGGCTAGGTTTAGATCAGAAAAACTGGTTGAGTTCCTCCGGACCTGGATACCCAAGTACCTGAATTGAAAAACCAATAACAATTGGGATCCTGTCATGTCCATTCGTGCCTAGGGGTCTAGAGGGAATAAATGCGAACCCCGTAAAACTGCCCAAATTACTTGAATATATCAAGGGCTGCCCAAAGAGAGGAGTCTGCATCATGCAGATACAGGAGGGCGTCGTCGGTGTACAAAGAGTTTTTTTCTAATAGGGGACCCACCCTCAACCCTTTAACTGATTTGGAGCCTCAAATGAGAATGGCCAGCAGTTCCAGGGCCAGGGAAAAGAGGAGAGGGGACAGCCCTGATTCATACCCCTCTGTAGCAGAAAGAATCACGATAGCCTCTCATTAGTGCGGATCCCTAGGGGCACTGTACAACGTCTCCGGTCACTAAATAAATTTCAGTCCAAATCCAAAACTACGCATCACCTCCCACAGGATCCCCACTCTACCGAATCAAACCAATTGGCATTTCTTTGCATGATTAGATGATGGACCATGTGTTAATGTCATTGTATGTTTAATATGTTTTGGGCTCTATATGGCCCGGTTGTTTGACTGTAGATATAAAAAATAACTAAATGCTTTTTTATATATATATATATTTTTTTCTTTTAAATATTTTTATTGGTATAAATGCCAAGACAGAACAGTTCATCAAAACTAGATAGCTTTTTATATATTTTTAAACAAATTATACTTGTGACTGATTTATGGGAGTTACCATTTAAAAGCCCAATTTCCCTCTTCCATCAAGGATAGTTATAGTTTTAGTGTCTATAGAGTACATAAAGGGCTGGTTTCTCCCAGACTTTTTGGCTTCCATTTCCATACCAATAGATTATATTAAGGCCAATGTCCAGCTGTACTGCCGCAATTTTGTTGGTGAGGGCAGCTTGGCACAAAGATATGGCAGCCATAACCTCCGGGATGCCTGAGGCCGATGCGTCGGGCTCATCCAAATGATTTTTTGGGGACCATGCATTCATAGAACCATTGTTCTGAGTTTCCATAACTTCACGTGGCTGCCCACTCGTTCCAGGCCCAGATTCGGGGCTCCTTGTAGTGGCTATTTGCAGGGGAAAACTACGTTTATTACCCCTTTTCCATGGCCAGAGGATTTGTAAGTCATCCACAGCCCGTACCCCAGGGCAAGAGTCCTCGGTAACCCAGGGGAGGATTAATATTGGAGATCACACCAGCAGAGCTCCGGGAAAGATGTCCGGTCACTCTGCTATTCTGGACACGCCCCTGGCCCCTCTGCAGGGTTCACCAGTGCATTACCCTCAGAATGCAGAGTTAGGAGTATGTTGGGCTGAGAATGCAGGGATCAGAAATGCGATACGTTCAGAATGCAGCATTTATGAGTACGTTAGACTCAGAATGCAGGGTAAAGGAGTGTGTTACGCTCAAAATATAGGGTTCAGAAGTGCATTACGCTCAGAATGCAGGGTTAAGGAATATGTTGTGCTCAGAATGCAGGGCTAGGGAGTGCGTTGCACTCAGAATGCAGGGATCAGGAGTGCGTTGCGCTGAGAATGCAGGGTTTAAGAGTGCGATACGCTCAGAATAAGCAATAAGGAATACATTACACTCAGAATGCAGGGTAAAGGGGTGTGTTATGCTCAAAATACAGGGTTCTGGAGTGCATTATGCTCAGGATGCAGGGTAAAGGAGTGTGTTGCGCTCAGAATGCAGAGTTAAGGAGTGTGCTGCACTCAGAATGCAGGGATCAGGAGTACATTGCGCTCAGAGTGCAGGGTTAAGGAGTGCATTGCGCTCAGAGTGCAGGGTTAAGGAATGCAATGCGCACAGAATGCAAGGTTAAGAAGTGCGTTGCGCTGATAATGCAGGGATCAGAAGTGTGATACGCTCAGAATGCAGCATTAAGGAGTATGTTACACTCAAAATTCAGGGTATAGGAGTGTGTTGCACTCAGAATGCAGGGATCAGGGGTGAGTTATGCTCAGAATGCAGGGTAAAGAAGTGCATTACACCCAAAATACAGGGTTCAGGAGTGCATTATGTTCAGAATGCAGGGTTAGGGAGTGCGTTGTGCTCAAAATGCAGGGACCAGGAGTGTGTTGCACTCAGAATGCAGGGTTAAGGAGTGCGTTACTCTCAGTATGCAGGGTATAGGAGTAAGTTACGCTCAAATTACAGGGTTCAGGAGTGCATTATGCTCAAAATGCAGGGTAAAGGAGTGCGTTGCGCTGAGAATGCAGGGTTAAGGAGTGCATTGCGCTCCAAATGCAGGGATCAGGAGTGCGTTGTGCTCAGAATGCAGGGTTAAGGAATGCATTGTGCTCAGAATGCAGGGTTAAGGAGTGCCTTGCGCTGAGAATGCAGAGATCAGAAGTTCGATACACTCAGAATGCAGCATTTAGGTGTACGTTACACGCAGAATGCAGGGTATAGGAATGCGCTGCTCTCAGAATGCAGGGATCAGGGGTGCGCTATGCTCAGAATGCAGGGTGAAGGAGTGCGTTACGCCCAAAATACAGGGTTCAGGAGTGCGTTATGCTCAGAATGCAGGGTTTACAAGTGCGTTACACTCAGGGCCGGATATTCCACTAGGCACTATAGGCATATTAGACATATGCCTACAGGTATCCTTCCTGAAGGGACATTCGTCTGTATATGTTTTTATTTTGTTCGGAGACCGGCAACCAGTCGATCGTGGTCTATCTGTCGACCATGGGCAGGTGACAGGTAGACCATGAACCTTCTAGGTTCTGACCCTTCTCTTCCCCCCCCCAGCCTCCTCTGCCACTGCACCTTCTAAGTGCTGGTATTTCTCCCCCCCCAGTCTCCTCCGCCACTGCACCTTCTAGGTGCTGGTCCTTCTCCCCCTCCCCAACCTCCTCCACTGCTGGTCTTTCTCCCCCCTCCCCCAACCTCCTCCACTGCTGCATCTTCTAGGTGCTGTTCCTTCCATGGTACACTACTATGGGAGGGGGGCCAGAGGTCACTGCTAAAAGGAAAAGGGGGGCACAGGACACTACTGAGTGTTTGAAGGGGGTGATGTAAGGGGCAGAGGACACTGTTATGGGCAGGGCCACCCCATAGCAGTGTTCTCTACCGCCCTTAACATCCCCCCCCCCCCCCCCGAACCCTGTATTCTGAGCACAATGCACTCCTTAACCCTAAATTCTCAGCATCATGCACTTCTGAACCCTGCGTTCTGAACATAATGGACTCCTGATCCCTGCATTCTTAACGAATCACACTCCTGATCCCTGCTTTTTGAGCGCAACGTATTCCTTAACCCCACATTATTTGAAAGTTATTTATTATGTGACTAACTATTGGAGATACTTTATTTAAAGTTAAATACATTAATTGACATTCTAAGATGTTTTTATATATATGCCACAAAAAAAAGAAACAGTCTCCTGTGGGGAAACATTTAAATTTTCCAGGACCTTGCCTTCTAGCTTCCCTGCAAAATGTGGAACGCGTCATGACATCATGAGGAAAGGAGGGAAAGCCGCCATTTAATACCATGTAGGAATAATTTGCATCCCCCCCTTTTTTGTTTCTTTATTTTATTTTATGTCCGTGATCCTTTATTTATTCTACACCCCCTGGCGAAGCTCTTGTTTGAGTGAAACATGTAGGGTTATTTATTTTGGAGCACTTTTATGGAATTTGATTTGGGGTCACACATGGTTTATAGGGGAGGTCTGTTTGAATACTCCCAGATATATGATGGGATTCTATCAGTAGTTCAGCAGAGTTGGATGGAAAGAGTATAGCAAACGAAAAGGCTTACTTTGCATATTTTTTAGCCTCTGAATTTTCAGCCTGTAGATCCTTAGCTACACAGCTTTTTGATCTAATGTTGAATATCTCCATCCCTAAGTGACTATTTCTGCAGATGTTTTATTCTATGACATATAAATATCAAGGCAGATAAAGAGTTGTCACTGCTTGATAAACTGGGCATAAATATACCTTTTTTGTGGCATTGAGATCAAGAGACCCCCACCTGGCTATGAGTTTATCTCAGAATTCCCCCGTAAGCTTCACAAAGTGAATTGTTACTGGGGAAGATTTTTCCTTTTTTTTTTTTTTTTTAACTACTGACCACCAAAACCCTTCCTTAAAGTGAAAAACACACACCGTTATTTATACATTTTACAAAAAGTCCTTAATAAACTGTTGGCTTTTGGTACGTAGGGAAACGCACCCTCATCTCGCCGTTGTAGATAATTGCCATAAAGGTATACATTACATCGATTTTTCAAGGCTGTGTGATCCTGTCTTTCTGATCCTCCTCTTCGTCCACTGACTCCAACCCATCTTGTCATAGAATAGAGCATCAGGAGTAAGGCTGCATATGCTCAGTTTGGTGTGTATTGCTAGAGATTGTTTTTTTTTTTTTCTTGGGAGAGTGCATGTAATCAGCACAGAGCCAATCAGCTCTGTCCAGACATGTCCAGACTGAGGATCAGGGGAGAATAAAAATTCCTCCTACAAGCTTTAATAAGAACTGATACAAGTTACAAGACTGCTATATACTGCTGGTGAGAAAAGGTGTTTAGCAGTTTATATTTAAAGCGGTAGTATACTGCTTTTTTTGAATTTTAACTACAGGTAAGCCTATAATAAGGCTTACCTGTAGGTACAATTAATATCTCCTAAACCTGCACGGTGCGGCGCATGCGCTCTGAAGGTCAAGGGAAACTACTTTCATTCTCCATAATGCCACTGTAAGTAGGATCATAGCCACACTCTGTTGCTCGCTCCTGAGATGGACTTTGGATTCGTAGTGTGCATTGAGCAGCGCACATGACCACAGCAAGTGTGCACAGCTCGTTCCAGACAAACGGAAGTAAGGGGGAACAGAGATCTGGTAGTAACTCATAGAGGACTTTACAAGGAGGCAGAAAAACACAGTAAGAGATGATTTCATGAAAAACAGATTACAGGGTCATTAAGTAGTGGCAACAGTAGAAATCTCAAGAGACATTGCCATGCTCTTGAACGATGGTGGCGTAAAACCAAATGCCTGCAGGACTTCACCCTATATAAATCTGCCCTCCAAACATACAATTCATGCCTCCATGCTGCCAAACAAGCCTACTTTGTCTCTCTTATTATTACCTTGTCATCCAGTCCCCGCCGGCTCTTCTCAACTTTGAACTCTCTGCTTCGTTCCCCACCCCCTCTACTCACTATCTCACTCACTGCCCAAGAGATTGCCAATCACTCCAAAGACAAGGTTGATGCAATACATGAGGACACCTCCACTGTCCGTACATCTTCCCCACTCAACATACCTCGCCTAACAGCACAGTCAACACTCTCCTCCTTTAAGCTGGCTACTACTGAAGAGGTTAAAAACATTTTCTCAGATGGTCGCCTAACCACCTGTTCCCTGGATCCTGTTCCCCCACAACTACTACAGACACCCTCTTATTCTATCCTATGCTCCATTACTCACATCTTCAATCTCTCCCCCTCTAGTGGCACCTTCCCCTCCCCACATGCGCAAATCACTCCCATACTTAAAAAGCCCTCACTGGACCCCACCAACCTGAACAACTTAAGACCCATTTCACTGCTCCCATTCACTTCTAAACTTCTAGAACGCTTAGTCTACAACCGTCTCAGCTTCTACCTCAGTGAAAATAACCTTCTTGATCCCTTACAGTCTGGCTTTCACTCGCAGCACTCTACAGAAACTGCCTTACTAAAACTCACCAACGATTTACTAACTGCTAAAACCAATGGCCACTACTCCATACTCCTATTACTTGACCTCTCTGCGGCCTTTGATACTGTTTACCACCCGCTCCTTCGCATTGCTAACTTACTTACTGACATATCAACATGGATGTAGCACCACTTCCTCAAACTAAATCTCTCTAAAACTGAGCTGGTAACATTCCCCCCTGCTCATGCCCCCCTCCATGACTTTTCCATCAAAATTAGTTATGCAACCATCAATCCCTCCCCTCAAGCCAGGGTACTAGGTGTAATCCTAGAATCTGACCTGTCCCTTCAGCCCCAAATCCAATCATTGTCAAAAGCTTGTAGACTTCACCTATGCAACATCTCTAAAATCCGGCTCTTTTTAACAACTGAAATCGCCAAGCTACTCCCTAGTTATTTCTCGCTTTGACTATTGCAACTCCCTTCTCATAGGCCAACCACTCCACAGGCTATCCCCTCTTCAGTCTATCATGAATGCTGCTGCCAGGCTTGTCCATCTTACCAACCGCTCAGTGTCTGCCTCCCCTCTCTGCCATTCCTACACTGGCTCCCGATTGCCCAGTGAAATTAAATTCAAAATACTAACCACAACATACAAAGCCATTCACAACTCTGCCCCGAGCTTCATCACAAATCTTGTCTTAAAATATCACCCACACCGTCCTCTCCGCTCCTCTCAAGACCTCCTACTCTCAAGCTCCCTTGTCTCCTCCTCCAATGATCGTCTCCAGGATTTCTCCAGGGCCTCTCCCATCCTCTGGAACGCTCTACCTCAACCTGTACGGCTATCTCCTACTCTAGCTGCTTTCAGGCGAACCCTGAAAACTCATCTCTTTGGGGAAGCCTATCACACCGCCATCTAATCTTCCATCAGCTCATTCCCTACTGTTACAACCTCTTGTAACACCTGCCCCACCCCATTAGATTGTAAGCTCTTCTGAGAAGGGCCCTCTTAATCCTCTTGTATTTTTATTGTATTGTAACTGTGTTGTCTCCTTTTTATATTGTAAAGCGCTGCGTAAACTGCTGGCACTAAATAAATCCTGAATAATAATATTAATAATAATGTACGGATTATTTTTGGACAAAAGAATATCATTTAGTGTCACTTTAAGTAATCTGTGCAATTCTGTGCTATAAATTGCAGTGGTGGGCTACATTGTTTTGTGTGTCCTTCCATGTTCACAGATTTATTCACATACCTTAGGGGTCTTTTTAATAGGGTATTCTTTTATTTAATTCTTCTTTGTGCTTGACTTGAGGGCAGAAATCCTGTGCTCCATGCTGGTATCCTGTCAATATCAAAGTCACTTTTTTCTCTTAATCATATGTGTTAGGCTTAAATTTTATATTCCCTTTCAAATACATTGGTGAGGTACCAATCAGCATGTGATCACTATGACAGCCAATAATAGTGATCACGTGACTTTGTTTACAAACAAGACTGAGATGCCCAGCTTAGACGTCTTTGTGCCTTGGAAAGAGAGAGACATTTTGACAGAAACAGCCCGCAGCTGTTAAAACAGGCCGCAGCTGTTAAAATCATATATAAGCTGTAAAAATTCACAAAATGTAATTATTACCTTAATATACATTTTTAAGTGTAAATTTCATTTTCTCCCCAATTGTTGCCTGCCAGCTTATAATATAAATATGGAGCAGAGTTTTTAATATAACTGCATCAAATAAAAGCCTTATATGTCCTTGAAAAAACTGTGTAAGCTGGGAGTTATAGTCTAATAATTTGACTAACCTTGACCTGAGCATCTAGCCTTTTCCAGGTTTTATAGGGCACTGCCTGGTATGGGACCTTGTTAGGTGCATTAATATGACGTTACCCCCTCTGTCCCTGTGCTGCGATTATGACAGTCTCCACTGTTCTTTGTTTTTTTTTGTTTTTTTCTTCCGTGTCCCATTTGGGCTATTTTCATTAATTTCTTGTCCCAAAGCCACAACAGGAAGTGGGAGCAAATCCTGCCAAAGTGAGAGAATCCCTGGTTGTCACCAGGGTCACCATAATCAGTGTGCACATTGGAAAATTTCCCTTCTATAACTTTTCTGGGGACAACCCAAACTTTGGGATTTTATTTTACTTTCACTTTTGATGATAACCATAAACAACACATATAGAGAGGGTCTCCCAGAAGCACAGACAGCAATAAATACCTGACAGAGGTTCTCCACTCTATCCAAAACGAAAACAGAAACATGTTTTGCCTTTAGTTATACTTTAACAATACCCTTCACTGGAAACACCTGAAATTAATCATTTGGAGTAGTCTCCACATACTTTTGGACATATAAGCAGATGTAAAAACCAGGTGTCTACACGATTTTGCCAAATAGGGCTGGATTTACTAAAGGCAAAAAAAACTGTGCACTTTGCAAGTGCAGTTGCAATCTTATTCTCAGGAGCTTAGTGATACGGTGTAGCTCTGCTGATTTCTGTCATCCAATCATATGCAATCAAAAATGCTGTTCTTTTTATTTGCCTTACACCTGATTAGGTATTCTCTACAAATTGAAGTTTTACCTCGTTCATCAATCTCTTGGGAAAATAAATACAATTGCATTTGCAAAATGCACAGTCTATTTGCCTTTAGTAAATCAGCCTATGACTCTTGTTCACTGCACAGTATAACTCTCACTGATCCCTCCATCATGTCCAAGTTTAAAAGTTCTTCCAACTTTCTAACCATCTTCTACCCCAAAAAAGCTGCATCCTCTCAATTTAACCTCCCTGGCGGTATGATTCTCTCCGATTTTAGGTGCTGAAAGCGGTACCATTATTTTGCATGTAATTCTTAAGAATGAGCAGCCCAAACCAACTATTTACATATGATTTTTTTTTTTTTACTGTGCGTTCTTCTTTATAACATCTCGGGTATGATAAAGTTTGCAACACAAAATCATAAATTATAATATAATAAATAACTATAAATAAGTTAAAGTATGTATGTATGTATACATATATATATATATATATATATATATATATATATATATATATATATATATACACACACACACACACATTATATATATATATATAAAATAATATATATATATATATAATAATATATAAAATAATATATATATATATAAAATAATATTATATAAAATAATATTATATAAAATACCAAACACACTGATACAGTACAAAATAAAATAAATTCACATTAGTTTGCCCCCCAGTGCCCTTTCTTGCAGTCTTACTGTACTTTAAAAAAAAAAAAAAAAAAAAAAATATATATATATATATATAAATATATTTTAAAAAGTACAGTAAGACTGCAAGAAAGGGCACTGGGGGGCAAACTAGTGTGAATTTATTTTATTTTGTACTGTATCAGTGTGTTTGGAGTGTTTTACTTTTGAATTTGCCACCGGATCCACCCCCCTGCGAACGTCACATCGCAGGAGACGGAAGCCGGGGCACACAGAGTATAGGGATGAAGATCCGCCACCGCAAACCGCCGGGATACATCGCTGGATCCCGGTGACAAGGTAAGTAACCCCTCTACCAGGATCCAGCGATCTTCCTAGCGGTACCCCGAGTGTGGCTCAGGGTTACCGCTTTTGGCACTGAAATTTAACCCTGAGCCACGCTCGGGAATACCGCTAGGAAGGTTAAAGTGATATTAAAGTCTTGTTTTTTATAAAAAAAGAAAAAATAACAAACATGTCATACTTACCTGCCCTGTGCAGTGATTTTGCACAGAGCAGCCTGGATTCTCCTCTTCTCGGGTCCCACGTCGACGCTCTGTGTGTCCACACATGGAGCTGTGGCTTTGCCCCACCCCCTCCATCTCCTGTTTGGCTCACTGGCTGTGATTGACAACAGAAGCAGCCAATGGCTCCCGCTCGCTACTGCCAAAAGCAAATAAGGACTGCTAGTCCCCGGAGACTGAGGCAAGGCTCTCCTGGACATCGCTGGTTCGAAAGGGGGCTCAGATAAGTATTAGGGGAGCTGGGGTGGCTGCTGCACACAGAAGGTATTTTACCTTCCTGCCTTGTGCCTTGTGCTGTAGAGTGGGTAACCAACCACAAAGTGCGCTCTTGTACTAAAACTTACCCCCCCCCCCCACAGGTTTCTTTTTGTTTCAGTTCAGTGCCTTAACAAGTCAGAGGTGCCCTTACTAAACAAGCAAACCACAAAGCTTGCGTAGAGAGCAAAGTCTGCCTTAATAGTATAGCAACTGAGCTAGAGATCACTAGAATCTCTGCGACACATATCATTCTCAAAGAAAAGAGAGACTGACCAGTACTCAACAGTCCCTGCTGTGAGTCCACAGAGAGAAAATAAAATCCCCTATCTAGGTGCAAAACTCCCAATGGTACTTTAAAGCATATATTGTGATAAAAGGAAGAGCTAAGATACTAAAGAACGAAAAGCAATAAAATCCAATGCAAAATATATATATATCATAGTGAGTATAAACTCAACTAATGCCATAACAAAATTACAGGTGGTCCCTGGGTTACAAACAAGACAGGGACTTTGGGTTTGTTCCAAAGTGGAATATGTTTGTAAGTTGGAACAGGTACATTTTTTAAGTGTAGCTCCAGCCAAAAAATATTTTTAAAGTATTTTGGATAGCATAGGGAAGAGTAACACCCCTGTAACATTTGTTTTGTTGTCTGTGTTCCTGTTCAGAAGATTTCAGCTCACTTTCTGTCCCTATGACAATTAGATTTTGAAAATTTCGGGATGTTGTGGAAACAAGGATTAGTAATAAAGCTTCAGTTGAGAAACCTTCTTCCCATGAGAACTCTTCCAGGAGTGAATTTCCCTTCCTAAGAGTAGATTTCCACTCACTTCCAGTTGTCTCCCTCCGTTTGTAAGTAGGAGTCGTTTGTACGTTGGATGTTTGTAACCCGGGGGCCGCCTGTAAATCTAATTATGAAATCCATGCCATGCTGCTAGTGTGAACAAAACATAGATTCAGAAGAGCTGAAAGTCAAAAAATGCATCAAAGGCAGCACATTTTTGATCTTTTGTGTTATTCAGCCATTACAAATCATTCCTGGGCTACAGTTCAATTTGCAAAAAGAATATGATTCTGATGCTGCTGCAAAATCGCTTGTGTGACGTAGCCCTAAATCTTAGGAGCTGGCACTTTATCTTTTTTTTTTTTTTTAAACAATAATTTTTATCAATTTTTTTTCCGTACAACATGAACATACAGAATACAACATTTGACCAAAAAAAAAAAATTCCCCTTCAACCTATCCTTCCATTACAGACAAGATTCCATATTATTCATATCTTTACACACTAGACCCACTTTATCTTTTAACCACTTGCCGACCAGTCACGTTGATTGTACTGCGGCAAAGTGGTTCGTTATCGTCTAGAGACGTAGACCTACGTCACCAGACATTCCCCTCTCTTGGCGGCGTGAGCGCGCCGCCGGAGGCTCGCTCCCGCTGCATTCAGTCACAGCGGGAGTCGGGCCAGGGGAGGAGCGGCGGTGATCAAAGCTGCTCTTCCCCGATCGTCGGGGAATCGAGTGCGGAGATCCACCCGCTTGTGTAAACAAAGCGGGCGGATCTCCTAAGTGACAGGCAGGGTCATATTGCAGGGTTCAGCATAGCTGAACCTGCAATCTGTCCCTGTGTCACTCAGTCACCTCCCCCCACACACGTCAGTAAGCACCAGGCATACATTAACCCCTCCCTCTCCAATAAAATTAACCCCTTCCCTGCCAGTGTCATTTTTACAGTAACAGTGCATATATATAGCATTGATTACAGCAGTAATGTCACTGGTACCCCCCAAAAGTGTCAAAAATGTCAGTCAAGGGTCCTATCTGTCCGCCGCAATGTCGCAGTCCCGCAAAAAAAACCGCAGATCGCCGCCATTACTCGTTAAACAAAAAAACACCAAAAATGACAGAAATCTTTCCCTTAGTTAGTAAACGCAATACCAATCAAAATACGCTTATTGTGATTTTTTTTTACCAAAAATATGTAGCAGAAAACAAATTGGCCAAAAATGATAAAAAATGTTGATTTTTACATTTTTTGGGGGGGAATTTCATATAATAAAATGTGAAAAATATTGTTATTTTTTCCAAATTTTTGCTCTTTTTTTGTTTATAGCACAAAAAGTATAAATCGCACAGGTGATCAAATACCACCAAAAGAAAGCTCTGTTTGTGGGAAAAAAGGACTTAAATTTCGTTTTGGTATGGCATTGCATGACTGCGCAATTGTCAGTTAAAGTCGCACAGTGCCGAATCGCAAAAAGTGGCCTGGACGTAAGACAGCAAAATCCTCCAGTGGTAAAGTGGTTAAACAAATATATCTGTGGGCAAAGTAGGAAATGCCCTTATGAAATAAATATCTGGCCATTTCTTCTTTCCAACAAAGACTTAGGTCACTTTTATTTTCCAGTACAACTTTTTTTTTTTTTTTTAACCACATTTTATTTGCATACCTACAGTTATTTACACATTGTAAATAAATCACCCCATTTTTCTTACCTGCCACCTCTTTGCACTTTAGATATAATATTGTAAGCTATTTTATTTCCTCACGTAAAGTGATATTATAATGTGGATCTCAATACAATAATGTGTTACAGTGGGGGGAATGCACAGATCATATTTTCAGCTCCAGCTGAATGAGCTTCTAAATGGTGTCTGATTGCTCGACCAGCAATCTGAACCCCACTGATAGCATCGCTAGAGTCTAAGCGCAGCCTGATAGCTGGTGGCAGAGATTTAATGTTGGCACAAACTAGGAGGTTTCACAGAGTTCAAAGCAGTCTAGCTGCTCAATATAAAAAATAGACTTTAATGGTAACAAGCCAGTCTGAGCACTTTGATGTTATTTATTTAGTTATTTACATGTGCATTGGAACCAGTGAAAGGCAGATGTGACATTTACAGATAACGATAGCATGGTATATCACATGGACAAAACAGCGCTTGGATGTTGTTAAACATTTTATGCATAAAATAAATGTAACAAAAAAAAAGAAACCCGATAATAATAACCATAAATAAATACATATACTGTATGCATTTCTCTTTTATCACAGACCTATTAACCACTTCAGGACCGGAACGATTTGCCCCCTTAATGACCAGGCCATTTTTTGCGATTCGGCACTGCTTTACATTAACGAAAAAAAATTGCAAGGTTGTGCGACGCTGTACCCAAATACGATTGACGTCCTTTATTTCCAACAAATAGAGCTTTCTTTTGGTGGTATTTGATCACTTCTGCGGTTTTTAGATTTTGCGCTATAAACAAAAAAAGAGCGACAATTTTGAAAAAAACACAATATTTTTTACTTTCTGCTATAAAACATTCCCAATAAAAAGTTTTAAAAATTAAATTTTTTTAACATTTTAGGCCAATTTGTATTCTGCTACATATTTTCGGTAAAAAAAAATCCCCAAAAGTGTATTTTAATTGGTTTGTGCAAAAGCTATAGCGTTTACAAACATGGGGATAGATTTTTGGACTTTTTTTTTTTTTTTTTTTTTATTAGTAATGGAGGCTGTCTGCGATTACAGATTGGACCCCTAACTGATATTTTTTTACACTTTTTGGGGACCAGTGACCCTAATACAGTAATCAGTGCTAAATAATATGCACTGTTGATGTATAAATGACACTGGCAGGGAAGGGGTTAATACAGGGGGTGATCAAAGGGGTTATATGCTTACTGACTGTGTGTGTGTGTGTGTGTGTGTGTGTGTGTGTGTGTGTGGGGGGGGGGGGGTTCTGTGACAGGCACAGACAGATCGCAGTTCTGTCCCTGCCTGTCTGAGAGAAGATCCGCCTGCTTTGTTTACATAAGTAGGCGGGTCTTCTCTCAGTTTCCCGGACAATCACGGGAGGAGGGCGGCAGTTGCCGCTGCTCCTCCCGTGGCCCGCCTCCCGCTGTGTTTAGACACAGTGGGAGCACAGCTCCGGTGGCGCACGCGCGCCGCCGAAACCACATTAACTCCAGTCACGTAGTACTACATGACTGGACGCAGCCGTGCCACCCTGCCACAGTAAAAAGACGGCGGGCGGTCGGCAAGTGGTTAAAATGCAAAATATACAAAAAAAGACTCTCTATGTAACTGTGGGGTCGATTTACTAAAGGCAAAAAGACTGTGCACTTTGCAAGTGCAGTTACACTCTGCAAGAAAATTTGCTCCACAGCTTAGTAACTGAGGGGAAGCTCTTCAGACATCCATCATCAAGTCATGTGCAAGCACAAATGCCGCTTTTTTCCTTCTTTCCTTACATGTGATTGTATATTCTTTTCAAAGCAAAGCTTCACCCCATTTACTAAGCTCTGGAGAAAATTCCCTTGGAAAGGGCAACTTTGCAATCTTTTTGTTAAGATCAATGCTGCACACTGTATCAACCACCAATACAAAGTATAATATATTGTCAAAAGTATTGGGACGCCTCATGAACTTTAATGGCATCCCAGTCTTAGTCCGTAGGGTTCAATATTGAGTTGGCCCACCCTTTGCAGTTATAACAGCTTCAACTCTTCTTGGAAGGCTGTCCACAAGGTTTAGGAATGTGCCTATGGGTATGTTTGACCATTCTTCCAGAAGCGAGGGAATTTGTGAGGTCAGGCACTGATGATGGATCAGAAGGCCTGGCTCGCAGTCTCCGCTCTAATTCCTCCCAAAGGATTGGGTTGAGGTCAGGACTCTGTGCAGGCCAGTCAAGTTCCTCCACCACAAACTAGCTCATCCTTGTCTTTATGGACCTTGCATGCTCACTCCTGATCCACGGCTCAGGGTGTCTATTCACACATGGAGCCGTGGCTCGTCCCCCTCCATCTCCTGATTGGCTCACTGGCTGTGATTGACAGCAGTGAGAGCCAATGGCGTGTAAGTCCCTGGAGAGGCTCTTGTGGACATCACTGGATCGAGAGGGGGCTCGGGTAAGTATTGGGGAGGAAGGGGGATGCTCTATACAGAAGGTTTTTTACCCTTATGCATAGAATGCATGAAGGTAAAAAAAACCTTGTGCCTTTACAACCACTTTAATTTTGGAATTTTTGATATACGTATTTTAAATCATTTTTGAGTGGTGTATTTATTTATTTTTATTTACATGGTTTGTCATTTCTTGAAAACAGTGCAGAACTATTTCATGGGTCAAATGGCGGAAGCTTTAACTAGCAATAATGCTAATTATAAACAACAGAACTGATTTCAGATGTGGAAGAAAGGGATAATGAAGGTAAAACCAATCACAGAGTAATTTTGTTTGCCATAAATTATAGGAAAGGGAGACATGTGGGTAGGATAAAAAAAAAAAAATTTAAAAGTAGCCAAATTTACTAAACTGTACTTTATATTGCATGTTACTAAATAGGATTAAGTTATTTCACCAAAGAACACTGCTAAAGATTGGGAGTGTTTGTTGGGAGTGTTTGAGGGACATATTAAGCAATGACATTCATCAGTGCATACCTCTGGGTAACAAATGTAAAAGTTATACCTGGGTGGCTAAGAATTAAGGTAAAAAAGCCTATTACTGAGCAAAAAAGTGTCTTTTAAAAAAGATAGGATTGAAAGGTTGTCATCAGCATTCTGAAGCTACAAATATTTCAATAAAAAATGGAAGAGTGCAATCAGGGCAACTAAAAATGATTCCGAAAAGGCATCTGGGAGTCTTGGTAGATGATAGACTAGGCAATAGCATGCAATGTCAAGCGGCAGCTGCCAAAGCCAGCAGAATATTAGCATGCATAAAGAAAGGGATGTATTCCAGAGATAAGACTATAATCCTTCCACTTTATAAAACCCTGGTCCGACCACATCTGGAGTATTCTGTTCAGTTCTGGTCGCCAGTCCTCAGGAGGGATGTGTTGGAGCTGGAGAGAGTCCAGGGAAGGGCAACTAAACTAATTAAGGGATTGGAGGACCTTGACTATGAAGAGCGTCTACAATCGCTCGATTTATTCTCCCTATAGAAGAGACGCCTGAGGGGGGACATGATAGCAATTTTTAAATATCTCAATGGGGATCTCAGCTTAGAAAAAAAGCTGTTCAGTCAAAGGGATTGAATCAGGACTCGAGGGCATACAATGCGATTAGAGGAGAAGCGTTTAACCTCAGGCAACGTGGGGGGTTCTTTACTGTTAGGGCTACAAGATTGTGGAATTCTCTACCACAAGAGGTGGTTTCTGCGGGTAGTATGGTGGCTTTCAAAAGACTCTTAGACGTACATCTCAAGGATGAGAACATTCAGGGGTATGTGAGATGATTACGGCAACACACACCTACACAGGTTGAACTGGATGGACTATTGTCTTTATTCAACCTCACCTACTATGTAACTATGCATATTGTGAAAGAGAAAAAAAAAAAACAATAAAAAAATATATATGTATATATATATATATATATATATAGTAAAAAGATTAGGTCATAAGATTTTTGCCCCATAAAAGATGATCAGGGGAAGTTGATCACAAGTGACAGGGTGACGCAACTGATTTAAATACATGCCTAGCCTCAGTTTATATAAACAAAAAGGAAGGGGGTATAATATTCAAGGCTGTAATGTTAATAATGCTGTATTGAATGTACGAATGCTGTATTTAATGTACGAATGTAGCTAACAGGAACCTGTAACATGTTTACAAAAGACTAGAAAAACTTAAATTGGTTGTAACTAGGGTTGAGCGGACACCTAGATGTCCGTGTTCGACGGGTTCGGCCGAACTTTAAAAAAAAGTCCGGGTCCGTGTCCCGGACTTTTACCGAACTTTTCCCGGACACCGAACCCCATTGAAGTCAATGGGGACCCGAACTTTAAGGCACTAAAATGGCTCTAAAACACCAAAGGAAAGGGCTAGAGTGCTGCAAATGGCAGCAAAACATAATTAAGAGCATGGCAAGTGCTCTGCAAACAAATGTGGATAGGGAAATAACTTAAAACAACAAAAAAAAACAGAAAAATAAAACAATGTTCTTCTTCATCTCTGAAGGACGAGGCCCATATGGAGTAGGAGGGAGGTTGAGGTGGTGGTGGATGTGGCGGTGACATAGGCGTGCGCACAGGGTGTGCTGGGTGTGCCTGGGCACACCCTAATCACCTAGGGCACATAGCATTGCCAGTGAGGAGATGGGAAAGATCTCCCTGGGACCTGCTCTGCTCTATTTCTCCTTGCCTACAGGTACATGGCCCCGATACATTACTCTCCCTGCTGGCAAACACATGCATGTGTATTTCAACTTTGGGGTGCACACCTTAATGCAATAGGCTGCGCACACCTATGGGCGGTGTAGGTGGAAGCGGCGGTGGAGGAGGACCAGGGCCGGATTAACAGCATCATGGGCTTGGTGCTGAGGATTTT
The DNA here is from genome assembly GCF_965119305.1 of Pelophylax lessonae. Taxonomy (NCBI): domain Eukaryota; kingdom Metazoa; phylum Chordata; class Amphibia; order Anura; family Ranidae; genus Pelophylax; species Pelophylax lessonae. The sequence continues at coordinate 85,484,297 of NC_138769.1, read as the reverse complement.
GAAGGGCCTTAGGGCCGTGCCTTGCCATGCACCCAGAGGAGGAAGGGTGCAGCCATGCATGCCTAATTCAACATGGGATGCTGTCTCTGAAGCCCATAAACACATCCATGCATCGCCAACTGTCCCTCCTTGTCCGGCCTTCACGCTGTGTGGGGAGGTTCTGAGGGTGCTGCCTGGGGAAGCGAGCATAGAAGCCAGACTTCTGTGTTTACAAGTGACAGAAGAGCGGTAACAGTGAATATGGCCAACCCGGGGCCTATATAAAAGGTAGGGGCCTGGAGCTGCAGCTCCAATAGACCCTACATTAATCTGGCCCTGAGGAGGAGGACGAGGTAGCCAACACTGCTTCTTTTCACAAATTTTAAATGAGGGTACACCCCAAAAGAGTGAGAAAGAGCAAAAATGGAACAATGGGTGGGTAAGGTCGGTATCCATTGCTATTCTGCATAAGGTACGGAAAAGTCCCGTGGGATCCATGCCTGGTTCATTTTAATGAACGTGAGCTTGTCCACATTGTCTCTGGACAGGCGGCTGCGCTTGTCTGTTATAACGCCCCCAGCCGTGCTAAATACCCGTTCAGATAATACACTGGCTGCAGGGCACGCCAGCACCTCCAAGGCGTAAAGGGCAAGCTCAGGCCATGTGCCCAATTTGGAGACCCAGAAGTTGAAGGGGGCAGACCCGTCATTCACTACATGTAGGCGTGTGCACACATACTGCTCCACCATGTTGGTAAAATGCTGCCTCCTGCTAAGACGTTCCATCTGAGCTGCTGGTGCTGCTGTTTGTTGTGGCGTGCTGACAAAGCTTTTCCACATTTCGGCCATGCTAACCCTGCCTTCTGAGGTGCTGGCGGTGCCCTGGTTGCGTTGGCGACCTCCTCCTCCTCCTCCTCTGCCTTGTGCTTCCACTGTGGCCCCGCTGTCAGATGGGAATGCCAGCAGCATGGCGTCTACCAGCGTGCGCTTGTACTCGCGCATCTTGCGATCGCGCTCCAGTGAGTGAATTAAGGACGGTACGTTGTCCTTGTAACGGGGATCCAGCAGCGTGGCCACCCAGTAATCAGCACAAGTTAGAATGTGGGCAACTCGGCGGTCGTTGTGGAGACACTGCAGCATGTAATCGCTCATGTGTGCCAGGCTGCCCAGAGGCGACGAAAGGCTGTCCTCTGTGGGAGGTGTATGGTCCGTGTCCTCTGTATCCCCCCAGCCACGCACCAGTGATGGCCATGAGCTGGCCTGGGTGCCACCCTGCTGTGAACATGGTTCCATCTCCTCCTCCAGCTCCTCCTCCTCCTCATCCTCCTCATCCTCCAGAACTGTGCCCCTGCTGGACAATTGCGTCCCTGGCGTTTGCGTGTGCAGGAACCCACCCTCGGAGCCCCTTGCGAATGACTGCCCTGAAAGCCTTGGAAATGTTACCTCTTCATCCTCCTCCTCCTCCTCATCCTGTGCCACATCCTCTTCCATCATCGCCCGAATTGTTTTTTCAAGGAGGCATAGAAGTGGGATAGTTAAGCTGAGAACGGCGTCATTGCCACTGGCCATGTTGGTGGAGTACTCAAAACAGCGCAACAAGGCACACAGGTCTCGCATGGAGGCCCAGTTATTGGTGGTGAAGTGGTGCTGTTCCGCAGAGCGACTCACGCGTGCGTGCTGCAGCTGAAACTCCACTATGGCCTGCTGCTGCTCGCACAGTCTTTCCAGCATGTGCAAGGTGGAGTTCCACCTTGTGGGCACGTCACATATGAGGCGGTGAGCGGGAAGGCCGAAGTTACGCTGCAGCGCTGCCAGGCGAGCAGCAGCAGGGTGAGAACGCCGAAAGTGCGCACAAACGGCCCGCACTTTCTGCAGCAGCTCTGACATATCGGGGTAGTTTTTAAGGAACCTCTGCACCACCAAATTCAGCACATGCGCCAGGCAAGGGATGTGCGTCAAACCGGCTAGGCCCAGAGCTGCTATGAGATTTCGCCCGTTATCGCACACCACCAGGCCGGGCTTGAGGCTCGCTGGCAGCAACCACTCATTTGTCTGCTGTTCCATGCTCCTCCACAACTCCTGCGCGGTGTGTGGTTTGTCCCCCAAACAGGCAAGTTGTAAAACTGCCTGCTGTCGTTTACCCCTGGCCGTGCTGAAGTTGGTGGTGAAGGTGTTACGCTGTCCGGATGAGGAGGCGGTAGAGGATGAGGAAGCGGAGTAGGAGGAGTTAGGAACAGGAGGCAAACTGAAGCGCCCTGCAATCCTCGGTGGTGGAAGGACATGCGCCAAATTGCTATCCGCCTCAGGCCCATCCGCCACTGCATTTACCCAGTGTGCCGTTAGGGAGATATAACGCCCCTGACCGTGCTTACTGGTCCACGTATCCGTAGTTAGGTGGACCTTGGCACAGATGGCGTTGCGCAGTGCACACCTGATTTTTTCCCCCACTTGGTTGTGCAGGGAAGGGATGGCTTGCCTGGAAAAGTAGTGGCGGCTGGGCACGACGTACTGTGGGACAGCCACCGACATAAGGTTTTTAAAACTGTGCGTCTCCACCAGACGGAATGACAGCATTTCAAAGTCCAATAATTTTGAAATGCTGGCATTCAGGGCCAGGGATCGCGGGTGGGTAGGGGGGTACTTCCTCTTCCTCTCAAGTGTTTGGGAGATGGAAAGCTGAACGCTTCCACGGGACATTGTGGAGATGGTTGTTGGTGACCCAGGTGGTGGTGTTGCTGACAGATCGTCTGTTTGCGGGGTGGCAGGTGCCGGTATCACTACAGATGTGGCTGGAGCGGCCGAGACTGCAGCAGAAGAGGAAGCAGGATGAGCCAGAGACGTTTCTTGGTTTTGAAGGTGTGTACTCCACTGCAGCTCGTGCTTTGCACTTAGATGCCTGATCATGCAGGTTGTGCTCAGGTTGAGAAGGTTCATGCCTCGCTTCAAGCTCTGATTGCACAGGGTGCAAACCACTCGTGTCCTGTCATCAGCACATTTTCTAAAGAACTTCCACGCTAGAGAACTCCTTTGAGCTGACTTTGGTGCGCTCGTTCCCTTGCTGCGTTGGGCAGTAGCGGGCGTAGTGTCTAGGGCACGGCCGCTCCGCTTCTGCACCCTGCTCCCTCTTCTGCTGTGCTGGTGGCTCTGTGCGACCACCGCCTCTTCCTCCAAACTACTCAGTTCACCTGCATGACGTTCATTCCATGTGGGGTCGAGGACCTCATCGTCCTCCACATCATCTTCCACCCAGTCTTCACCCCTGCCCTCCTTGTCGGTCTCCACAATGCTGAACGCCGCAGCAGTTGGCACCTGCGTTTCGTCATCATCGGAGACGTGCTGCGATGATCCTTGCATGTACTCATCTTGAGGAATAAGTGGTTGGGCATCGCTGCACTCAATCTCTTCCACTTCTGGGGCAGGGCTAGGTGGATGGCCCTGGGAAACCCTGCTGACAGAGTCCTCAAAAAGAATAAGAGACTGCTGTATGGCTTGGGGCTCAGACTGCTGGCCTGATTTGCAAGGGGGTGAGGTGAAAGACGGTTGGACATTGGCTGCAGGTGCCAACTCTGACCTTTCTGCAGTAGACTGGGTGGGAGACAATGTGAAGGAACTGGAGGCACTGTCAGCAGCAAACCAATCTACTATCGCCTCAACTTGTTCTGGCCTCATCACTTCTAGGGGCGTTTGATGCCCTACCAAATACTGATGCAGGTTCTGTCGCCTACTCACACTTGAGGAAGGTGTTTCACTTGTGCGTGTAGCTGGCACAGATCGACCATGTCCTCTCCTTGCAACAGGAGCTCTACCAGCAGCACCACGACCCAGGCCACGGCCCTTATTTGACGGTCTCCTCATATTTCTGTAATTTAAGATCTTGCCCTAGAAAGGTTTTTATTGAATAGCGGAATAGAAAATATGATCCAAAAAAAGTGTATGTATATCACACGTACACAACCACACTAGGCCCCAATTACTATTGTTTGTACCCCTAAAAGGCTAGATGAGGAGTAGGGGGAGTATGGAACAGGCAGCACCCTCAAACCTTCAGAAGTATGAGATGAACCCCAACAACTTGGAAAGGTGGATCTCTCTCACACGTACCGACACAGACTATCCCGCAATTCAATTGATCCTCAAAGGTTTTTATTGAATAGCGGAATAGGAAATATGATCAAAAAAAGTGTATGTATCTCGCACGTACACAACCACACTAGGCCCCAATTACTATTGTTTGTACCCCTAAAAGGCTAGATGAGGAGTAGGGGGGGTATGGAACAGGCAGCACCCTCAAACCTTCAGAAGTATGAGATGAACCCCAACAACTTGGAAAGGTGGATCTCTCTCACACGTACCGACACAGACTATCCCGCAATTCAATTGATCCTCAAAGGTTTTTATTGAATAGCGGAATAGGAAATATGATCAAAAAAAGTGTATGTATCTCGCACGTACACAACCACACTAGGCCCCAATTACTATTGTTTGTACCCCTAAAAGGCTAGATGAGGAGTAGGGGGAGTATGGAACAGGCAGCACCCTCAAACCTTCAGAAGTATGAGATGAACCCCAACAACTTGGAAAGGTGGATCTCTCTCACACGTACCGACACAGACTATCCCGCAATTCAATTGATCCTCAAAGGTTTTTATTGAATAGCGGAATAGGAAATATGATCAAAAAAAGTGTATGTATCTCGCACGTACACAACCACACTAGGCCCCAATTACTATTGTTTGTACCCCTAAAAGGCTAGATGAGGAGTAGGGGGGGTATGGAACAGGCAGCACCCTCAAACCTTCAGAAGTATGAGATGAACCCCAACAACTTGGAAAGGTGGATCTCTCTCACACGTACCGACACAGACTATCCCGCAATTCAATTGATCCTCAAAGGTTTTTATTGAATAGCGGAATAGGAAATATGATCAAAAAAAGTGTATGTATCTCGCACGTACACAACCACACTAGGCCCCAATTACTATTGTTTGTACCCCTAAAAGGCTAGATGAGGAGTAGGGGGGGTATGGAACAGGCAGCACCCTCAAACCTTCAGAAGTATGAGATGAACCCCAACAACTTGGAAAGGTGGATCTCTCTCACACGTACCGACACAGACTATCCCGCAATTCAATTGATCCTCAAAGGTTTTTATTGAATAGCGGAATAGGAAATATGATCAAAAAAAGTGTATGTATCTCGCACGTACACAACCACACTAGGCCCCAATTACTATTGTTTGTACCCCTAAAAGGCTAGATGAGGAGTAGGGGGGGTATGGAACAGGCAGCACCCTCAAACCTTCAGAAGTATGAGATGAACCCCAACAACTTGGAAAGGTGGATCTCTCTCACACGTACCAACACAGACTATCCCCCAATTTAACTGATCCCCAGAGGTTTTTATTGAATAGCGGAATAGGAAATATGATCAAAAAAAGTGTATGTATCTCGCACGTACACAACCACACTAGGCCCCAATTACTATTGTTTGTACCCCTAAAAGGCTAGATGAGGAGTAGGGGGGGTATGGAACAGGCAGCACCCTCAAACCTTCAGAAGTATGAGATGAACCCCAACAACTTGGAAAGGTGGATCTCTCTCACACGTACCAACACAGACTATCCCCCAATTTAACTGATCCCCAGAGGTTTTTGATTAAATAGCGGAATAGAAAATATGATCCCAAAAAAGTGTATGTATATCACACGTACACAACCACACTAGGCCCCAATTACTATTGTTTGTACCCCTAAAAGGCTAGGAGTAGGGGGAGTATGGAACAGGCAGCACCCTCAAACCTTCAGAAGTATGAGATGAACCCCAACAACTTGGAAAGGTGGATCTCTCTCACACGTACCAACACAGACTATCCCCCAATTTAACTGATCCCCAGAGGTTTTTGATTAAATAGCGGAATAGAAAATATGATCCCAAAAAAGTGTATGTATATCACACGTACACAACCACACTAGGCCCCAATTACTATTGTTTGTACCCCTAAAAGGCTAGGAGTAGGGGGAGTATGGAACAGGCAGCACCCTCAAACCTTCAGAAGTATGAGATGAACCCCAACAACTTGGAAAGGTGGATCTCTCTCACACGTACCAACACAGACTATCCCCCAATTTAACTGATCCCCAAAGGTTTTTGATTAAATAGCGGAATAGAAAATATGATCCCAAAAAAGTGTATGTATATCACACGTACACAACCACACTAGGCCCCAATTACTATTGTTTGTACCCCTAAAAGGCTAGGAGTAGGGGGAGTATGGAACAGGCAGCACCCTCAAACCTTCAGAAGTATGAGATGAACCCCAACAACTTGGAAAGGTGGATCTCTCTCACACGTACCAACACAGACTATCCCCCAATTTAACTGATCCCCAAAGGTTTTTGATTAAATAGCGGAATAGAAAATATGATCCCAAAAAAGTGTATGTATATCACACGTACACAACCACACTAGGCCCCAATTACTATTGTTTGTACCCCTAAAAGGCTAGGAGTAGGGGGAGTATGGAACAGGCAGCACCCTCAAACCTTCAGAAGTATGAGATGAACCCCAACAACTTGGAAAGGTGGATCTCTCTCACACGTACCAACACAGACTATCCCCCAATTTAACTGATCCCCAAAGGTTTTTGATTAAATAGCGGAATAGAAAATATGATCCCAAAAAAGTGTATGTATATCACACGTACACAACCACACTAGGCCCCAATTACTATTGTTTGTACCCCTAAAAGGCTAGGAGTAGGGGGAGTATGGAACAGGCAGCACCCTCAAACCTTCAGAAGTATGAGATGAACCCCAACAACTTGGAAAGGTGGATCTCTCTCACACGTACCAACACAGACTATCCCCCAATTTAACTGATCCCCAAAGGTTTTTGATTAAATAGCGGAATAGAAAATATGATCCCAAAAAAGTGTATGTATATCACACGTACACAACCACACTAGGCCCCAATTACTATTGTTTGTACCCCTAAAAGGCTAGGAGTAGGGGGAGTATGGAACAGGCAGCACCCTCAAACCTTCAGAAGTATGAGATGAACCCCAACAACTTGGAAAGGTGGATCTCTCTCACACGTACCAACACAGACTATCCCCCAATTTAACTGATCCCCAAAGGTTTTTGATTAAATAGCGGAATAGAAAATATGATCCCAAAAAAGTGTATGTATATCACACGTACACAACCACACTAGGCCCCAATTACTATTGTTTGTACCCCTAAAAGGCTAGGAGTAGGGGGAGTATGGAACAGGCAGCACCCTCAAACCTTCAGAAGTATGAGATGAACCCCAACAACTTGGAAAGGTGGATCTCTCTCACACGTACCAACACAGACTATCCCCCAATTTAACTGATCCCCAAAGGTTTTTGATTAAATAGCGGAATAGAAAATATGATCCCAAAAAAGTGTATGTATATCACACGTACACAACCACACTAGGCCCCAATTACTATTGTTTGTACCCCTAAAAGGCTAGGAGTAGGGGGGAGTATGGAACAGGCAGCACCCTCAAACCTTCAGAAGTATGAGATGAACCCCAACAACTTGGAAAGGTGGATCTCTCTCACACGTACCGACACAGACTATCCCCCAATTTAACTGATCCCCAAAGGTTTTTGATTAAATAGCGGAATAGAAAATATGATCCCAAAAAAGTGTATGTATATCACACGTACACAACCACACTAGGCCCCAATTACTATTGTTTGTACCCCTAAAAGGCTAGGAGTAGGGGGAGTATGGAACAGGCAGCACCCTCAAACCTTCAGAAGTATGAGATGAACCCCAACAACTTGGAAAGGTGGATCTCTCTCACACGTACCAACACAGACTATCCCCCAATTTAACTGATCCCCAAAGGTTTTTGATTAAATAGCGGAATAGAAAATATGATCCCAAAAAAGTGTATGTATATCACACGTACACAACCACACTAGGCCCCAATTACTATTGTTTGTACCCCTAAAAGGCTAGGAGTAGGGGGAGTATGGAACAGGCAGCACCCTCAAACCTTCAGAAGTATGAGATGAACCCCAACAACTTGGAAAGGTGGATCTCTCTCACACGTACCAACACAGACTATCCCCCAATTTAACTGATCCCCAAAGGTTTTTGATTAAATAGCGGAATAGAAAATATGATCCCAAAAAAGTGTATGTATATCACACGTACACAACCACACTAGGCCCCAATTACTATTGTTTGTACCCCTAAAAGGCTAGATGAGGAGTAGGGGGAGTATGGAACAGGCAGCACCCTCAAACCTTCAGTATGAGATTGTGTTCACTGTACCCCACAAAGATTGAGTTCACTGCACCCCACAATGATTGTGTTCACTGCACCCCACAAAGATTGTGTTCACTGCACCTCACAAAGATTGTGTTCACTGTACCCCCCAAAGATTGTGTTCACTGCACCCCACAAAGATTCTGTTCACTGTACCCCACAAAGATTGTGTTCACTGCACCCCAAAAAGATTGTGTTCACTGCACCCCAAAAAGGATGTTGTTCACTGCACCCCAAAAAGGATGTTGTTCACTCCACCCCAAAAAGATTGTGTTCACTGCACCCCACAAAGATTGTGTTCACTGCACCCCAAAAAGATTGTGTTCACTGCACCCCAAAAATGATTTTGTTCACTGCACCCCAAAAAGGATTTTGTTCACTGCACCCCAAAAAGGATGTTGTTCACTCCACCCCAAAAAGATTGTGTTCACTGCACCCCAAAAAGATTGTGTTCACTGCACCCCACAAAGGATTTTGTTCACTGCACCCCAAAAAGATTGTGTTCACTGCACCCCAAAAAGGATGTTGTTCACTGCACCCCAAAAAGGATTTTGTTCACTGCACCCCAAAAAGATTGTGTTCACTGCACCCCACAAAGGATTTTGTTCACTGCACCCCACAAAGATTGTGTTCACTGCACACCAAAAAGGATTGTGTTCACTGCACCCCAAAAAGATTTTGTTCACTGCACCCCAAAAAGATTGTGTTCACTGCAGCCCAAAAAGATTGTGTTCACTGCAGCCCAAAAAGATTGTGTTCACTGCAGCCCAAAAAGATTGTGTTCACTGCAGCCCAAAAAGATTGTGTTCACTGCAGCTCACACACAGAAAAATGGATGTGGATCACTGACACCTGCCTATCTCCAATCCCACACCACACAGCAATATCGATTGTAGTTTGTAGAACACAGTTTCCCTAAAATTCAGCAGACTCTGTCCCTAACAGGATTGAGAAGAGATCGTAGATCAGGATTGAGTGCAGATTCACCCCACCCCCCACACAGCAATATCGATTGTAGTTTGTAGAACACAGTTTCCCTAAAATTCAGCAGACTCTGTCCCTAACAGGATTGAGAAGAGATCGTAGATCAGGATTGAGTGCAGATTCACCCCACCCCCCACACAGCAATATCGATTGTAGTTTGTAGAACACAGTTTCCCTAAAATTCAGCAGACTCTGTCCCTAACAGGATTGAGAAGAGATCGTAGATCAGGATTGAGTGCAGATTCACCCCACCCCCCACACAGCAATATCGATTGTAGTTTGTAGAAGACACTGACCCTATATAATTCAGCAGACTCTATCCCTAAAATGCCTACAACTCGCCCTGCCTAAACACTCCGACCTGTCCCTCAATTCTATCCGGACACAAATGGTTTTTTCCTGCCTATCTTTCCCTAATCAGCAGCCAGCACGTTGATGTGTGCTCTGTCCCTGAATCTAAGCAGCATAATGACGCCGCTGCGGCTGCCTCGAACTTATAAAGACTTGGTCACATGCTTCAGACGGCCAATCACAGCTACTGAGACATTTGCAGGCATGGCTGGGATGGCTTAAGGCACACCAGTTAAACGATTGTTGATTGGCTGTTGAAAGCCCGCCATGAAAAGAGCGCCAAAGCATGCAAAACCCGGAAATAAAACGACCGAACACGGATTTTTACCCGAACATACAGTAAAGTGTCCGTGTCCGTGTTCGGGTACAAAAAATCCAATTATTCGGTACGAACACGAATAATACAGTCCGTGTTCGCTCAACACTAGTTGTAACCCTTAAAATTTTTTTTTTAAAAATGCTCCTGTCCCTTTAGGGCACGGAATATGGCACAGTGCTTTTGCCATGCTTTGCCATGTCAAATTGACATGCTTTTGCCATGTCAATTGTCCCTTTCTATGTTGTACAATACCTAGCTGATCCTGCCAGTTCCTGTCTTTCCCTTTGTAACCTGACGACGTTTATCATGGCTGTTGATCTCTGATAGTGTGGTCAGTTTACGTTCCTCCATCATCCAGTTCTCTCCTCAGCATCTCTGCGTCTCCCCCTCTCTCTCTGTCTCTTCTGTAGTCTGTCAGAGCCGATCTCCTTCCCGCACCTCCCCTCTCCTCCTGCCCAGATAGAGCAATGCTATTCCCCTAAAGCTACTCCTTCCCTCCTCTTTGTTAATCAGTTCCCACCCGGGGCAATTCTTACATTTCTCTCCTACATGTAAAAATTTGTATTTTTTTTTTTTTTTTTAGAAAATTACTTAGAACCCCCAAACATCATATACACACTGCTCAAAAAAATAAAAAAAAAACTCCTGGGATATTGATCTGGTAGGTTAGGTAAAAGTGGGGGTTGTTAATCAGTTTCAGCTGCTTTGGTGTTAATCAAATTAACAACAGGTGCACTAGATGGGCAATAATGAGACAACCTCCAAAACAGGAATGGTTTTACAGGTGGAGGCCACTGACATTTTTTCCCTACTCATCTTTTCTGACTGTTTTTTGCTAGTTTTGCATGTGGCTAAGGTCAGTGTCATTACTGGTAGCATGAGGCGATACCTGGACCCTTTAGAGGTTGCACAGGCAGTCCAACTCCTCCAGGATGGCACATGAATACGTGTCATTGCCAGAAGTTTACTCTAGTAGAGCTGGACAGGGCCATAGATGGTCCTTAACCCATCAGCAAGACCAGTATCTGCTCCTTTGTGCAAGCAGGAACAGGATGAGCACTGCCAGAGCCCTACAAAATCCCATACAGCAGGCCACTGGTGTGAATGTCACTGACCAAAAAATCAGAAACAGTCTTCATGAGGGTAGCCTGAGGCAGGGCCGGACTGGCCGACCGGGAAATTTCCTGGTGGGCCGCCGGCCCTGGGGCCGCTTTAAGATTGGGGCCGCTTTAAGATTCATTTGGCCGCTTTAAGACGCTGTGATGGCCCCTGCAGCCCCGCCCTGGTGAAGTCTTTCCAACGTGACGTCAGCCGCTATGAGCGGCATGACATCACATCTGGCGGGAGCGGCTGCGCAGCGAGAAAATTTTTGAACACCGGCGGTGGATCATGTGACCCAGGCTCAGCAAGACGGACCGTCACGGCGCCGAGAGTCCCACACCACATCCAGTACTGTCTGTGTCAGTACACACACAGACGCCAGCAGCATGATCCACGGACCAAGTTAGTAATAAAAATCAGCAGCAGTGCAATTATTGGTCCCATCCTCCGACCTCCACCAGACCACCACTGCCCCCTGGCTCCTGCTGATCTCATCACCCCCACTGATTTCAACCCCCCCCCACCACCCCTGCCACTGATGCCACCACCCCTGCCACTGATCCCCCCCCCAGCCACTGATGCCACCACCCCTGCCACTGATCCCATCACCCCCCCCACCACCACCCCTGCTACTGATCCCATCCCCCTCACCACCACCACTGCCACCGATCCCATCCCCCCCCCACCACCACCCCTGCTACTGATCCCATCCCCCTCACCACCACCACTGCCACCGATCCCATCCCCCCCACATCCCCTGCCACTGATCCCATCCCCCTCACCACCACCACTGCCACCGATCCCATCCTCCCCACCACCCCTGCCACTGATCCCATGCCCCTCACCACCACCACTGCCACCGATTCCATCCCCCTCACCACCACCACTGCCACCGATCCCACCCCCCTCACCACTGCCACCGACCCCACCCCCCTCATCACCACCACCGCTGCCATCGCTGCCACCCCCCTCATCACCGCCACCGCTGCCACCCCCCTCATCACTGCCACCGCTGCCACCCCCCTCATCACCACCACCGCTGCCACCCCCCTCATCACCACCACCGTTGCCACCCCCTCACCACCACCCCTGTTGCCACCCCCTCACCACCACCCCTGCTGCCACCGATCCCACCCCCCTCACCACCACCGCTGCCATCGACCCCACCCCCCTCATGACCACCACCGCTGCCACCCCCTCACCACCACCCCTGCTGCCACTCATCCCACCCCCCTCATCATGTCTGCAACCTCTGACCTCTCCTGTACCATGTCCGCACAGCCTCTGAAATCTCCTGTACCATGTCCGCACAGCCTCTGACATCTCCTGTACCATGTCCGCACAGCCTCTGACATCTCCTGTACCATGTCCGCACAGCCCCTGACATCTCCTGTACCATGTCCACACAGCCCCTGACAATTTCTGTACTATGTCCACACAGCCCCTGACCTCTCCTGTACCATGTCCACACAGCCCCTGACCTCTCCTGTACCATGTCCACACAGCCTCTGACATCTCCTGTACCATGTCCGCACAGCCTCTGACATCTCCTGTACCATGTCCGCACAGCTTCTGACATCTCCTGTATCATGTCCACACAGCCCCTGACCTCTCCTGTACCATGTCCGCACAGCCTCTGACATCTCCTGTACCATGTCCGCACAGCCTCTGACATCTCCTGTACCATGTCCACACAGCCTCCGACATCTCCTGTACCATGTCCGCACAGCCTCTGACATCTCCTGTATCATGTCCACACAGCCCCTGACCTCTCCTGTATCATGTCCACACAGCCTCTGACATCTCCTGTACCATGTCCGCACAGCCTCTGACATCTCCTGTACAATGTCCGCACAGCCCCTGACATCTCCTGTACCATGTCCGCACAGCCCCTGACCTCTCCTGTACCATGTCCGCACAGCCCCTGACCTCTCCTGTACCATGTCCGCACAGCCCCTGACATCTCCTGTATCATGTCCACACAGCCTCTGACATCTCCTGTACCATGTCCGCACAGCCTCTGACATCTCCTGTATCATGTCCACACAGCCCCTAACATCTCCTGTATCATGTCCACACAGCCTCTGACATCTCCTGTACCATGTCCACACAGCCCCTGACAATTTCTGTACTATGTCCACACAGCCCCTGACCTCTCCTGTACCATGTCCACACAGCCCCTGACCTCTCCTGTACCATGTCCACACAGCCTCTGACATCTCCTGTACCATGTCCGCACAGCCTCTGACATCTCCTGTACCATGTCCGCACAGCTTCTGACATCTCCTGTATCATGTCCACACAGCCCCTGACCTCTCCTGTACCATGTCCGCACAGCCTCTGACATCTCCTGTACCATGTCCGCACAGCCTCTGACATCTCCTGTACCATGTCCACACAGCCTCCGACATCTCCTGTACCATGTCCGCACAGCCTCTGACATCTCCTGTATCATGTCCACACAGCCCCTGACCTCTCCTGTATCATGTCCACACAGCCTCTGACATCTCCTGTACCATGTCCGCACAGCCTCTGACATCTCCTGTACAATGTCCGCACAGCCCCTGACATCTCCTGTACCATGTCCGCACAGCCCCTGACCTCTCCTGTACCATGTCCGCACAGCCCCTGACCTCTCCTGTACCATGTCCGCACAGCCCCTGACATCTCCTGTATCATGTCCACACAGCCTCTGACATCTCCTGTACCATGTCCGCACAGCCTCTGACATCTCCTGTATCATGTCCACACAGCCCCTAACATCTCCTGTATCATGTCCACACAGCCTCTGACATCTCCTGTACCATGTCCGCACAGCCTCTGACATCTCCTGTACCATGTCCGCACAGCCCCTGACATCTCCTGTACCATGTCCGCACAGCCTCTGACATCTCCTGTACCATGTCCGCACAGCCCCTGACATCTCCTGTACAATGTCCGCACAGCCCCTGACATCTCCTGTACCATGTCCGCACAGCCCCTGACCTCTCCTGTACCATGTCCGCACAGCCCCTGACCTCTCTTGTACCATGTCCACACAGCCCCTGACCTCTCCTCTACCATGTCCGCACAGCCCCTGACATCTCCTGTACCATGTCCACACAGCCTCTGACATCTCCTGTACCATGTCCGCACAGCCTCTGACATCTCCTGTACAATGTCCGCACAGCCTCTGACATCTCCTGTACCATGTGCGCACACCCTCTGACACCTCCTGTACCATGTCCTCACATCCTTTGACATCTCCTGTACCATGTCCGCACAGCCCCTGACATCTCCTGTACCATGTCCGCACAGCCCCTGACCTCTCTTGTACCATGTCCGCACAGCCCTTGACCTCTCCTGTACCATGTTCGCACATCCTCTGACATCTCCTGTATCATGCCCGCACTTTTACCACTTTTAACTATAATTTGCTCTTTTATTTATAAAGCCCTGCTTTTATATCTATCTTATCTATGATAGTACACTCTTCAAATTTGCTTTAAAATGCATGGTTTTCCCTTTTATGAACAAGAAAATAATGGCGTTATGGTGTTGGGCCGGTATAATAATGCTATGGGGCTGGTATGACATTTTTTCCAGGGCTGAATTTTATTCCCAGTCCGGCCCTGGCCTGAGGGTCCGAAATTATTTAGTGGGCTCTGTGCTCACTGTACAGCACCATGGAGCTCCATTGGCATTTGCCATTGAACACCAGAATTGGCAGGTCCCCCATTGGCACCCTGTGCTTTTCACAGATGAGAGCAGTTTCACCCTGAACACATGTGACAGACGTGAAAGGGCCTGAAAAAGCCGTGGAGAATGTTTACGCTGCCTGTAACATTGTTCAGCATGACCGGTTTGGTGGTTGGTCAGTGATGGTCTGGGGAGGAATATTCATGGAGGGACACACAGACCTCTACAGGCTGAACAATAGCACCCTGACTGCCATTAAATATCAGGATGAAATCCTTGGACCCAATTTCAGATCCTATGCTGGTGCAGTGGGTCCTGGGTTCCTCCTGGGGCACGAAAATGCCCGGCCTCATGAAGTGAGAGTATGCAGCCATTTCCTGGAGGATAAAGGAATTTATGCCATGAATGACCCCCACGCTTGCCTGACCTAAATCCAATAGAACACCTTTGGGAAATTATGTTTCAACCCACCTGACGCCGCCAAGTTGCACCTCAGTCTGTTTAAGAGCTCAGTGATGACCTGGTCCAGATCTGGGGAGAAATACCCCAGGACACTATCCGTCATCTCATTAGAAGCATGCCCTGACATTGTCAGGGATGCATACAAGCATGTGGGGGCCATACAAACTACTGAGTAGCATTCTGAGTTGCTGCAATGAAATTTCAGAAAAATGGACTAGCCTGCTGAATCATTTTTTTCACTTTGATTTTCGGGGTGTTGTTGAATTCAGCCCTTTGTAAGCTGATAATTTTAATTTCCATCAAACGATGTGTCATCTGTTTGTTTCTAACACATTACCCAGTCCATATCAGTATATATATATATCCAGCATGATTTTTTTCCCATTTGAGATCTAATGGGTTTTCAAAGTGTTCCTTTAATTTTTTTGGGTAGTTTACTTTTTAGCTGAGACCCTAGAGAATAAAATGATGGGTGTTGCAATTTTTTATGTCACATGATATTTGCGGTTTTTCAAACGCAAAATACACTATAAAGAATTTTTTTGCACACATACACTATATAATACCCAATTTTTTCTTATAATTTAAAAGATGATATTATGCTTGGTAAATAGATACCAAACATGGCACGCTTTAAAATTTAATACACCCATGGAACTGCATCAAGGTAGAGGTAGAATTATTGCTCTCGATCAGACAATGGCAACGATACGTCACATTTGTAGTGAGGTCACTGTTTATATATGCGTGCGCTACTTACGTATGCATTTTCTTACCGGTGGGAGGGAGCGGTTTAAAGTTTTTCAACTTTTTTTATTATTTATTTTATTAAAAACTTTTTTTTTACACTGTCTAACTTTTTTAAATCAACTTTATTGCTTCCACAAGGGATGAACAATTGACCAACTGATCCTTCTTGTGATTGACCGATCCATCCTTCCTGGGATCGAACAACCAATCCTTCCTTCGACCAATCCTTCCTTCGACCAATCCTTCGATCGATCGACCAGTCCTTACTTACTTTGATTCTTCCTGTGATTGACCAACTGATCCTTCCTGCAATCGAATGACCGATCCTTCCTGCGATCAATATTCAAAAAAATTTTTTACATTGTCTCTAATTTATTGCTTTCAAAAGGGATGAACAATCGACCAACCAATTCTACCTGCGATTGACCGACCGATCCTTCCTATGATGGACCAACCGATCCTTCCTTCGACCAATCTTTCCATCAATTGACCTATCAATTCTTCCTGCAATCGATTGACTGATCCTTACTACAATTGATCGACCCTTCCTTCCTATCTTTGATCCTTCCTTCATTATTTTTGTGCTAATCATTTTTTGCAATGTTATTTATCCTTTTTCATATTGTATAATACCTGCTTGATCCTGCCTGTTCCTGTTTTCCTGTCAGTAAACTGACTTTCCATCATTCTGCTCTCTCTGCATCATCTGTATCTCCCTCCCTCCCCCTTCCTTAAAGTCATTTCTGTGATCTGTGTGAAACCCCTTCTCTCCCCACCCCTCCCCTCCCGTCCTAAAACCTAAACCAGCAGAGGAATGAAAAAGGCCTACCACCTGAGTCTCTCTGCTTGGGAGTAAGAACCTATCATGGCAGTTTATAGTGAAAATTGTACAACCACTTTAATGTGAATAAATTGCCCCAACCAGACATAGTACACCCGACCACTAACAAAGAGGTTGGTCAAGTTATAGCCAGACCATTGTTCCTAAGGCCCCTTTCCCACTGGCAAACTGATTGGGTCTGCCTGTCCGTTTTTTGGTTTCTTTATTATCCTCTATGGAGCAGCGGATGTAAACGTATGTGTTAGTTTACACCCGCTGACATCTGATCCACTAAAAACAGATGGATGGGGATACATTCCCTATCTGTGTAGCGGATTGGTCGGCAGTCGGGTGTGAACAGACAGGCGGTCTTTTTACATCTGACCATTCATAGAGGAGAATGGGCCATGTCTGTGTACACTCTGCATAAGGGGAGTGGACATGGACTAGCCATTTGCGGATCACCTGCTGAGCAAGCGGATCACAGCCAGAATCTGCCGAGTGTGGAAGGAACCTTATTGTTTATGGACAGCTTACTGACTAGAATGGTACCAACTTATTGGTAAAGCGCAAACACGGTGCCAACATTAACAAAAGGGCCAGGATATATACTTGGAAACTACAGACCAGTCAATTTAACATAGCAGCATAACAATAGTATGCAAGCTTACTGGAAGGAGTGGTAGGAATTTTCCAGCGGAAATAGTATCATTAGTAGTAATTGACATGGGTGTATGAAAGACCATTCTTGCCAGATTAAAGTTTTAACATACTATGAGGAAGTAAGCTGTAATTTGGATTCTGGAACACCCGAGGGCATTGTGTATCTAGATTTTGCTAGAGCATTTGATATAGTACTTCACAAATGCCAACTTTACAAATTGATGTATTTTGGCATTGATGACATTAAAGTAAAAGTGATTGTAAAGGCTCAATTATTTTCCCTTAATGCATATAATTAAAGACATCAAACCTTCTGTGTGTAGCAGTCCACACCTGCCCACCTAATCCACATCAGAACCCCATTTCAATCCAGCGATGTGCACGAGAGCAGCGGCTATTCTGGGTCTCTTCTTCCTCATTGGCTCCCACTACTGTTATTCACAGCCAGAGAGCCAATAAAGGAGAGAGTGGGGGCAAGGCCAAGCAATCTCCTTGTGTTGAGGGACACAGAGAGCAACGGCTCAGGAGAACGCCTGCTCGGGTGCAAACCTGCTCGGAGCCCCCGTAGCAAGAGAGGCACTCGACAGCAGGGAGGGTCCAGGAGCACCCGAGAAGCGAAGGATCATGACTGCTCTTTGCAAAACCATTGCACAGAGCAGGTTTGTATGACATTCTTTGTTATTTAAAAAAAAAAATATGCCTTTAAATTCACTTAAAGAACTTGGGAAATAAAAATATGCATACAAGTTTCTTGCTAGGAGGAGAAACTCTGGGAAAATCGAGGATGGAAAAGGATCTGGGTATAAGATGGAGTTGCAACCTTATCCCTGGAGCTCTGGAGTACTTAGGAGCAATCTCTCAGCTTAGTACACACAGCAATGCCTCTGGTCTCCTACCACTGTACACAGCAGTCCCTGAATGGCCACAGCATAGGAGCCCTGACATAGTAGTACTGTACTCACAGTGGTTCACAGTAGCGCAAAGTCCTGGTCCCTGCAGCAGCAAAGCAGTCTACAAGCCTCTCTCTCTCTCCCATGCTCCCATACAGCACTGGAACAGCAGCAGTGGAAACAACAAAGTCCCCAGCACAGCCAGCCATCTCATGGCTCTCTTTAAGGCTTGGGGGTCACAGCACCTAAGTCTTTGGTTGCCTAGACCATCCTGAGTCTAGAACCTGGGTTGCCAGGGGCAGGCAAAGTCCATGCTGCATTGCAGGGAACCAATGTCTGTTTTCCTCCTTTTTCTTCCTTCGATGTCTAGGGAAGGAGAGTAATAGGCTGCAGGAAGAAACACTCTGTTGGGCAGCTTAAAGGAGCTGTAGAATCAGAAGTTTTTTTTTTTATCTTAATGCATTCTGTGCATTAATATTAACAGCCTTATGTGTGTAGCAGCCACCCTAGCACCCCCTAATACTTACCTGGGCCCCATCTCTATCTAGCGATATTCACAAGTCCTTTTGCCAACGGGGACTCTCCTGATTGGCTGAGACACAGCAGTGGTGCCATTGGCTTCTGCTGCTGTCAATCAAAGTCAGGTAGCCAATGAGAAGAGAGAGGGGCAGGGCCTAGTCACAGCTCCATTGAATAGACACACAGAGCTGCAGCTCGGCTCCGATGCCCCCATAGAAAGCTGCTTGCTGTGGGGGCACTCGACAGGAGGGAGGGGCCAGGAGTAGAGAAGAGGGACCCGGGAAGAGGAGGATCTGGGCTGCCCTGTGCAAAACCAACTGCACAAAAACTTTACAATCACTTTAAAGGGGCTGCCAGCGGGTGCTACATGCATTTCTTGCAATATAACTTTTTTTTGCTTCCGTCACTGCTGTTACTTCTGTGCTCACTTCAGAATAGTAATGCAAATTTCTTTACTCTTAGAATTAGAGGTGTTGAAAGTAGAGACTACACACTTTAATTTGGTTCAAGATCTGTGTAATACTTACCCCCCTAAAGCTAATCGTATTGCTGAGTTTTATCTTTAACCACTTGCCGACCGCCGCAAGTACATATACTGCGGCGGTCAGCCCCTCCCCCTCATGCGCGGTCACGGACACCCCCGCGCGCGCGTGAGCGGCGGACCCCCTGTGTAGGAATAGTGATTATACGGTTCTACTATGTAGGACCGTTGATCACTGTTCCTACACCTCAAGCCACAGCCAATCACAGTTAGAATCACGCCCCTAGGGACACACACCACCCCTCCCTCTCAATAAAAGTTAACCCCTTCACTACCAGTGTCATTTTACAGTAACAGTGCATATGTATAGCACTGATTACTGTAGTAATGTCACTGGTAACCCCAAAAGTGTCAAAAATGTCAGTCAAGTGTCCGATCTGTCTGCTCCAATGTCGCAGTCCCGCAAAAAAAAAATCGCAGATCGCCGCCATTATGCGTTAAAAAAAAAAACAACAAAAATGACAAAAATCTTTCCCTTTGTTAGTAAACGCGATAACTTTTGCGCAAACCAATCAAAATACGCTTTTTGCAATTTTTTTTACCAAACATATGTAGCATAAAACAAATTGGCCGAAAATGTTAAAAAATTTTGATTTTTACATTTTTTTGGGGGAATTTCATATAAAAAAATGTGAAAAATATTGTTATTTTTGCCAAATTGACGCTCTTTTTTTGTTTATAGCGCATGATCAAAAAATCGCACAAGTGATCAAATACCACCAAATGAAAGCTCTGTTTGTGGGAAAAAAAAGACGTCAAATTCGTTTAGGTACAGCGTCGCACGATCACGTAATTGTCCGTTAAAATCACGCAGTGCCGAATCGCAAAATACCCCCTGATCAGGAAGGGGGTAAAATCTTCCGGGGCTTAAGTGGTTAAAATACACAAAGCAGGGTATTTAAGGCCCAATTTGCACTAACTAATATTATCCTACATTTTAGTAGGCACATTCCCCATATACAACAAATGACCAATGCGTTTTCTTATTTTCCTCTTTATCTCTGTGACTTTTAAAATTGTGATAAAATGTATGTTATCGGGCACATTACTTCTCAGGCCACTGTTCATTTGTCTTATCAGGCCACTTTTCATTTGTGATATTTTCTATTTTAACACAGTCACAATGGTGTTTTTATTGTTCCACAGATTTCCCTATAGTTCTAGTGAAGTTTCCCCATATGATGAACAACATTTGTCTCTATCTACAATATAAAAGGAAACTATATATTCTTTCCAGACCAGTCACCCACACCAGACATACAAATGCTTTTCCAGGCTATGACATGCAATCCCAGGTCTCTTCAAACACGGCTCAGATATCATAATTTCTCCTACTGTTGTAAATCACTTATACTTTAAAAAAAACTGAAACATACTTGAATTCTCCTCTTGAATCTCCTAAACTGGAGCTCTATTGATTACACTTTCTAAATGAAATTTTAGCAAAAATGATTGGAAATTACATCAAATGCTTATGATGGCATTGAAAGACGTAAAATGAGATCTGTCTTTTCATGCTGACCAATTAGAGGCCTCCTCTAGAGAAAGTGAGCATAAAATATAAAACAGATGGTATGGAAAAGAACAAAGGATAAATGTTAAAGTAATCTAACTTTTAGAGAGAAAAGGATTAACCATGCTAACTTTAAATATTTTAAAGTGAACCTAAGAGGAGACAGGGTACTGCCACTGCTGACCTCTTTCAGAATATACTGACACAAATATATGTAAAAGTATGCAGATCAAGAAAATTAGAAATCTTTGTTCCAGGCCAGTGTTTTAAACACTTAGGGCTCTTTCACACGGGCGTTCCGTATGTCCGTTTTTCATCTCCTCCGATTGCTGATTAAAAACGGACATAATGCAAGTCAATGGGATTGTGGATGTCGGCGGATGTACATCTGCTAACATCCGTTTAGCGTCCGTTCCGTTCATGTCCTTTTTTTTGGACGGAAGAGAACCCTATTTTTCCATCCGCTGACATCCGCTCCGCTCATATCCGTTTTTTTTTTTTTTTTTCAATAAAATACAGTATTAATATCTAAACTTTGACCCAGGTAGTGGTCTAGTGGTCTAGGAAGTGACATCAACCACCAGTTACCACACCCCAAGTACATTTGTAAAACAACCTGCAGTCATGGCCCGTGATGTGTCCCACGAAAGGCTCATCCAACTTGTGCATGCCAGGCCTGGCATATGGGACAAGCATTGCATGGAATACAGCGACTGCATTACTAAGTCAAGGCTGTGGGAGGAAATTTTCTGTGACGTGACCCCCAACTGGTCTTCATTGAGTGATAGACAACATCGCATACGTGGTAAGTGTAGCTTTTGGGGGGATGTGAGGGTGGGGTTGTCATGCTGAGACTTGTGGTCCACCTAATTGTGACATATGGATGGACTATAAGTCTCAGCATGCTAAAAGAGACAGATAGGTGAAATGTAAAGTTCTATTACCTCATCTTTCACTGTTAGCATGCTGAGACTTGTAGTTCACCTTTCATTCACATCTGTCATGTTATTAAGTTCATATTATCCATTTTTCATAGGCCGAAAAATCATCACGAGGTGGAGGTCACAAAGGGACCGCTGCAGGAGGGAACTCAATGATGAGGCTGAGGAGAGCAGAAGTGGGGCAGGAGTCAGCCAGAAGAGGAGAAGTCCGTTCTTTGAGATGCTCTCCTTCCTACGTAATGTAATGGACTTAAGACCGTGAGTACTAAGCTGTCATTCTACGTAAAATTTAATCAATTTGAAAAGTAGGACAAATCATTTATCAATGTATTGTATTACAGCACCAGCTCCAACATTACAGAAATCGAAGAGGAGGGGGAAGACGTCACTGAAGCAGAGGTTGACACAAGTGACCACGAATCGCAGCCTCAAACGTCTGCACAAGTGTCCCCTCAACATGTCCAAGTCCGCACTCAAGCAAGACAACATGTGCCCGTAAGTGAATTTTACAAAACCAAAAGCCCCATTGTAAACATTTAGTAAAGACAAATGTTCTAACAAATTTCCCTACTGTACAGGTTCCCAGAGCTTCTAGAGGGTCCCAGCGAAGAGGTGCGGCACCAACACAGATGGACACTGCCATGATGGGGTTCATGGAGGATATGAGGGCCATGCGTAGGGCTGAAGCCATGGACCCCTTCAATGACCCAAATAACTACGATGCCACATTTCTTCGCAGCCTTTACCACCATTTGGTACAGACCCCGAGTAACAAAAAAATGGAGGTCCAAATGCAAATTTCACATGTTACTATATCATGTGTAAGAGCTGCAATGGCTGGGGGACCCATACCAGAGTACCACCTGCAGCAAAGGCCGTTCCAGCATCCAATGATGCCGAGTACATCATCTGGCCATTATCGCTATCAACAATCCTACCCCCCTAACAACCCAATGCAGCCATATACTAGGATGCCAACCCATACCCTCCCACCACGTGGACCACCGTCTCATGCACCACCATTCACCCAGTCAAACCCCTACAGCAGCCAGCAAACCTCCAGCTCACAGGACTCCTTCATGTCCCAGGCCCAAACGTCTTCATCATCATCATCCACGCAGTTTGGGAATGCTCCAAGTCCCTATTACCATGACCTATAATGTTGCATTTTTTGGATAAAAAACTTTGGAGTTTGAATGTTATTTTATTCATGTTAAAACCACACAAAGTTAGAAATTGTTGTTATGTGTGATGCTGTTTTAATGAAAAAATAATTACTGACAAAAAATTAGTTTTTATTCTTTTAGTGAACAAATGGAAAATAAGTGCAGTTACAATCTTGACACAGATTACAGATGGGCATACTGCCATGGAACCTCTCCTTCAGGGGACATGAAATAATCAGCAAATTTATCTCGTAGAGCAAGAGCTGAGTGGTTCGGTCTCAGTCCACTATATTGCACAGAGGGCAAATGTGTTTCATCTTCATCATCCATGCTGAAGCCTTCTTTATCACGTACAATATTGTGCAGCACACAGCATGCTTTGATCACTTCTTCTGCATTCTCCACTTTAAGTTGAATGGCACTATGGCAAATGCGCCACTTGTTTGTTAAGATTCCTAATGTGCACTCAACAAACCTCCTTGCTCTACTAAGTCTGTAGTTAAAAATCCTTTTTTGGCTTGTTAGATTATGTTTGGCGTATGGCCTTAAAAGATGACGTGAGAGGGCAAATACTTCATCAGCCACTAAGACGTGAGGCATAGCTGGTCCAGATGTTCCTGGCAGTGGCTTGTCAGCAGGTAGGTTCTGACGTCCATCTAAAAGCCTTCTACCCTGAACACACGGGAGTCAGCAGTGCTACCATATGCCCCAATATCCACCATAACAAATTTATAATTGCTATCACAGATAGCCATCAGCACCAATGAAAAATATTTTTTGTAATTAAAATAACTGGAGCCTGATCCAGGAGGCATTCTAATCCGCATATGTTTTCCGTCAAGGGCCCCAAGGCAGTTGGGGAATTGGGTCTTCATCAGGAATCCCTCTCCAGGCCCCACTCCTTGCTCCCTCCTCACAGGATTTGATTGACAGCAGCAGGAGCCAATGGCTCCCACTGCTGCCTCTGTGTCCTGTGAATGCAGGAAGAGAGAACAGTGCTGGATCTAAGGAAGAGCCGGGTAGGTATTTGGGCAGTGGGGAAGCTGATCATAGAAGGTTTTTTCTTTAATGCAGAAAATTAATTAAAGGCTAACTCCACTTTCGTGGGAAAAAAAAAAGCAAATAAAGAAAAAATAATATTGCGTATACAATTGTGACCCAAGTCATATTGTAATTGAACGCTATTAAAAATGACCTTTCCCTTTCAATTTGCAGCTCTGTCATTTTCTGTAAATGCAATACAATATGGCCACCTGGAGGTGTTGAAAATCTACTTAACTTGTGTTGTTCAGTAGATTTTCACATTGGCTCCAGACGATGACATCACTAGCGCATCCTCAGCACACTCTGTACTTAGGGCACATGGAGTGTGCTATAATTGGAGGGAGCGCCATGCCGCAATGGTGCTCCTGTGCACATAAGTGGGAATGACATCATCATTGCCTGACCAATTAACTGGTGCAGGTGGAAATGACAGCTTAGTGTTGGAGGGCTCTGTTTAAAAGTCTGTCATAATGTGCTAGTATGGAGTGCATATTAGCACATTTTAGCACAAACCTGCACGGGGCCCATAAAAAAAAAAAAATCTAGAGTTTACTACTGCTTTAAGCGTAACTCCACTTTTGTTGAGAAAAAAAAAAAAACATTCCTCTCTGGGTGATCTCTGTACATTACAAGGATTATAACAAACTTTGTTGCAGATTCCCACCTTTTGTTATTCTGAAGAAATCATTGTTTGTTTTTCTGTTCTCCTGTGCTGAGTGGGTCTAATGGGGGTAGTTTCATAATTATCAATCAGCTGTGGCAGCTGCAGGGCTCTAATGAGGAAAGCTGCTGGGCCTGCATCCCTGTAGGCTCCATTCACAACTGAGCGTATTGTTTTCAGGCCTTTTTTGGGCTTTTTCAGGCATTTTTCAGGAGTTTTTTGCAGGTGTTTGGAGGCAGGCATTGACATCTAACAGAAACGGTTGTAACCTGCCAAAAAAGAAGCTCATGTACTTTTTTGAGCTTCAGGCATTTTGCTTCAGGCAACAAAACTCTCATATGTGAACAGGGGCCATTGAAATTATTAGGATTTTGCTTGTTGGGCGTTTTGAGACTTTTGCAGATGAGCGTTTTACGAGCTGAAAAACGCTTAGGTGTGAACAGGGCCTTAGACGTGTTCCTATTGGGAGTATCTCACCAAAAATAAAATTTTTGTTGCAGAGGATGCCAGAAATCTGAAGAAAGATAACAAAAAGAGTGACGCACCGACCTAGTGCATTACCACTAAAAACATTTATTAAAATATTAAAAAACATATAATATAGTCACAAAAATAGTGTGATAATACACACATATCAACAATTCTATAAATAAGTGAAGATGTCTCAAAGGTGGCAAGGCATTGTGCAATGCTAAACGGCGTGCGGTGAAACGCACGGAGCTGCTGTGGCTTAGGTTGACGCGTTTCGAGGGCTAACCCCCTTCCTCAGAGCCAAGAAATGCTGCCAGGAATCTGACTTGTATCTTATGCACACTTCTGGAAAAATTGGTGAGCCAATCACACAAGCAGGAAATTATGTTTCTGGGGTGTGGTCAGTACACATTCTGTGTACAGAACAGCTCCAGGCAGCCATATTGCATTGCATTTTCAGAAAATTACAATAGCTACAGATTTAATAGGAAAGGTAATTTTTAATAACATTAAATTACAATATTATTTATGTCGCAATTATATGCGCTATATTGTTTTTTCTTTATTTGCTATTTTTTTTCCCCCACGAAAGTGGAGTTACCCTTTAGGTCTAAGTTTTACTACTGCTGTGCAGACACAATATAACTACCAAAAGATTTTTACAAGTGTAATAGAAATGCTTGAATTGCTTGATCATAAATGCTATGGCATACAGATGTAGCAGGGTTACCTCTCCAGCCCGTGTGACCTGCGGCCCTAGGTGTGAGAACAGACACATTGACAACTCCGGCATTTTTGTTTGGATGTTTTATTGTATTTTTAGGGGATGGGAGAAGGGAATGAGTGTGATACTCCTTTGCCTCAAGTATGTACAATTCTGGGACTTTATAGCAAAAATGCCCTTTAGCGCTGTCTTGATGCCAGCCGATGCTAGCAAACGCTTACTGACGCTTTGAACACACCGTATCTCTGAAAGCTGTGCTGGAACTCCGACTTAAGTCTAGCAGATCCAGGACTGTAGAACCTTAAACATCTGACACTGCTTGCACTGCAAAGTTACTGACTACTCTCTCTAGCCTTGCCCTGGCTTGAGGTAGCTTGTTGTGAGTTCCTGTATGGCTGCAACTCTCAACTGATGCACTCACACTGTGCATTAACTCTTCAGGGCCCAAACTGCAGGCGCCCCTTTACCGTTTCAGGGTCCTCAACCTAGGTACCCCCCTTCAGGGTCCTCTGACTAGGTACCCCCTTTACAGCTAGCTGACACTTGGATCCTAGAACCTTCTCCGGAGTGGTCCCCACTGACTCTAGGCAGACCACCAGGGGCAATCCTCAGTACTCACGACCTGTGTAGGCTTTCCTGGAACTGGACCCCTCTCGCTCTCCGCTGGTTCTGGGCACACCGGATCCCCTCATCTCAACTTAGCACTCTCTGGATTCTCAGGCAGCAACCGAGACATCTGCTTCCTCTGACAGGAGGAGAGACAGCCGTCCTCTCCCTCCTGGGACTCTGCTTCCCACCAAAGACAATGAGTCATGCCTTCCCTCAAACTTATACCCACTCCCTGAATCCTTTGCAGCAGAATCTGCCTTCTGGGGTAGTTACAAGCCTGAATGTATGCCTGATTGGGTTTCCTCCAATGCCCTATGAGAAGCCTCTCACAGAGCCAGTGGGGAGACTCCCCCTTCAGCAGACACACCTGGAAACCATGACACCCTACCAAAAAGAAATCATGGCCCTGCTGTTAGGCAGACAAAGCCCACTATACATTTACCTAGCACCTACCTGTAGGGTGCTACACAGAGGAAAGGAAGTGGCAACCCCAGCACTGGCCTAAGTATACAAGAAACAAGAGCAGTTGGAAGCAAGGCTTTTTTTCCCAAAACCCCCTTCTCAAACTGGTCAAAATTTTACTAACAGTGGGAGGGTCTTAAAGGGGCATGAAATACCAGGAATGCATCATTTACAGAGTGCAGAGTTCAGTGAGGTTACACACAGAGTGCAGAGTTCGGGAGTGTGCAACGTATACAGTGCAGAGTTCGGGAGTGTGCTGCGTACAGAGTTCAGGGGTGCCCTACACATGGATTGCAGAGTTCAGTGGGGTTACACACAGAGTGCAGAGTTCGGGAGTGTGCAACGTATACAGTGCAGAGTTCGGGAGTGTGCTGCGTACAGAGTTCAGGGGTGCCCTACACATGGATTGCAGAGTTCAGTGGGGTTACACACAGAGTGCAGAGTTCGGGAGTGTGCTACGTATACAGTGCAGAGTTCGGGAGTGTGCAACGTATACAGTGCAGAGTTCAGGGGTGCGCTACACACAGAGTGCAGAGTTCAGCCTTTTCCACAGCTGCTTAGCTCGGTATCCCCCATCCACATCTCACTTTTACCCCTCTCTTCTCTAGTACCTCCCCTCACACTGTAGATGGCTTCGCCTCTATCACTTGCAGGAAGATCATCCAGTGGGGGTGTCAAAATTCGCACTGCTCCCCAGGCACCGGCATCTTCTTGGTCCCGATACTGCACTTGGAAAACACAGGAAGCTGTACCTCTGTGTTTACAAGTGATAGTGGTGAGCAGGGAGCAGAGGGCCTGAGCCAAAGGTGGTGGGACTGAGTTCCACCAAGTTCCAGCTGAAAAAAAAGCCCTGGTTGGAAGAAAAACAATCCAACTAGGCTGATCACCAACCGTTTGTCTCCTGATCTAGCTGAGATGGGTCTTTTTAAAACTGGAACATATTGTAGATCCTCTGCAGCAAATTGTATTTTGTCCTCTTTTATCTTCGCAAGACAGGCAGTGCAGCCTATGGAAGCTGTAATCCGCAGTAGCAGGTAGATTAGATTTAGTAATAATAAAAGTATACAGCAGCCTTTCTTGGCCTTTGCTCCAAAATTTGCCTTTTCTGGTTGTGTGTAATTCCACATTCTGCGCTCTGTTTTCGTTAAGCCGTTATGGAATAATATCCCTTTTATTCTCGGCACGACAGCACGTTCCTCACCTCTAGGACGCAGCTGCTTAAAGGAAGGCTGCCCTGATTCAACCGCTTTCATCTTTTCATAAATACAAGAAAGACAAAATCATCTCATCTTTGTGAGCCAACTTCACAATGACACACATGAACTGTCTAATCAACCACCCGCCTGTCTAAATATCAGCTGAAGCCAAAGCTGGCCATTTCGCCGGAGCCTACTGCGACACATCGCTGTACACAAGAGCATCATTAGAGTGGCAGGATTTCTGCACTAGCTCTCCGCATCATGAAAGAAGGAATAGAAAAAAA
This sequence comes from Pelophylax lessonae, assembly GCF_965119305.1. Taxonomy (NCBI): domain Eukaryota; kingdom Metazoa; phylum Chordata; class Amphibia; order Anura; family Ranidae; genus Pelophylax; species Pelophylax lessonae. The sequence continues at coordinate 85,455,863 of NC_138769.1, read as the reverse complement.
CTGGCCTTCACATTCTAAGCACATTGAAGTGCAAACCAATGGGATTTGTTGTCCAGGAAACAGTCTGGTGAAATCCTAAATAACAAGGTTTTGGATCAATTAATCGGAGCCATCCAGGTATTCAGTGTATGACAAAAGAAAAATCTTTATTTATTCTAAATTGTACTGAGATGAGGAGAATATTAATAACACTTTGTAAAATTTTAGTATATTGTATTTGATTTTCCATTGTGTAATAAAATATTTTTTCCTTAACCACTTCAGCTCCGGAAGGTTTTACCCCCTTAATGACCATGCCATTTTTTGCGATTCGGTACTGTGTTATTTAATGAAAAATTGCGTGGTCATGCAACGCTGTACCCAAACACAATTGATGTCATTTTTTCCCCACAAATAGAGCTTTCTTTTGGTTAGTGGCGGCTGGTGCTCAAAATTTTTTTTTGGGGGGGGGGGGGGGCGCAAACAGAACAATGTAATAGGCATTGCTTTTCAGGCAAAAAACGCTGTAAAAAATTGCGTGACTTTGAGGTCACAAAAGTGTGAAAGGGGCCTTCAGTAATTAAGGCATAGCGTGCCCCCTTTCAATGCACAGAGACCAGCATGCCCCCTTTCAATGCACAGGGACCAACGTGCCCCCTTTCAATGCACAGAGACCAGCGTGCCCCCTTTCAATGCACAGGGACCAGCATGCCCCCTTTCAATGCAGAGATGCCAGCGTGCCCCCATTCAATGTAGAGATGCCAGCATGCCCCCATTCAATGCAGATATGCCAGCGTGCCCACTTTCAATGCAGAGATGCCAGTGTGCCCCCTTTCAATGCAGAGATACCAGCGTGCCCCCTTTCAATGCAGAGATACCAGCATGCCCCCATTCAATGCAGAGATACCAGCATGCCCCCTTTCAATGCAGAGATGCCAGCATACCCCCATTCAATGCAGAGATACCAGCATGCCCCCTTTCAATGCAGAGATGCCAGCGTGCCCCCTTTCAATGCAGAGATACCAGCGTGCCCCGTTTCAATGCAGAGCTGCCAGCGTGCCCCCTTTCAATGCAGAGATACCAGCCTGCCCCCTTTCAATGCAGAGATGCCAGCGTGCCCCCTTTCCATGCAGAGTGAACAGCGTGCCAAGCCCCCCCCCCCCCCCCGAGACCAGTGCACTTACCTGTAGCGGCGGCTTCTCTTCAGTCCCCCGGCGTCTCCTCGAGTCCTCAGTCCTCCCTCCTCCTCCTCGGCCAATGGCATGAGGTTTGCCTTTCGGCCGATCAGGAAGCGCGTATTGGACCCGCTTCCTGATTGGCCAGGAGGAGGATCATTCGCTATTGTCACACAATGGGTGGGCTCGGGGCACACTGCTCTGCGCCCCGGGTCCACCCTTTGCTGAAGCCTATTAGAGCCTCTGGCTCTAATCAGGTGACTAAAAAAAAAAAAGCCCCATTGAACTCCATGCGTCCGGCGCCCCGCATGCAGATTAGGGGGCCGAACGCATGGATAGGGGGGCAGCACCCCTGCGCCCCCAACACACCGGCTGCCACTGCTTTTGGTGGTATTTGATCACCTGTGTGGTTTTTAGATTTTGCGCTATAAACAAAAAACGAGAGACAGTTTTGAAAAAAAAACCCATATATTTTACTTTCTGCTATAAAACATTGCCAATAAAAAAATAAAAAAAAATCGAATTTTTTTATCAGTTTAGGCCAATTTGTATCTTGCTACATATTTTTGGTGAAAAAATCCCAAAAGGCGTATTTTAATTGGTTTGCGCAAAAGTTATAGCGTTTACAAACTACGGGATAGATTTTTGGAATTTTTATTTATTTTTTGTTTTTATTAGTAATGGCGGCGATCAGCATTTTTTTATAGGGACTGCAACATTGCGGCAGGCAGATCGGGCCCCTAACTTACATTTTTTACACTTTTTGGGGACCAGTGACATTGTTACAGTAATCAGTGCTAAATATTATGCACTGTTACTGTTTAAATGACACTGGCAGGGAAGGGGTTAACACTGGGGGTGATCAAAGGGGTTAATGTATGCCTAACTGTACTTAATAACTGTGTATGGGAATGGTTATATGACAGGCACAGAGAGATCGAAGTTTCAGCTTACCTGAAACTCCTGATATCTCCCTGCCTGTCTGACAGAAGACTCTCCTGCTTTGTTTACATAAGCAGATGGGCGTGTGGCTCCGGCAGTGTGAGTGCCACCGAAACCTCATGCACAAAATCACGTAGGAGGAGCAGCAACAGTGCACTGATCTCCCCAGTGAATGCCTGTGCAGGAGGGGGGTGGGGGGGTGTCAGGACAAGTCTGATCATTGGAGTTCCCAGGACAGGTAGAGAACTGTTTTTTTATCTTAATGCATATGTATTAAGATAAAAAACCTTCTGCCTTTAGAACCACTTTAAAGGATCTGTTACTGACGGCTTGGTGCCAGATACCACAGCATACCTTCAGAGGTCTGATGGGTCAGGGCTGATTTGGCAGCAAAAGGGGACCTACTCAATATTAGATAGGTCATCATGTTATGGCTGAAATTTAAGCAGGTTAAGTACAGTGGGGATCAAAAGTTTGGGCACCCCAGGTAAAAATTTGTATTAATGTGCATAAAGAAGCCAAGGAAAGATGGAAAAATCTCCAAAAGGCATCGAATTACAGATTAGACATTCTTATTAGGGATTATCGAACGGTTCGGGTCGACCATTGGTTCGACTCGAACATTGACTGTTCGAGGTTCGGCCGTATTCCGAACTTTTTGCTGAAAAAGTTCAGAATTCGGCAACCAGAACCGACCAAAATGCAATGGTAAAGGAACTGGGCTTTAAAAGGCCGTGATTGGACCAGAACCATCAGTAAAAGCCAATTGAGGGGGCAGGAGAATGCTAGGAATGTGATTGGAGTGACTAGGGGGTCCAGAGGCCAATCATTAGTGAATACGCCCCCCAGTATATAAGATAGCCCCGCCAAATCTCTACCATTTTAATACAGGGCTGTAGAAGAGAGTGGAAGCAGTTCTGTTACTTCTGCTCTCAAAGTGTCATTTAGCAATTATTAGTGTGAGGAAAGGGATATCTAGTGTAGTTAGGGTGCTATTTTCCACTATAGTTAGATTAAAAAATCTAGTTTCTGTAGGGAAAGTGTTAGAGTGGCCAGGGTAGTGTAGTGTAGGGTTAACTGACTCTGACTGCTATGGCAGGGTGACAAAACCCTTCCATGTCAGGGTGACCGCTACAGAGAAAAGATCGTTTCTCTTAGAACACTTAAAGAACCGGATAGTGGCTTCGCCCCTGTCACCCTGCTTTCTGCTGCAGGCGTTTATAGGGCTTTTTTGAGGACATGTTTGGAGTCAGGCATGACATCTGAACTTCTGTGTAGGGGTATATATATATACACACACACATGTATGTATATATACACATACACATATATAGGTGTGAAAGTAGCAGAAACCTATGCTTGCGCTAATGAAATAATTAACACCCATATGGCTTCTCTGCTATAACACCTATATGTGTGTATGTGTATAAATACATATAAGTGTGTGTGTATATATACCCCTATACAGAAGTTCAGATGTTTTGCCTGCCTCCAAAGACCCCAAAAAAATGCCCAAAAAAAACGCCTGCTGCAAAAACACACCTGGGCGTTTTTGTAGCTGGCGTTTTTTTGGGCATTTTTTGGGCGTCTTTGGAGGCAGGCATAACATCTGTACTTCTGTGTAGGGGGTATATATACACATACACATATATAGGTGTTTGGAACAAAAAAAAATGAACAAAAACCTGTGTACAGAAGTATTTACAGCCTTTGCTCATTACTTTGTTAAAGCAACTTTGGCACTAATTACAACCTTAAGTCTTTAAGTATGATTCTACAAGCTTAGCACACCTATTTTTGGGCAGTTTCTCCCATTCTTCTTTGCAGAACCTCTCAAGCTCCATCAGGTTGGATGGGGAGCGTTGTTGCACAGCCATTTTCAGATCTCTCATTCGGGTTCAAGTCTGGGTTCTGGCTGAGCCACTCAAGGAAATTCACAGAGTTGTCCTGTAGCCACTCCTTTGTTATCTTAGCTGTGTGCTTAGGATCATTAGACTGGAGCGAAGGTTCATGTTCAAACAGGACGAGGTCCAGAGCGCCCTGGAGCAGGTTTTCATCAAGGATGTTTCTGTGCATTGCTGGATTCATCTTTCCCTCAATCCTGACTAGTCTCCCAGTTCCTGCTGCTTAAATACATCCCTGCAGCATGATGCTGCAACCCCCATGCTTCACTGTAGTGATGCTTTTGGGCAGGTGATGAGCGGTGCCTGGTTTCCTCCAGACATGACGCTTTCTATTCAGACCAAATAGTTTAATCTTTGTTTCATCAGACCAGAGAATTTTTTTTTTTCTGATGGTCTAAGAGTCCTTTAGGTGCCTTTTGGCAAACTCCAGGTGGGATGTCATGTGCCTTTTACTGAGGAGTGGCTTCCATCTGGCCACTCTACCATACAGGCCTGATTGGTGGAGTGCTGCAGAGATGGTTGTTCTTTTGGAAGATTCTCCCCTCTCGTCAGAGTCACCATCGGGTTCTTGGTCACCTCCCTGACTAAGGCTCCCCCATTTGCTCAGTTTGCCCGGGCGGCCTGCTCTAGGAACAGTCCTAGTGATCCAAACTTCTTCCATTTACAGATGATGCAGGCCACTGTGCTCATTGGGACCTTCAATGCTGCAGACATTTTTATGTATCCTTCAACAGATCTGTGCCTCGATACAATCCTGTCTCCGAGGTCTTCAAACAATTCCTTCAGAAATCCCACAATTCACTTTTAGAAAAGCAACATCAATTAGAATAGGGACAGACTTGTTATAAGTGAATTTAAGGGGGACTCTTCAGGCGTCCCATGCAAACACAGGGGAACATTTATGTGTGACTTCTGCAAATATTGTAATACTGAGAAAAAACCTGTTTTACCCAATGGGTAGACTTTTAAACCCAAGAATTTTGCCAATTGTAGAATTCTGGGAGTAATTTACATGCTTGTCTGCGACAGTGGATGTTTCTATATTGGCAAAAACGAAATTGGAGTTTTGGAAAAGAGCTTATAGACAAATCAAGAGCATGCAGACTTGTGACCCCAATTTGCCTTTGGGCCACCATACCATCATTGTGCATAATAGGAAATTTCTAAGAATAAAATTTTAGATTTTGGATCGAATCAACCCGAACCCCTGGAGAGGCGACTGGAACAAAGTTTTTCTCCAGAGGGAGTTTAGGTGGATCCATAATTTAGGAGTCATCCAATCCCCAGGGCTTAATGAGGCATTCTGCTTTAAACCGTTCCTGGAGGGATTTTCATCAGGAGGGATGGAGAAATTGGGTAAAAGAGCATTAATTTCCATACATATCTGTTTCTCCCTTCATCTGTCATACATTTTATTTTTTTTGCAATGCTAAAAATAAAGAACCTGAGATTGAAACCTTGACTGTACTCATTGTTTAAGTGCCAATTAATTTGTTCTGGCAATGCATACTCTTTTTTGTGTCGGTGGGGCGCATGCGCATGGCATAACTCCACCACGCGGGAGCGCATGTGTGATGTGGAGGTGCCACGCATGCGGCTCAGGGGGCCATTTCTGGACAGGCTCCACGTAATCAGCTCCAGCATACACAGCTGTGAGCTCCGTTAGGATTAGATAGATTTAAGTTAAGTACCCTGCATAGGTTGAAACATCTTTAAACCTCATGAGAGACACGCCACATTTTATGCTCTCTGATACTGGGTAAGTCCTTCCTTTTTTTAGAAACCCATGGCATTCTGATTATATCAGCTGTGCCACATACTATAATTCGTATACTGCAATAAATAAGCCTGTTGGAGACAGAGTGGGGATTTATCAAGCTTTTAACCTTATGTAGTGGGATAAAATACTTAAATATAATGCACATTCATGTGTCTCAGCGATCCTTAAGGGGGCTTAAAACAGTATGGTACACTACAATAAATTGGCCTATTGGTTATAGAGTTGGGATTTGTTGGGCCTTTGTCCTTATGTAGTGGGATAGACAGGATCTAAGTAATCAGTTCCAGCATGCACAGCTGCAGAGGCGTAACTAGAACCTTCAGGTCCCTGGTGCAAGAAACAATGAAGGTCTCCCTGGACCCCTGACCGGGGCCCTTCCCTTCAAGCCTGGGGCTCTTCCCACTGATCCTGGGGACCTTTACTATCGTTGCAGGGATATTTATTACGGTCCAGCAGCGGGACCCTTTCACAAGTTCTGCAGTGGGCCCCCTTCCTGCCATCTTGGGGCCTCCCGACGGAGGTGGAATGCCAGGGCCCGGTCGCAAGTGTGACCTTTGCGATCCTGGAAGTTCTCCCACTGGTGTCAGTAGTTTTTATTTTTTGGTATTTTAATTATTATTTTTTATTGTTTTTTTTTTTTTTTTACAATGTCACTGACTATGACTCTGTCCATTCAGAAAAGGAAGAAGCTGGTAAATCTTATGTAAATCTTATGTAGTGGGATAAAATACTTAAATGTAGTGCACATCTATGTGTCTTAAAGACCCTTATCGGGGCTCTGAACAGTATGGTACACTGTAATAAATAGGCATGTTGGTTATAGAGTGGGGATCTATTTGGCTTCTGACCTATTGTAGTGGGATAGACCGACTCTAAGTAATCATCTCTAGCATGCACAGCTGTAAGCCCCTCAGGGTTGGGTGGGACACAGGAAGAGATGAACTGATTTAAGCCAAGTACCCTGTACAGGCCTAAACATCTTCAAACCTCAGGGCAGAAAGGTCAAATTTGATGCTCACTGATGCTGGGTAAGTCCTTTCTTTTTTAGAAACCTATAGCATTCTGATTATATCAGCAGTGCCATATACTGTAATCTGCACACTACAATAAAAAAGCCGATAGAGATAAAGTGGGGATTTATTTAAGCCTTAAACCCTTTGTAGTGGGATAAAACACTCAAATGCAATGCAGACCTATATGTCCTTTAAAACCTTATAGGGGCTCAAAACAGTATGGTTTACTGCAATAGGCCTGTTGGTTACAGAGTGGGGATATATTGGTCCTTTGACCTTAAGTAATGGTATAGAATATCCATATCGAGTGCAAGTAATTATCCTTATGTGGGTTTAAAATAGTTTTATACATACGCCACTTGTGAACCGACCATTGATCCAACAGATTCAATTAATGCGCTTTCTATTGGTTCTTGGATTCAAATGAAGCTCTGATGTATTTGTAACTCCACTTATGTGCATGTATATATATTTGTGTGTGTGTGTGTATATATATATATATATATATATATATATATATATATATATATATATATATATATCCTGTATGTGTATTTGATTGGATAGGATATATCTGCAGCTATATATGAGCGAACGTTTCCTATTTAGGTTACCCACCATGCACCCTAGGGTCCAGGGTGGACATATCTCTTCAGAATATTTGCCTACACAGGTAGATCACTTGAATAAGATACAATAATATATAATACGCCCTACATATATTGTTGTCGCCACTTGTTGAGTGCATGTCTGTTTTACTTACATAACCTGTCTGTCACACTGGTTGGAGTAAGTATTGCTTACTAACCATACCTATCTCACAGCCTTGTATATACAATGGGTGCTAATCATATCCTTAGGCGAAGTGGCAGCTCTCCTGAGATCTTGTTTTTAAATGCTGACATGGCAATGCTGTGTACACCAATGGAATCTATGTAAATTTAACCCAAAACTGTAATGACCATAATAGGTTAGTTGTTGTTGTTCCTCCTATGGCACCATAATTCTGCAATATTGTACAAACGTGAATAATTTACTTATATTTTGTAGAAGGTTGTTGCCAACCACACCCCTGAAGAAGCTGTGAAAGCCCCGAAATGCGTTGGGTGGAGGCGTCAATCCGTTTTCGCCTATTGACACTGGTGTAATATGTATATGTATTCCATATGTATATAACATTGGTGTTTTTTATGCTAACTTGAATAAAACAGATTTTTATTCACAATATTTAATACTTAGTGCCTTCAAAGTCCCACCCCAAGGGGAATTTTGTTTATGATTTATCTGTTAGGGATGTGGCACATTTAGGGAGGCTCCTCACTGACTTTCTCTAATTCCTTGGACTTTTTGGCTTGGTTTGTGCTCTGACATGCACTGCTAACTGTGGGGCCTTGTATAGACAGTTGTGTGCCTTTTCAAATCATGTCCAATCAACTGACTTTACCACAGGTGGACTCTAATCAAGTTGTATAAACATTTCAAGGATGATCAGTGGAAACAGGATGCACCTGAGCTCAATTTTGAGTCTCATGGCAAAGACTGTAAAGCCTCGTGTACATGTGATTTTTTTTTTTTTTTTAATAAATTTACAAAGATTTTAAACAAACTTCTTACACATTGTCATTATGGGGCATTGTTTGTAGAATTTTGAGGAAAATATGAAATTGTAAACTAATAAATTGTGGAAAAAATACTTTCCAGATGCCCTGTACCCCAAGTACATTAAGAACTCTTCTGCCGACCAGTGGGGGCCCGCACGTCAGTGCAAGATGTAGTCTTTTTTTTTTTTGAGGGAAAGAGAGTTGCCCAAGGGATGGTAAAATGTAGAAGTATTAGGTTGAAGAGTCAATTTAAGGACGTCAGATTAAGGTGAAGAGTCACTTTAAATATATTAGATGGTCACAGAAATTTATTTGGGAGAAAAAAAAAACAGATTTTGGCTAAAGTATGTCCCTTCAATGGAAACCAGCTATGTTCTTCCTTAGATCCAGTCTGAAGTGGAGTGGGTATGTGTAGACTTCCTGCCTAGCAGAGACGCCAAGAGATAAATTCTGGTATCCTGCAGTGTTGATAAAAGCAGTAAAGGGATTCAAATGTAGCACTGGATGGGTTATAGTGTCTGTGCCTAAGGACATAGGACAACTGGATGCAAACAGGCTTGAGTGCATAGGCAGCGTTGTGTGGGTTAAGAACCTTCTCACAAGGTTCCACAGCACAGCAGAGTGAAGCAATGACCTTTAATGTAGAGGGGGCCCCACTTTATCCTCCTCTGGGATGGCTGTGCATGTGGCAATGGCCCGGTCTGTCTGCCCGCAGGTTCTGCTACCTGCCTCCTCAGGAAGGGCAGCTTTTGCGACTTATCTACTCACCCCGATCAAGCCTTGGCCCGCGTGGATCCACTCTGCTCTCTCTCTCTCACGTCCAGCCTCTAACACAGTCTCTCTCTTCTACCCTTGTTTTCCTGGGTTTTTCCCTTTTTCAATACTCCTGTCTCTTTGCCAGTCCTCATGGGCGGTGTACTCAAGCTTCAGCCAATCTGGATGAAAGAATCCTGCTTACAACATACAACTACCAGAGTCCCTAGCATTTCTGTATGAGAGATGTGATAACTAAATTGTGGGACACTGCCATCTTATGGCAAAAATCAGCTCTGCATAACAGTAACATTGCACAGTGAGATAGATAGATAGATAGATAGATAGATAGATAGATAGATAGATAGATAGATAGATAGATAGATAGATAGATAGATAGATAGATAGATAGATAGATAGATAGATAGATAGATAGATAGATAGATAGATAGATAGATAGATACTTCTTTCCTTTTTTTTTTTTTTTGTGATCGCATACCCTCTGTTCTCAGAGAACTGGAGGAGAAGAGACAGCAGCACAAAATGGCTGTGCAGGGGGGGCATGTCAACATCAGTCTGATCATTGGAGGACAGTAGGAGGAGTTCTCAGCTCAGCTGGAAAGCTAACCACTCTGGGCTCTCATGCCTAGTGTTGTCAGTTTTAAAAAGGAAACCAGAGGGACTGGCAGGAACACCAGGGGTTTCCCACAAAGCGGGCAATACAGAGGGAACAGGGAATTTTTTTATACTAGTAAATGGTACATCAGGCACATACATCAGGAATATGAAATGTTGGGTTTACCTATTCTTTAAAGGACAGGGCAACGTGCCAAAGCCCACACCGTGAAATACATGCCCTGATTTCTCATTGCTGAAAAATCATTTATCTCTGAAAGCACACTATATTTTCCCTTTAAGATGCTTCAATCTCAACAGCCACTTAAAGAAACACATTTTCTATATCATCAAATAACACCCTCGGAACTCAGTATCTCATTAATATAATTCTAGGCTGATTGGAATGCATCCTTTACACTTATCTGCACATAAAAGAGAAGTTAGAGACCTAGTGAGCATATTCTGCCATTTAAAAGCATGAGCATCCTGCTGGGATGCTTAGCATTGTGATAGAAAACAGTAAATTAAGATTCATAAATACTAAACTATCCTAGTTTCATTAGGTGCGAAGTTCTGGCGCTCTAGTAAAAAAAAATGGTCCTTTGAAGCATTTAAAATTTTCCCTCTCATTTCAGATTCATTATATATTAATTATGAGCATTATCAGGAATTAAAAACATTGCCCGAAACCATTACATTAGCGCTAATTCATTTGGCAGCAATGAGCAAACATTTAAGTCATCTGCTTCTCTCTTTTTTTTTTTTTTTTTTTTCCTTTTAAGTTTGGAAAAATCGCTGCCTTGGGGCGAAGACTCTTTTAACCTCTTTATGAAGAAAAAAAGCTTTTATGTTGGCAAGTTAAAAAAAAAAAAAAAAAATCTAAGACACAAATTAGCCAAAAGAGGAAGAGAGAAGAAACTACAAACAGGGAATTAAAACAAAATCTTCAAATAAACGAGTTGTTAGTATTGATTTTCATATAAATGCTATAGCATGTGATGTGTTACTTCGCCTGGTAGTGCAGTCACCTAATGGTTCATGAGATAGCATGAGATAAAAGGATGGCAATTTCTTTAAATGAGGATGCATTTAAGGCTCTACTTAATGTAAATTGGAGCTATTTGAAAGCATCTATGCGCCATATTTTGAAGATCGCTTTGTGCATACGTAATGAGTAAAGCGGCTGACTTGGACAAATCACTGCTTTGTTTATTTAACCAGTCAATCATAGAGAGCAAGAGTCAGGCCAGTAAATGACTGGAAACAAGCAAAAGTCAGTCAAAATATGCAAATAAATGACATTTTGTTTGTCTTGTTTTCTCTTTTTTTGATGTGCCATTTGGTAAAGCCAATTAGATTTCATACATTGTTGGGCCTGAACAGGAAATGACGCCTCCAACAGGCAACATATTGTTTTTCTAAGACAACAAACTAGCCAATACACCAGCAATGTCATCAATATGTGAACCCTTAATCGACAGTGAAGGGCTAAAGCAAGACATGGACATCTAAGAACGGGGAGATGTGCATATCTGCAGTCACAAATTATGCAGTGTACTGGAGTGTTTAACCACTTTAAGACCGGAAAGGATTTGCCCCCTTCCTGACCAGGCCCTATTTTGCGATTCGGCACTGCGTTAATTTAACGGACAGTTGCACGGTCATGCGGCGCTGTACCAAAATAAAATTGATGTCCTTTTTTTCCCACATATAGAGCTTTCTTTTGGTGGTATTTGATCACCTGTGCGATTTTTATTTTTTCCGCTATAAACCAAAAAATAGCGTCAATTTTGAAAAAAAAAAAAAACATTTTCACATTCTGCTACATGACCTTCTCAAAAAAAAAAAAAAATTTTGTAACATTTTAGGCCAATTTTTTTGATACATATCTTTGGTAAAAAAAATTGCAGTAAGCGTATTTTGATTGGTTTGCGCAAAAGTTATCGTGTCTACTAACTATGGGAAAGATTTATGTCATTTTTATTGTTTTTTTTTTTTCTTTTACTAGTAATGGCAGTTATCTGCAGTGGACAGATTGGACCCCTGACTGACATTTTTGACACTTTTGGGGATACCAGTGACATTACTACAGTAATCAGTGCTAAAAATATGCACTGTTACTGTAATAATGACACTGACAGGGAAGGGATTAACCCTATGGGTGATCAATGGGTTAATGTGAGCCTAGGGGAGTGATTCTAACTGTCTGGGGGCGTGGCTTGTGAAATGGCCATAGAGACATGTGATCCTATATAGAAGGATCACATGAGCTCTGTGATCATTTCAGGTAGAAGAACGGTCAGCTGTGTTTACAAGAGCCGACCGTCCTTCTCTCTCAGTGGGGAGCGATCGCAGGTGTCAGGCGGCAATCGGAGCCGCCTGACCCATGCATCAGCTTCCTTGCTGCCGAGTGGCGCATGCTTGCCTCCTAGCTTCCTGCATGCGTCTGACGTAGGTCTACGCAGGAGAGCCACCCTAACGCAGTAAAAAGGCGCAGGTGGTCGGGAAGTGGTTAAAGTTCATATGCATGTAAAGGCGGGTGTCCCAATACTTTTGGTAATATAGGGTATTTGCTACTAGCTGTCCCTCGTTTCCCCTCTCAAAAAGTTGGAAGGTATGGTATAGTATGAAACAGTTAATACCGCATGAACAAACTTTACCCTGTTTGAGCAAAACTTTGACATTAGCGCTCTCATTCATTAGCTGTACAGTCTCTTACAGAAGTCTATTACAGGAGCAGCTCTCGGATTGCTTATTGTACATGCACTTGAAATTGAATGAATCCACTCTCTCTCTCTGCTGCTTGAAAAGAGTTTCTTACCGCACACCTGGGATAAAAGCAGAAGAAACAGGTCAGTGGCAATAGCACTCAGATGTTTTGGGTTCAGATTGCAGCCCAAGGACTTGGATCTCACAGGAACATATATGGGATATGCAGAAAACAGCTCAGGTAGTTGAAACGTTTCTAAGCTGAAGTGCTCATATAGAGGATAAAATTGATGCTTGAATTCAGATGAGTCATGACTAAACAACAGAGGTCTTAGGTTGGGAGATCTACGTCAAGCCTGCAATTGACCCGAGGAAGCTCTGCAGGGTGACAATTCAATACAATTGAATAGCTATCTATATATGCACTAGACAGATATAGTTATAATTATACAAAAGAAAAAAGGCCTATGATGTACACAAAGGTGTTCTTCATACAATTAGCACAGCTGTGGTAACACTCTGGATCTAATCCCTGCCCACAGCACTAAGCGGTTACCTAGGGTTGCCACCTCATTCCTTGAAACCAGGACTAGTGTTGAGCGAACACGGACTGTATTATTCGTGTTCGTACCGAATAATTGGATTTTTTGTACCCGAACACGGACACGGACACTTTACTGTATGTTCGGGTAAAAATCCGTGTTCGGTCGTTTTATTTCCGGGTTTTGCATGCTTTGGCGCTCTTTTCATGGCGGGCTTTCAACAGCCAATCAACAATCGTTTAACTGGTGTGCCTTAAGCCATCCCAGCCATGCCTGCAAATGTCTCAGTAGCTGTGATTGGCCGTCTGAAGCATGTGACCAAGTCTTTATAAGTTCGAGGCAGCCGCAGCGGCGTCATTATGCTGCTTAGATTCAGGGACAGAGCACACATCAACGTGCTGGCTGCTGATTAGGGAAAGATAGGCAGGAAAAAACCATTTGTGTCCGGATAGAATTGAGGGACAGGTCGGAGTGTTTAGGCAGGGCGAGTTGTAGGCATTTTAGGGATAGAGTCTGCTGAATTATATAGGGTCAGTGTCTTCTACAAACTACAATCGATATTGCTGTGTGGGGGGTGGGGTGAATCTGCACTCAATCCTGATCTACGATCTCTTCTCAATCCTGTTAGGGACAGAGTCTGCTGAATTTTAGGGAAACTGTGTTCTACAAACTACAATCGATATTGCTGTGTGGGGGGTGGGGTGAATCTGCACTCAATCCTGATCTACGATCTCTTCTCAATCCTGTTAGGGACAGAGTCTGCTGAATTTTAGGGAAACTGTGTTCTACAAACTACAATCGATATTGCTGTGTGGGGGGTGGGGTGAATCTGCACTCAATCCTGATCTACGATCTCTTCTCAATCCTGTTAGGGACAGAGTCTGCTGAATTTTAGGGAAACTGTGTTCTACAAACTACAATCGATATTGCTGTGTGGTGTGGGATTGGAGATAGGCAGGTGTCAGTGATCCACATCCATTTTTCTGTGTGTGAGCTGCAGTGAACACAATCTTTTTGGGCTGCAGTGAACACAATCTTTTTGGGCTGCAGTGAACACAATCTTTTTGGGCTGCAGTGAACACAATCTTTTTGGGCTGCAGTGAACACAATCTTTTTGGGGTGCAGTGAACAAAATCTTTTTGGGGTGCAGTGAACACAATCCTTTTTGGTGTGCAGTGAACACAATCTTTGTGGGGTGCAGTGAACAAAATCCTTTGTGGGGTGCAGTGAACACAATCTTTTTGGGGTGCAGTGAACAAAATCCTTTTTGGGGTGCAGTGAACAACATCCTTTTTGGGGTGCAGTGAACACAATCTTTTTGGGGTGCAGTGAACAAAATCCTTTGTGGGGTGCAGTGAACACAATCTTTTTGGGGTGCAGTGAACACAATCTTTTTGGGGTGGAGTGAACAACATCCTTTTTGGGGTGCAGTGAACAAAATCCTTTTTGGGGTGCAGTGAACAAAATCATTTTTGGGGTGCAGTGAACACAATCTTTTTGGGGTGCAGTGAACACAATCTTTGTGGGGTGCAGTGAACACAATCTTTTTGGGGTGGAGTGAACAACATCCTTTTTGGGGTGCAGTGAACAAAATCCTTTTTGGGGTGCAGTGAACAACATCCTTTTTGGGGTGCAGTGAACACAATCTTTTTGGGGTGCAGTGAACACAATCTTTGTGGGGTACAGTGAACAGAATCTTTGTGGGGTGCAGTGAACACAATCTTTGGGGGGTACAGTGAACACAATCTTTGTGAGGTGCAGTGAACACAATCTTTGTGGGGTGCAGTGAACACAATCATTGTGGGGTGCAGTGAACTCAATCTTTGTGGGGTACAGTGAACACAATCTCATACTGAAGGTTTGAGGGTGCTGCCTGTTCCATACTCCCCCTACTCCTCATCTAGCCTTTTAGGGGTACAAACAATAGTAATTGGGGCCTAGTGTGGTTGTGTACGTGTGATATACATACACTTTTTTGGGATCATATTTTCTATTCCGCTATTTAATCAAAAACCTTTGGGGATCAGTTAAATTGGGGGATAGTCTGTGTTGGTACGTGTGAGAGAGATCCACCTTTCCAAGTTGTTGGGGTTCATCTCATACTTCTGAAGGTTTGAGGGTGCTGCCTGTTCCATACTCCCCCCTACTCCTAGCCTTTTAGGGGTACAAACAATAGTAATTGGGGCCTAGTGTGGTTGTGTACGTGTGATATACATACACTTTTTTGGGATCATATTTTCTATTCCGCTATTTAATCAAAAACCTCTGGGGATCAGTTAAATTGGGGGATAGTCTGTGTTGGTACGTGTGAGAGAGATCCACCTTTCCAAGTTGTTGGGGTTCATCTCATACTTCTGAAGGTTTGAGGGTGCTGCCTGTTCCATACTCCCCCTACTCCTAGCCTTTTAGGGGTACAAACAATAGTAATTGGGGCCTAGTGTGGTTGTGTACGTGTGATATACATACACTTTTTTGGGATCATATTTTCTATTCCGCTATTTAATCAAAAACCTCTGGGGATCAGTTAAATTGGGGGATAGTCTGTGTTGGTACGTGTGAGAGAGATCCACCTTTCCAAGTTGTTGGGGTTCATCTCATACTTCTGAAGGTTTGAGGGTGCTGCCTGTTCCATACTCCCCCCTACTCCTAGCCTTTTAGGGGTACAAACAATAGTAATTGGGGCCTAGTGTGGTTGTGTACGTGTGATATACATACACTTTTTTGGGATCATATTTTCTATTCCGCTATTTAATCAAAAACCTCTGGGGATCAGTTAAATTGGGGGATAGTCTGTGTTGGTACGTGTGAGAGAGATCCACCTTTCCAAGTTGTTGGGGTTCATCTCATACTTCTGAAGGTTTGAGGGTGCTGCCTGTTCCATACTCCCCCCTACTCCTAGCCTTTTAGGGGTACAAACAATAGTAATTGGGGCCTAGTGTGGTTGTGTACGTGTGATATACATACACTTTTTTGGGATCATATTTTCTATTCCGCTATTTAATCAAAAACCTCTGGGGATCAGTTAAATTGGGGGATAGTCTGTGTTGGTACGTGTGAGAGAGATCCACCTTTCCAAGTTGTTGGGGTTCATCTCATACTTCTGAAGGTTTGAGGGTGCTGCCTGTTCCATACTCCCCCTACTCCTAGCCTTTTAGGGGTACAAACAATAGTAATTGGGGCCTAGTGTGGTTGTGTACATGTGATATACATACACTTTTTTGGGATCATATTTTCTATTCCGCTATTTAATCAAAAACCTCTGGGGATCAGTTAAATTGGGGGATAGTCTGTGTTGGTACGTGTGAGAGAGATCCACCTTTCCAAGTTGTTGGGGTTCATCTCATACTTCTGAAGGTTTGAGGGTGCTGCCTGTTCCATACTCCCCCTACTCCTAGCCTTTTAGGGGTACAAACAATAGTAATTGGGGCCTAGTGTGGTTGTGTACGTGTGATATACATACACTTTTTTGGGATCATATTTTCTATTCCGCTATTTAATCAAAAACCTCTGGGGATCAGTTAAATTGGGGGATAGTCTGTGTTGGTACGTGTGAGAGAGATCCACCTTTCCAAGTTGTTGGGGTTCATCTCATACTTCTGAAGGTTTGAGGGTGCTGCCTGTTCCATACTCCCCCTACTCCTAGCCTTTTAGGGGTACAAACAATAGTAATTGGGGCCTAGTGTGGTTGTGTACGTGTGATATACATACACTTTTTTGGGATCATATTTTCTATTCCGCTATTTAATCAAAAACCTTTGGGGATCAGTTAAATTGGGGGATAGTCTGTGTTGGTACGTGTGAGAGAGATCCACCTTTCCAAGTTGTTGGGGTTCATCTCATACTTCTGAAGGTTTGAGGGTGCTGCCTGTTCAATACTCCCCCTACTCCTAGCCTTTTAGGGGTACAAACAATAGTAATTGGGGCCTAGTGTGGTTGTGTACGTGTGATATACATACACTTTTTTGGGATCATATTTTCTATTCCGCTATTTAATCAAAAACCTTTGGGGATCAGTTAAATTGGGGGATAGTCTGTGTTGGTACGTGTGAGAGAGATCCACCTTTCCAAGTTGTTGGGGTTCATCTCATACTTCTGAAGGTTTGAGGGTGCTGCCTGTTCCATACTCCCCCTACTCCTAGCCTTTTAGGGGTACAAACAATAGTAATTGGGGCCTAGTGTGGTTGTGTACGTGTGATATACATACACTTTTTTGGGATCATATTTTCTATTCCGCTATTTAATCAAAAACCTCTGGGGATCAGTTAAATTGGGGGATAGTCTGTGTTGGTACGTGTGAGAGAGATCCACCTTTCCAAGTTGTTGGGGTTCATCTCATACTTCTGAAGGTTTGAGGGTGCTGCCTGTTCCATACTCCCCCTACTCCTAGCCTTTTAGGGGTACAAACAATAGTAATTGGGGCCTAGTGTGGTTGTGTACGTGTGATATACATACACTTTTTTGGGATCATATTTTCTATTCCGCTATTTAATCAAAAACCTCTGGGGATCAGTTAAATTGGGGGATAGTCTGTGTTGGTACGTGTGAGAGAGATCCACCTTTCCAAGTTGTTGGGGTTCATCTCATACTTCTGAAGGTTTGAGGGTGCTGCCTGTTCCATACTCCCCCCTACTCCTAGCCTTTTAGGGGTACAAACAATAGTAATTGGGGCCTAGTGTGGTTGTGTACGTGTGATATACATACACTTTTTTGGGATCATATTTTCTATTCCGCTATTTAATCAAAAACCTCTGGGGATCAGTTAAATTGGGGGATAGTCTGTGTTGGTACGTGTGAGAGAGATCCACCTTTCCAAGTTGTTGGGGTTCATCTCATACTTCTGAAGGTTTGAGGGTGCTGCCTGTTCCATACTCCCCCCTACTCCTAGCCTTTTAGGGGTACAAACAATAGTAATTGGGGCCTAGTGTGGTTGTGTACGTGTGATATACATACACTTTTTTGGGATCATATTTTCTATTCCGCTATTTAATCAAAAACCTCTGGGGATCAGTTAAATTGGGGGATAGTCTGTGTTGGTACGTGTGAGAGAGATCCACCTTTCCAAGTTGTTGGGGTTCATCTCATACTTCTGAAGGTTTGAGGGTGCTGCCTGTTCCATACTCCCCCTACTCCTAGCCTTTTAGGGGTACAAACAATAGTAATTGGGGCCTAGTGTGGTTGTGTACGTGTGATATACATACACTTTTTTGGGATCATATTTTCTATTCCGCTATTTAATCAAAAACCTCTGGGGATCAGTTAAATTGGGGGATAGTCTGTGTTGGTACGTGTGAGAGAGATCCACCTTTCCAAGTTGTTGGGGTTCATCTCATACTTCTGAAGGTTTGAGGGTGCTGCCTGTTCCATACTCCCCCCTACTCCTAGCCTTTTAGGGGTACAAACAATAGTAATTGGGGCCTAGTGTGGTTGTGTACGTGTGATATACATACACTTTTTTGGGATCATATTTTCTATTCCGCTATTTAATCAAAAACCTCTGGGGATCAGTTAAATTGGGGGATAGTCTGTGTTGGTACGTGTGAGAGAGATCCACCTTTCCAAGTTGTTGGGGTTCATCTCATACTTCTGAAGGTTTGAGGGTGCTGCCTGTTCCATACTCCCCCCTACTCCTAGCCTTTTAGGGGTACAAACAATAGTAATTGGGGCCTAGTGTGGTTGTGTACGTGTGATATACATACACTTTTTTGGGATCATATTTTCTATTCCGCTATTTAATCAAAAACCTCTGGGGATCAGTTAAATTGGGGGATAGTCTGTGTTGGTACGTGTGAGAGAGATCCACCTTTCCAAGTTGTTGGGGTTCATCTCATACTTCTGAAGGTTTGAGGGTGCTGCCTGTTCCATACTCCCCCTACTCCTAGCCTTTTAGGGGTACAAACAATAGTAATTGGGGCCTAGTGTGGTTGTGTACGTGTGATATACATACACTTTTTTGGGATCATATTTTCTATTCCGCTATTTAATCAAAAACCTCTGGGGATCAGTTAAATTGGGGGATAGTCTGTGTTGGTACGTGTGAGAGAGATCCACCTTTCCAAGTTGTTGGGGTTCATCTCATACTTCTGAAGGTTTGAGGGTGCTGCCTGTTCCATACTCCCCCTACTCCTAGCCTTTTAGGGGTACAAACAATAGTAATTGGGGCCTAGTGTGGTTGTGTACGTGTGATATACATACACTTTTTTGGGATCATATTTTCTATTCCGCTATTTAATCAAAAACCTCTGGGGATCAGTTAAATTGGGGGATAGTCTGTGTTGGTACGTGTGAGAGAGATCCACCTTTCCAAGTTGTTGGGGTTCATCTCATACTTCTGAAGGTTTGAGGGTGCTGCCTGTTCCATACTCCCCCTACTCCTAGCCTTTTAGGGGTACAAACAATAGTAATTGGGGCCTAGTGTGGTTGTGTACGTGTGATATACATACACTTTTTTGGGATCATATTTTCTATTCCGCTATTTAATCAAAAACCTCTGGGGATCAGTTAAATTGGGGGATAGTCTGTGTTGGTACGTGTGAGAGAGATCCACCTTTCCAAGTTGTTGGGGTTCATCTCATACTTCTGAAGGTTTGAGGGTGCTGCCTGTTCCATACTCCCCCCTACTCCTAGCCTTTTAGGGGTACAAACAATAGTAATTGGGGCCTAGTGTGGTTGTGTACGTGTGATATACATACACTTTTTTGGGATCATATTTTCTATTCCGCTATTTAATCAAAAACCTCTGGGGATCAGTTAAATTGGGGGATAGTCTGTGTTGGTACGTGTGAGAGAGATCCACCTTTCCAAGTTGTTGGGGTTCATCTCATACTTCTGAAGGTTTGAGGGTGCTGCCTGTTCCATACTCCCCCCTACTCCTAGCCTTTTAGGGGTACAAACAATAGTAATTGGGGCCTAGTGTGGTTGTGTACGTGTGATATACATACACTTTTTTGGGATCATATTTTCTATTCCGCTATTTAATCAAAAACCTCTGGGGATCAGTTAAATTGGGGGATAGTCTGTGTTGGTACGTGTGAGAGAGATCCACCTTTCCAAGTTGTTGGGGTTCATCTCATACTTCTGAAGGTTTGAGGGTGCTGCCTGTTCCATACTCCCCCTACTCCTAGCCTTTTAGGGGTACAAACAATAGTAATTGGGGCCTAGTGTGGTTGTGTACGTGTGATATACATACACTTTTTTGGGATCATATTTTCTATTCCGCTATTTAATCAAAAACCTCTGGGGATCAGTTAAATTGGGGGATAGTCTGTGTTGGTACGTGTGAGAGAGATCCACCTTTCCAAGTTGTTGGGGTTCATCTCATACTTCTGAAGGTTTGAGGGTGCTGCCTGTTCCATACTCCCCCTACTCCTAGCCTTTTAGGGGTACAAACAATAGTAATTGGGGCCTAGTGTGGTTGTGTACGTGTGATATACATACACTTTTTTGGGATCATATTTTCTATTCCGCTATTTAATCAAAAACCTCTGGGGATCAGTTAAATTGGGGGATAGTCTGTGTTGGTACGTGTGAGAGAGATCCACCTTTCCAAGTTGTTGGGGTTCATCTCATACTTCTGAAGGTTTGAGGGTGCTGCCTGTTCCATACTCCCCCTACTCCTAGCCTTTTAGGGGTACAAACAATAGTAATTGGGGCCTAGTGTGGTTGTGTACGTGTGATATACATACACTTTTTTGGGATCATATTTTCTATTCCGCTATTTAATCAAAAACCTTTGGGGATCAGTTAAATTGGGGGATAGTCTGTGTTGGTACGTGTGAGAGAGATCCACCTTTCCAAGTTGTTGGGGTTCATCTCATACTTCTGAAGGTTTGAGGGTGCTGCCTGTTCCATACTCCCCCTACTCCTAGCCTTTTAGGGGTACAAACAATAGTAATTGGGGCCTAGTGTGGTTGTGTACGTGTGATATACATACACTTTTTTGGGATCATATTTTCTATTCCGCTATTTAATCAAAAACCTCTGGGGATCAGTTAAATTGGGGGATAGTCTGTGTTGGTACGTGTGAGAGAGATCCACCTTTCCAAGTTGTTGGGGTTCATCTCATACTTCTGAAGGTTTGAGGGTGCTGCCTGTTCCATACCCCCCCTACTCCTCATCTAGCCTTTTAGGGGTACAAACAATAGTAATTGGGGCCTAGTGTGGTTGTGTACGTGCGAGATACATACACTTTTTTTGATCATATTTCCTATTCCGCTATTCAATAAAAACCTTTGAGGATCAATTGAATTGCGGGATAGTCTGTGTCGGTACGTGTGAGAGAGATCCACCTTTCCAAGTTGTTGGGGTTCATCTCATACTTCTGAAGGTTTGAGGGTGCTGCCTGTTCCATACCCCCCCTACTCCTCATCTAGCCTTTTAGGGGTACAAACAATAGTAATTGGGGCCTAGTGTGGTTGTGTACGTGCGAGATACATACACTTTTTTTGATCATATTTCCTATTCCGCTATTCAATAAAAACCTTTGGGGATCAATTAAATTGCGGGATAGTCTGTGTCGGTACGTGTGAGATCCACCTTTCCAAGTTTTTGGGGTTCATCTCATACTTCTGAAGCTTTGAGGGTGCTGCCTGTTCCATACTCCTCCTCCTCCTCATCCATCCTTTTAGGTGTACAAACAATAGTAATTGGGGCCTAGTGTGTTTCTGTACGTGCGAGATACATACACTTTTTTTGATCATATTTCCTATTCCGCTATTCAATAAAAACCTTTGGGGATCAATTAAATTGCGGAATAGTCTGTGTCGGTACGTGTGAGATCCACCTTTCCAAGTTTTTGGGGTTCATCTCATACTTCTGAAGCTTTGAGGGTGCTGCCTGTTCCATACTCCTCCTCCTCCTCATCCATCCTTTTAGGTGTACAAACAATAGTAATTGGGGCCTAGTGTGTTTCTGTACGTGCGAGATACATACACTTTTTTTGATCATATTTCCTATTCCGCTATTCAATAAAAACCTTTGGGGATCAATTAAATTGCGGGATAGTCTGTGTCGGTACGTGTGAGATCCACCTTTCCAAGTTTTTGGGGTTCATCTCATACTTCTGAAGCTTTGAGGGTGCTGCCTGTTCCATACTCCTCCTCCTCCTCATCCATCCTTTTAGGTGTACAAACAATAGTAATTGGGGCCTAGTGTGCTTCTGTACGTGTGAGATACATACACATTTTTTGATCATATTTCCTATTCCGCTATTCAATAAAAACCTTTGGGGATCAATTAAATTGCGGGATAGTCTGTGTCGGTACGTGTGAGATCCACCTTTCCAAGTTTTTGGGGTTCATCTCATACTTCTGAAGCTTTGAGGGTGCTGCCTGTTCCATACTCCTCCTCCTCCTCATCCATCCTTTTAGGTGTACAAACAATAGTAATTGGGGCCTAGTGTGCTTCTGTACGTGTGAGATACATACACATTTTTTGATCATATTTCCTATTCCGCTATTCAATAAAAACCTTTGGGGATCAATTAAATTGCGGGATAGTCTGTGTCGGTACGTGTGAGATCCACCTTTCCAAGTTTTTGGGGTTCATCTCATACTTCTGAAGCTTTGAGGGTGCTGCCTGTTCCATACTCCTCCTCCTCCTCATCCATCCTTTTAGGTGTACAAACAATAGTAATTGGGGCCTAGTGTGCTTCTGTACGTGTGAGATACATACACATTTTTTGATCATATTTCCTATTCCGCTATTCAATAAAAACCTTTGGGGATCAATTAAATTGCGGAATAGTCTGTGTCGGTACGTGTGAGATCCACCTTTCCAAGTTTTTGGGGTTCATCTCATACTTCTGAAGCTTTGAGGGTGCTGCCTGTTCCATACTCCTCCTCCTCCTCATCCATCCTTTTAGGTGTACAAACAATAGTAATTGGGGCCTAGTGTGTTTCTGTACGTGTGAGATACATACACTTTTTTTGATCATATTTCCTATTCCGCTATTCAATAAAAACCTTTGGGGATCAATTGAATTGCGGGATAGTCTGTGTCGGTACGTGTGAGAGAGATCCACCTTTCCAAGTTGTTGGGGTTCATCTCATACTTCTGAAGGTTTGAGGGTGCTGCCTGTTCCATACCCCCCCTACTCCTCATCTAGCCTTTTAGGGGTACAAACAATAGTAATTGGGGCCTAGTGTGGTTGTGTACGTGCGAGATACATACACTTTTTTTGATCATATTTCCTATTCCGCTATTCAATAAAAACCTTTGAGGATCAATTGAATTGCGGGATAGTCTGTGTCGGTACGTGTGAGAGAGATCCACCTTTCCAAGTTGTTGGGGTTCATCTCATACTTCTGAAGGTTTGAGGGTGCTGCCTGTTCCATACTCCCCCTACTCCTCATCTAGCCTTTTAGGGGTACAAACAATAGTAATTGGGGCCTAGTGTGGTTGTGTACGTGTGATATACATACACTTTTTTTGGATCATATTTTCTATTCCGCTATTCAATAAAAACCTTTCTAGGGCAAGATCTTAAATTACAGAAATATGAGGAGACCGTCAAATAAGGGCCGTGGCCTGGGTCGTGGTGCTGCTGGTAGAGCTCCTGTTGCAAGGAGAGGACATGGTCGATCTGTGCCAGCTACACGCACAAGTGAAACACCTTCCTCAAGTGTGAGTAGGCGACAGAACCTGCATCAGTATTTGGTAGGGCATCAAACGCCCCTAGAAGTGATGAGGCCAGAACAAGTTGAGGCGATAGTAGATTGGTTTGCTGCTGACAGTGCCTCCAGTTCCTTCACATTGTCTCCCACCCAGTCTACTGCAGAAAGGTCAGAGTTGGCACCTGCAGCCAATGTCCAACCGTCTTTCACCTCACCCCCTTGCAAATCAGGCCAGCAGTCTGAGCCCCAAGCCATACAGCAGTCTCTTATTCTTTTTGAGGACTCTGTCAGCAGGGTTTCCCAGGGCCATCCACCTAGCCCTGCCCCAGAAGTGGAAGAGATTGAGTGCAGCGATGCCCAACCACTTATTCCTCAAGATGAGTACATGCAAGGATCATCGCAGCACGTCTCCGATGATGACGAAACGCAGGTGCCAACTGCTGCGGCGTTCAGCATTGTGGAGACCGACAAGGAGGGCAGGGGTGAAGACTGGGTGGAAGATGATGTGGAGGACGATGAGGTCCTCGACCCCACATGGAATGAACGTCATGCAGGTGAACTGAGTAGTTTGGAGGAAGAGGCGGTGGTCGCACAGAGCCACCAGCACAGCAGAAGAGGGAGCAGGGTGCAGAAGCGGAGCGGCCGTGCCCTAGACACTACGCCCGCTACTGCCCAACGCAGCAAGGGAACGAGCGCACCAAAGTCAGCTCAAAGGAGTTCTCTAGCGTGGAAGTTCTTTAGAAAATGTGCTGATGACAGGACACGAGTGGTTTGCACCCTGTGCAATCAGAGCTTGAAGCGAGGCATGAACCTTCTCAACCTGAGCACAACCTGCATGATCAGGCATCTAAGTGCAAAGCACGAGCTGCAGTGGAGTACACACCTTCAAAACCAAGAAACGTCTCTGGCTCATCCTGCTTCCTCTTCTGCTGCAGTCTCGGCCGCTCCAGCCACATCTGTAGTGATACCGGCACCTGCCACCCCGCAAACAGACGATCTGTCAGCAACACCACCACCTGGGTCACCAACAACCATCTCCACAATGTCCCGTGGAAGCGTTCAGCTTTCCATCTCCCAAACACTTGAGAGGAAGAGGAAGTACCCCCCTACCCACCCGCGATCCCTGGCCCTGAATGCCAGCATTTCAAAATTATTGGCCTTTGAAATGCTGTCATTCCGTCTGGTGGAGACGCACAGTTTTAAAAACCTTATGTCGGTGGCTGTCCCACAGTACGTCGTGCCCAGCCGCCACTACTTTTCCAGGCAAGCCATCCCTTCCCTGCACAACCAAGTGGGGGAAAAAATCAGGTGTGCACTGCGCAACGCCATCTGTGCCAAGGTCCACCTAACTACGGATACGTGGACCAGTAAGCACGGTCAGGGGCGTTATATCTCCCTAACGGCACACTGGGTAAATGCAGTGGCGGATGGGCCTGAGGCGGATAGCAATTTGGCGCATGTCCTTCCACCACCGAGGATTGCAGGGCGCTTCAGTTTGCCTCCTGTTCCTAACTCCTCCTACTCCGCTTCCTCATCCTCTACCGCCTCCTCATCCGGACAGCGTAACACCTTCACCACCAACTTCAGCACGGCCAGGGGTAAACGACAGCAGGCAGTTTTACAACTTGCCTGTTTGGGGGACAAACCACACACCGCGCAGGAGTTGTGGAGGAGCATGGAACAGCAGACAAATGAGTGGTTGCTGCCAGCGAGCCTCAAGCCCGGCCTGGTGGTGTGCGATAACGGGCGAAATCTCATAGCAGCTCTGGGCCTAGCCGGTTTGACGCACATCCCTTGCCTGGCGCATGTGCTGAATTTGGTGGTGCAGAGGTTCCTTAAAAACTACCCCGATATGTCAGAGCTGCTGCAGAAAGTGCGGGCCGTTTGTGCGCACTTTCGGCGTTCTCACCCTGCTGCTGCTCGCCTGGCAGCGCTGCAGCGTAACTTCGGCCTTCCCGCTCACCGCCTCATATGTGACGTGCCCACAAGGTGGAACTCCACCTTGCACATGCTGGAAAGACTGTGCGAGCAGCAGCAGGCCATAGTGGAGTTTCAGCTGCAGCACGCACGCGTGAGTCGCTCTGCGGAACAGCACCACTTCACCACCAATAACTGGGCCTCCATGCGAGACCTGTGTGCCTTGTTGCGCTGTTTTGAGTACTCCACCAACATGGCCAGTGGCAATGACGCCGTTCTCAGCTTAACTATCCCACTTCTATGCCTCCTTGAAAAAACAATTCGGGCGATGATGGAAGAGGATGTGGCACAGGATGAGGAGGAGGAGGAGGATGAAGAGGTAACATTTCCAAGGCTTTCAGGGCAGTCATTCGCAAGGGGCTCCGAGGGTGGGTTCCTGCACACGCAAACGCCAGGGACGCAATTGTCCAGCAGGGGCACAGTTCTGGAGGATGAGGAGGATGAGGAGGAGGAGGAGCTGGAGGAGGAGATGGAACCATGTTCACAGCAGGGTGGCACCCAGGCCAGCTCATGGCCATCACTGGTGCGTGGCTGGGGGGATACAGAGGACACGGACCATACACCTCCCACAGAGGACAGCCTTTCGTCGCCTCTGGGCAGCCTGGCACACATGAGCGATTACATGCTGCAGTGTCTCCACAACGACCGCCGAGTTGCCCACATTCTAACTTGTGCTGATTACTGGGTGGCCACGCTGCTGGATCCCCGTTACAAGGACAACGTACCGTCCTTAATTCACTCACTGGAGCGCGATCGCAAGATGCGCGAGTACAAGCGCACGCTGGTAGACGCCATGCTGCTGGCATTCCCATCTGACAGCGGGGCCACAGTGGAAGCACAAGGCAGAGGAGGAGGAGGAGGAGGTCGCCAACGCAACCAGGGCACCGCCAGCACCTCAGAAGGCAGGGTTAGCATGGCCGAAATGTGGAAAAGCTTTGTCAGCACGCCACAACAAACAGCAGCACCAGCAGCTCAGATGGAACGTCTTAGCAGGAGGCAGCATTTTACCAACATGGTGGAGCAGTATGTGTGCACACGCCTACATGTAGTGAATGACGGGTCTGCCCCCTTCAACTTCTGGGTCTCCAAATTGGGCACATGGCCTGAGCTTGCCCTTTACGCCTTGGAGGTGCTGGCGTGCCCTGCAGCCAGTGTATTATCTGAACGGGTATTTAGCACGGCTGGGGGCGTTATAACAGACAAGCGCAGCCGCCTGTCCAGAGACAATGTGGACAAGCTCACGTTCATTAAAATGAACCAGGCATGGATCCCACGGGACTTTTCCGTACCTTATGCAGAATAGCAATGGATACCGACCTTACCCACCCATTGTTCCATTTTTGCTCTTTCTCACTCTTTTGGGGTGTACCCTCATTTAAAATTTGTGAAAAGAAGCAGTGTTGGCTACCTCGTCCTCCTCCTCAGGGCCAGATTAATGTAGGGTCTATTGGAGCTGCAGCTCCAGGCCCCTACCTTTTATATAGGCCCCGGGTTGGCCATATTCACTGTTACCGCTCTTCTGTCACTTGTAAACACAGAAGTCTGGCTTCTATGCTCGCTTCCCCAGGCAGCACCCTCAGAACCTCCCCACACAGCGTGAAGGCCGGACAAGGAGGGACAGTTGGCGATGCATGGATGTGTTTATGGGCTTCAGAGACAGCATCCCATGTTGAATTAGGCATGCATGGCTGCACCCTTCCTCCTCTGGGTGCATGGCAAGGCACGGCCCTAAGGCCCTTCAAAATCCTCAGCACCAAGCCCATGATGCTGTTAATCCGGCCCTGGTCCTCCTCCACCGCCGCTTCCACCTACACCGCCCATAGGTGTGCGCAGCCTATTGCATTAAGGTGTGCACCCCAAAGTTGAAATACACATGCATGTGTTTGCCAGCAGGGAGAGTAATGTATCGGGGCCATGTACCTGTAGGCAAGGAGAAATAGAGCAGAGCAGGTCCCAGGGAGATCTTTCCCATCTCCTCACTGGCAATGCTATGTGCCCTAGGTGATTAGGGTGTGCCCAGGCACACCCAGCACACCCTGTGCGCACGCCTATGTCACCGCCACATCCACCACCACCTCAACCTCCCTCCTACTCCATATGGGCCTCGTCCTTCAGAGATGAAGAAGAACATTGTTTTATTTTTCTGTTTTTTTTTGTTGTTTTAAGTTATTTCCCTATCCACATTTGTTTGCAGAGCACTTGCCATGCTCTTAATTACGTTTTGCTGCCATTTGCAGCACTCTAGCCCTTTCCTTTGGTGTTTTAGAGCCATTTTAGTGCCTTAAAGTTCGGGTCCCCATTGACTTCAATGGGGTTCGGTGTCCGGGAAAAGTTCGGTAAAAGTCCGGGACACGGACCCGGACTTTTTTTTAAAGTTCGGCCGAACCCGTCGAACACGGACATCTAGGTGTCCGCTCAACCCTAACCAGGACACATTAATTACACAAGTTCTGAGGCTGATATAATGCACATAAGGCACGAAGTGAGTTTAATTACCACCGTAATCAGCCACAGAACCTGTAACATTAGTGTGTGTCCTGGTTTAAAGGGATGAGGTGGCAACCCTACTGTTACCCCTTTAAACTAGCAGTCCCTGTTTCCGTTTCTGCAGCCATTCATAAAAAAGCATAGTCTACAAATAGAACTGTAGTCTTTCCAGTGTATAAAAAAAATATCATCCTAAAGTAAAGAATCATATTCACATGCATTGAAATATTTAAAAAAAACTTGCTCCATTCATTCGTTTTTACATACACTATATTACCAAAAGTATTGGGACGCCTGCCTTTACACGCACATGAACTTTAATGACATCCCAGTCTTAGTCCGTAGGGTTCAATATTGAGTTGGCCCCCCCTTTGCAGCTATAACAGTTTCAACTCTTCTGGGAAGGCTGTCCACAAGGTTTAAGAGTGTGTCTATGGGAATGTTTGACCATTCTTCCAGAAATGCATTTGGGAGGTCACGCACTGATGTTGAATGAGAAGGCCTGGCTCACAGTCTCCGCTCTAATTCATCCCAAAAGGTGTTCTATCAGGTTGGGGTTAGGACTCTGTACAGGCCAGTCAAGTTTCTCCACCCCAAAATCACTCATCTATGTCTTTAAGGACCTTTATGGACTCCTTTTGTAAACCCTCACATATACCCAGTGAAGTGAACAGCCTTAGGTGATACAAAGAAATGAGACAATTCTCCCTACATAAGTTTTACATTTATATCTGCTGTCTTCAACTTCCTATATCCTTTAGAAAGTGCACATCGTGTTAGAATTTTTTTTTCCTGTTTCAGCAGTGGGAGGGGAGTCTGAGCATACACTGTGTGAGAGATGATTGGAAGAAAGGCACACACGCCCCCTCCACATAGGCAAAGGAATGAAGAAATATGCAGAGTTGTGCTGTAAATAGACAAGCTCTCAGCTTATCTGTCTCTAAGTCTCTTCCCTGACAAAAATGCTGTTTTTATCTCCTGTGCCAGAGAACTTGTCAGAAGTTATCACGCTAACAACAGAGGAACGGAGCAGCAGAAAGACACGGGACTTAGGGCTTTGGAGAAAGATAAGTGAACACTACAGATATATGTGCCCAGATCAGATTTCATGAATGGGGTTTACATCCACTTTAAGGCATGGGGTGCTTAGCAGCAGGACCAGGCTAAGGTAAAGGACATGCCTGTCTTGGTTGTGCTGATGAGGGTGCAGCTGCTGTGATAGTCTCTCCTGCCTCTGCATTGCATAGCTGTGTCCTGCACTCTGAAGGACTGAGCCACTAAAGCAACAGCTTAGTCCTGAAGGCTACACTAAGGTTGTGTTTTTTATATGTAACCAGCAGGGTTTGAGTCCTGCAGGAACACATGGGAACAGCGTTCCTGTACTTTTTCCACAGCAGGAACGCCATTCCCATTAGCAGCCGTGTTCTGAAGGACTGACTGTCACTGGCCTTTGTATGCAAGCTGTCTGTGGCATCTGTGTGTGTGAAGAACAGAGCCACTTAGCCCGCACTAGAGGAAGCAGAGCCAATGCTTCCTGTATAGCGCCAGCTCTTGTCACAGGCGGAGTGAAACCAAATGTACTCCGCCTGTGACAGGAGAGATACAAGAAGCATCGGCTCTACTCTCTACTGCAGCCACATGCTTTTCTCTAGTGCCGTTCCTGTCACAGATTTACACTGATTATCGGGGATGGAAGGTGGGTCGGGAACCACCCAGCAGTACCCACCAGCAGTACCAGCCAGTAAAATCAGCCAGCAGTACCAGCCAGTAAAACCAACCAGCAGTAACAGCCAGCATTGCCCACCAACAGTACCAGCTAGCAGTACCCACCAGTAGTACCAGCCAGTAAAACCTGCCAGCATTGCC
This sequence comes from Pelophylax lessonae, assembly GCF_965119305.1. Taxonomy (NCBI): domain Eukaryota; kingdom Metazoa; phylum Chordata; class Amphibia; order Anura; family Ranidae; genus Pelophylax; species Pelophylax lessonae. The sequence continues at coordinate 85,425,907 of NC_138769.1, read as the reverse complement.
CACAAACAGTACCAGCTAGCGGTACCCACCAGCAATACCAGCCAGCAGTATCAGCCAGCAGTACCCACCAGCAGTACCAGCCAGTATTGCCCACAAATAGTACCAGCCAGCAGTAGCCACCAGCAGTACCAGCCAGTAAAACAAAGCCATCAGTACCAGCCAGCATTGCCCACCAACAGAACCAGCTGGCAGTACCCACCAACAGTACCAGCCATTAGTACCCACCAGCAGTACCCACCAACAGTACCAGCCAGTAGTACCCACCAGCAGTACCCACCAACAGTACCAGACAGTACTACCCACCAGTAGTACCCGCCAGTATCACCAGCCAGCAGTAAACTGCCAGTGGTACCTGCCATAGTAAAGGGAGATGCAGCACTTCTAGCGAGTCAAATCAGTCTGGTAATCTTGAAGTAGAGATCAGCTGATCAGGCAGATAAATAAAACCACCACCATCACACCACCGATCACACACTGCCTCTTACCATCCAGTTGACATTAAGAGAGCATCTCATATATCCCACATCAGGCTCATCCGATCTCCAGGTCCCACTCTCATGGATAGGTAGTAGCTCCAGACACTCCCAAAGGAGGACAGTCAGAATCCTAAAAGAGAACAATGAGAAAGAGCCCAGAGATAAGAGAATCGTTCATAGAGTAGTAATTTCCTAAATGAAGATAATACTTTATTAAAAAGAAGCTGATACACTCACATGACAAAGAGCAGCGTCAGCGCATGTATACATTGCCGGTTTCTAACCAAAAAGATGGCCGCTGCATCCCAAGCGTGATGACATCACACGTCCCGATCCCGCCCAACGTGGCGTTTCGTCAAATGATGGCGTCGTCAGGGGTGTAGTTTGCTGATGCATCGCACTCCATTTATACAGAGCAGGACGAGCGGCATTAAACTGAGGGGCGGAACATCCGGCCGACGCAACCAGCCCCAATCCGGAAGACAACATACAACATTACCCCTCAGTATACCAAATCAATGGACTGGATAAAAAAGTAGTAAATAATGCAGAAAAAGACTAAATCCATTGCTGCAAAAATAAACTTATCAACAATCAGCATTTTAACAATCCACTTGTATCACCAAATTTTCCAAAAACATACATATATTGCGCAGAGCCATCTTGTGGTCAAAAACCGGTAACACACAAAATTAAAACAACATTAAAATAATTCATGCATCTTATACAGCATCAGATAAGTAATGCACAATATAAAGAAGCAAAATTCAGAATACACATGAAGATATACACATAAAAATACACATAAAATGTGCATACACAAAAAATATATATAGGAAATATATAAAAAATGCTCAATCCCAATGAACACAGTTCCTTTGTGATCCCTATTGTTGCAAAGGGCATAATGAGAGGTATGGCCAGGGAAACCCTTACGTATGTTGGCAACATGTTCATTAAGTCCCGTCACACTACGTACACGTGATGAACTGCTTAATATTAAAATTTTCATGGGTAGAAAAAGACTCAAAAGAGGTAACCCTTCTAGGTCGGTGCACATTTAGCACACAAATAGGACATTTCTGACATGGGAAGAAACCAATCATATTCTGAAAGAAAAAAGATGTATTATTTGGTGGGTTAACAATATTAGGAGCCACCTGAAGCCACAGGGTTATCAGGAAGCTGAGGTCCTAAAACAGCCTCATTTTTCAGCACATTCCAGTGTTTGCGCAGTATCCTCCTAAATGCGAAATGCTGGTTAGAATATGTGGTGATAAAAGAGAAATCAAAATTCCTATTGATCACCTTGTTTTTGGGGACCAATAGTTAATTACGGTCCCTTCTGCCAGCCACCGTACAGGCCCGATCTATCTCCTGTTGGTCATAATCTCTTTAAAAAAAGCGTGATTTTAAGACCTCAGACTCACTTAAAAAATCATTATAATGTGTATAGTTTCTCCGCAAATGGAGAAACTGACTTTTAGGCACAGATCTGAGCCAAGACGGATGGTGACAGCTGGAAGTATCTATATATCCATTTCTATCTTTCTCCTTAAAAAGGTAGACGTTGAAATAGAACCTCCCTCAGTCTTAATTTTCAGATCCAGGTAATGCACCTCTTTCTCACTGGCTTCATACTGTAGATTAATACCCCTACTGTTATTGCTGAGTTCCAAAAAGAACTCCTGCAGAGTGTCAACACTGCCCTCCCATAGGAGGAGGACATCATCTATGTACCTCCTCCACAGACGCAACTCAGGTCTGGGGTTACCATAGATGAATTCCTCCTCCCACTTGGCCATAAATAAGTTTGCCATACTTGGGGCGAACTTGGCCCCCATAGCTACACCCATTGCCCATCAACAGTGCCAGCCAGCAGTACCCATCAGTAGTACCAGCCAGCAGTACCCACCAACAGTACCAGCCAGTAGTACCCACCAACAGTACCAGCCAGTATTACCCACCAGAAGCACCTGCCAGCAGTACCCACCAACAGCACCTGCCAGCAGTACCAGCCAGCAGTACCCACCAACAGTACCAGCCAGTAGTACCCACCAGAAGCACCTGCCAGCAGTACCTATTAACAGTATCAGCCAGCAGTACCCACAAACAGTACCAGCCAGCAATACCCACCTTCAGTACCCCCAGCAGTTCCAGCCCTGGAGGACAGCCAGAAGCAGCCATCAGCCATACCCACCTGGGGGACAGCAGCAGCCAGCAATACCTGCAGGATTCCTGAGGAAGAAGTTAAGGTTGAGGTCAGTTGATTTGCAGGTAAACCACAGTGCATACGTGTGAAAGCAGCTTTAGGCCCCTTTTACATAATCGGTCTGATTGGATCCGCTTGTCTGTTTTTCAGGTGGACCCTATCGGACGCTCCATTCACCTTTAAAGAGTGTCAGATGTAAATGGACTTGTGTCCGTTTACACCCGCCTATCTCCAAACAGACCAGAGTAGAGTGGGCTGTGTCCGTGTCTGCTCTGCATATGCTGAGTGGACACTGACCTGTCATCTGCCTGCTCCGCTCATTGTGGCCTGCGACTGGTTACCAAGTCACTAAAGTGGCCCTCACTCCTCAAAAGGTTGGGCACCCCTGCTGTAAGGGCATGGGTCTGGGATGGAGAGGTGCACTGTAGCAGCCTTCCCCCTTAGTTTCGCTGCGGTTTGTGGCAGAAGGGAGGGAGTCCAGGAGGTGTGCAGAAATGTAGCAGGAGACCAACGGGGAAATCACAAAGTTCTGAAGTTGATAAAAGTGTTAAGACCGCTGCCACTGTCGCGGCTGGCCCTAACAATTTCATCACTGTGGTTGGCAGGTCTCACTATTCTTCCCTACCTCCTCTATGCTGAGAGCATGGTATCAATAATAGGCTTTATTACTGCAAAAACTGGCACCAATACTAGGCTTTATTACTGCGCAAACAGGACCCAATACTAGGCTTTTTTACTGCATAAACTGGCACCAATACTAGGCTTTATTACTGTGTAAACTGGCACCAATACTAGCCTTTATTACTGCGTGAACTGGCACCAACACTAGGGGTTAATACTGTGTAAACTGGCACCAATACTAGGGGTTATTACTGTGTAAACTGGCACCAACACTAGGGGTAATTGATAAAAAATTATATAGTGATATATAGTAAAGCTGCGCTCAACCAATTTCAAACACTATGCAAAAAAAATCCTCAAATCATAAGAAGTGTGATTAGCAAGTGCACTAAAATAAAGTGCAAATATCAAACCTTATGATAAACAATATAGGCTAGAAGCCAGATGCGCATATGACTTTTCTCTTGGACACAGCCCTACAGGCACAATCTGCAGTGAAAGGTTTTTATTGAATAACAAGGAACAAAGGAATAAAGGTCATACAGCCATAGAAAAAAAAAAAACAATAAGTCGGCCACAGCAACGGCTAGGGATGCCTTGATGTCATCAGCAATCACTCTTAGATCTTGAATGTGCTATTTTCTTGCAAGGATTGGAGAGTTGTCCTTCCATCTGCATCCAGTGTCGTTTTTGATTGAAATCTGCTCTTAGTGACCACTCTATAATTTGAGGGTCAAATCTATTTGGTGGATGATTTATATTGGTTGGAGCTACTTACTGGAAATTGAACCACTCGCCCTATCTACAACTTTTCCAGTCTGAACTGACCCCCTATAATTAAGGGGTCCGTTCACTCCGGTAAGCATTTTTGTGCACACTGGGTTGTCCTGTGTCTTGATGGAGATGTTGAAGATCTAAGAAGTGCCTTTGAGAGATCCCTTCAGAGACTCTATTTATTTATTTAGGATGGTGTTATTGGATTTAACAATTTGCTTTATGGTCCCACACACCAGCAATTGATTGGATCCTTATTTTGCATATTGCACTTTATATTCCACTAATTTCTTACAGGACCTTTTACCCTTTATGATTATTGATTTTAGTATGCAATTGAATATTTATTTATACATTGCACTGGATTAGAGCACTTTAACTTTATATATTTAATATATTTATTTACTGTATTCATATGCACATCTGGCTTCTAGCTTATATATTGTTTATCATAAGGTTTGATATTTGCACTTTATTTTAGTGCACTTGCTAATCACACTTCTTATGATTTGAGGAATTTTTTTGCATAGTGTATGAAATTGGTTGAGCGCAGCTTTACTATATATCACTATATAATTTTTTATCACTTATCACGTTTTCACGTTTATGTTGCGGCTCCTAATTAGGATTTATTTCCTTGCACTTCACATTTTTTGGATTTATTATATTATTTACTGTTGCGCGGGTACTATTGGTGCTTAACAACAATCCCCCTTTTTTCTATACTAGGGGTTATTACTGCATAAACTGGCACCAATACTAGGCTTTATTACTGCGTAAACTGGCATCAATACTAGACTTTATTACTGCGTAAACTGGCAACAATACAAGGCTTTATTACTGCATAAACTGGCATTGATACTAGGCTTTATTACTGTGTAAACTGGCACCAATACTATGGGTTATTAATGCATAAACTGGCACCAATACTAGCTTTTATTACTGCGTAAACTGGCACCAATACTAGGGGTTATTACTGTGTAAACTGGCACCAAATACTAGGGGTTATTACTGTGTAAACTGGCAACAATACTAGACTTTATTATTGTGTAAACTGACATCAATACTAGGCTTTATTACTGTGTAAACTGGCATCAATACTAGGCTTTATTACTGCTTAAACTGGCACCAATACTAGCCTTTATTGCTGCGTAAACTGGCACCAACACTAGGGGTTATTACTGCGTAAACTGGCATCAATACTAGGCTTTATTACTGCGTAAACTGGCAACAATGCAAGGCTTTATTACTGCATAAACTGGCATTGATACTAGGCTTTATTACTGCGTAAACTGGCACCAAAACTAGGGATTAATACTGCATAAACTGGCTACAATACTATGGGTTATTACTGCGTAAACTGGCACCAATACTAGCCTTTATTACTGCGTAAACTGGCACCAATACTAGGGATTAATACTGCGTAAACTGGCACCAATACTATGGGTTATTACTGCGTAAACTGGCACCAATACTAGGGGTTATTACTGTGTAAACTGGCACCAATACTAGGGGTTATTACTGTGTAAACTGACAACAATACTAGGCTTTCTTCATCTGTGATGAAACCCGTCGGGTCCTGGAAAGGACGGGTGCTGTGTTTAGCCAGCCGGCTCTGTTTTTATGCCTGACACTACTAATACGTTGTAAGTGCAAAAGTTTTATCTCTTAATAAATTACTATTCGTTATCACACTATGGCGTACCTCTCGATATATTTTTTGGAGATTAATATCTATTGATAAGCCGCCCATCATCTGGAGGATCACAGAGGAGAGGTCTGTTTGACACCATAATATATCATATTCCCAGTGTTTGTTGACCAATGTGGTCCCTTCTCTCTGGTAAGCAGATTTTTTGTGTGGTGGCGGACACGATTTTTGCTGGTGGAAGTTCACTTGCTCACCTTATTAACCCAATTCAATATTTCATGGTTGAACTTTTAATTTTTCACTTTATTCAGACTATTACTGCTTGTGTTTTTTAAACAATAATTTTTAACACTAGTTATTTCATTTTTGCCATTTCTGTCAATTTTTTGAGTTCACATTTAGTGCGACTTATGTTTTTGCATATATTTGTACAGTGTATATCTCACTTTGAAGTTGCAGCTTTTGATTGGTTTGTTTAGCGCAGTTTATTTGTATGATTATAACCTACTATAATACTCATACCCCCGCCAACTCGTTAGTGAGGCTCTCAAGCAGCAGGTACAGCCAGGGGAAAGAAAGCATCAAAATTAATTGGGGGAACTTGCATTTATTAATTTTAATTAAAATATTTAATGTAAATGCCATAAACTAAAATGAGAGATTTTACTAAAAAAAAAAAAAGTGATATGCAAAATGTGGTGTTTAGGAGTGATGGACAAAAAAAGCATGACATCATTAAGACATTATTTGATTACCATTTTGGCTTCAAAGGTTTTTGCCATCTTTTAGATTTACTGCAGAACCCAATGTGTGTTCCACCCTTTCCACCCACTCTTTCAGTAAATTATTAATTTTTTAAAATTGTTTTTACTTGTACAGAAATGAGCAAACAAAAGGGCAGCGTTACAGATTTCTTCTCAAAGGCTTCCAGTAAAAAATCACATACTGAGACTGAAAGTTGCTCATCTCAGTGTGAGCTTCCGCTTCAGCAGGATGAACCAGTGTCCTCTGCAGAAACTACACCAGTCAGTAACTCAGCTGTAGTTGACTTAGTTACTGAAGATACAGCTGTTGATATTAGTGAGAAAATTCTTCTACCAGAATGTTTGGACCAGGACCAGTGGCTAGAATTAAAAAAAAAAAGTACCCATGGCTGTTTGTAGAAAATGGCCTTTTAGGATGCAATGTGTGTCATGAGGTTAAACACCTTGGAGTGTCTGTTTCACAGGGTGTATCTATCTAAAAAAAAAAATGGAGCACTGGTATGATTACTCCATATGGAAAAACAAAAAAAGCTATGTTGACCTCACTGCATAAAAAAAATCATATACATAAAATCTCAGAAGCACATGTAAAGGCAGGAGATATTCAAGCTGTACCTAGAAAGGAGGTTTTGCAATCCAACATTGCAGAACAGCAGAAGCATAAGTTTGTGTCCACCACTAAAGTATTTCACACTGCCTTTGTGCAAAACAAAATCGCCCTTTCACAGACATCAGCTTGCAAATTGCAAATGGTGCTGACTTAGGATGTATTCTCCATAGTGAGTATACAGCTGCACAAATAATAGACTGCATTGCCAGTGAAATTAGGAAAAATCTTTGCAAGGCAACTGCTGAACAGGCTCCAAAAATTTCTGTATATATTGATTAATCTACTACAGTTTCCTCACGTTCAGTGTTAATTGTTTATATTTGTGCCTCTGTTAATGGAAAAGACTCAGTCACTTTCTTTCTTTCTCAATTCTTGACTTGCCTAAAGCAGATGCACAGTCTATTGAAGTCACTCTTCTAGCTTGTCTTTTTAAACATGGGTTAAGTAATGACTTTCTTGTTAAAAACCTGATTGGGGTTTGTAGTGATGGTGCAAGTGTAATGCTTAGAAGAAAGTCAGGTGTTCTGGTACAGCTTGTATCATAGGGTTGAATTGTACATTTCAGATACAATTGATTCTATTCCTGGTCTTCATCATGTAACATCATTTTTGAGAAGTTGTATGCTGTGTATGATCAGTCACCAAAAAACCTGTCGGAGCTCTCTGAATGTGCAAAATTAAAAGTACAAATTCTTAAAATTGGAAATGTTTTTTTTTCAGTTAGGTGGGTTGCTTCAAGCCAGAGAGCCATACAAGCAGTTTGGGAGTCCTATCCAGCACTGCACAGTCATTTTATGAAAGCAAGCTTAAATTCAGCTCATAACAGTAAGCAGAAATCTCTATTTAATGGCCTTAACAAGGTCCTGACGTCAGAAAAGGATTTGTAAACCTTGCTGGGGTTGCAGATGCTGCTCAGGAAATGGGACTGTTATCTGAAGCCCTTCATATAGATGACATCACACTTCCACGAGTCTACCAGCTGATTAATCGGTCAGTTCTTGCAATTGAAAAAATGAAAGCCATGCCTGGCAAACAACTGAAAGAAGTAATGGAATCTCTGGATAAAGGGAATTTCAAAGGTGTGACCATCAACCCAGAGAGTACAAAAGGCCAAGTGAGGATAAATCTCCCTCAATTTTATCAATGTTTGGTGGATAATGTAGGCTCCAGGCTTTATGCTTTAACCACTTAAGCCCCGGAAGATTTTACCCCCTTCCTGACCAGGGGGTATTTTGCGATTCGGCACTGCGTGACTTTAACGGACAATTGCGCGGTCGTGCGACGCTGTATCTAAACGAATTTGGCATCCTTTTTTCTCACAAACAGAGCTTTCTTTTGGTGGTATTTGATCACCTGTGCGATTTTTTGATCATGCGCTATAAACAAAAAAAGAGCGTAAATTTTGCAAAAATAGCAATATTTTTCACATTTTTTTATATGAAATTCCCCCCCAAAAAAATGTAAAAATCTAAATTTTTTAACATTTTCGGCCAATTTGTTATATGCTACCTATGTTTGGTAAAAAAAATCGAAAAAAGCATATTTTGATTGGTTTGCGCAAAAGTTATCGCGTTTACTAACAAAGGGAAAGATTTTTGTCATTTTTGTGGGGTTTTTTAACGCGTAATGGCGGCGATCTGCGATTTTTTTTGCGGTACTGCGACATTGCGGTGGACAGATCGGACCCTTGACTGACATTTTTGACACTTTTGGGGTTACCAGTGACATTACTACAGTAATCAGTGCTATACATATGCACTGTTACTGTAAAAATACACTGGCAGTTAAGGGGTTAACTTTTTTTTTGAAAGGGAGGGGCTATGTGTGTCCCTAGGGGCGTGCTTTCTACTGTGATTGGCTGTGGCTTCAGATGTATGAACAGTGATCAACGGTTCTACATAGTAGAACCGTATGATCATCCTTCATACACAGGGGAGAATGACAGGCAGCTTGTTTACACAAGCCGCCTGACTTTCTCCCTCTCCCCCGACGATCGCAGAGTGACTGGCGGACATCGGGTCCGCCGGTCACACGCGCGGGGGGGTGCGTGACCGCGCGGGAGCGCGCCTCCGGCGGCGCACGCTCGCTCCCTAGACCCTCACAAGCTAGCGACGTAGACCTACGTCGCTTTGCCTGTGAGGGGCTGACAGCCGACGTAGATCTGCGTTAGGCAGTCGGCAAGTGGTTAACTACGAGCAACAGACCTGCAGCTTCATTACACTTAGGTGAATTTAAAATTCTTGTCTCTGAAACTGACATCCTGAATTCCCAACGCTGGCTAATCGATTTGTACAGTCCTTGGTTTGAAGGTGAGATGAAGCTGGAGCATCTGTGCAAGAGATTCCGTCTCAACAATGCATCATGATCTGTGAAGGTTTCAGAGATTTCATTAATAATGGTGGTGCAGAGGTTTCTGAAAATCTGAAACCAGTTGTGACAGCAGTTAATAGTCTTCCAGTGACATCTGGTGATAGTGAGAGGGGCTTTAGTACAATAAATTTGGTGATGTCACCCATTAGGAGTGGGCTTGGCATTAAACACCTGTCTTCTCTTTTATTTGTCAGTCTCATTGGCCCTCCGGTGCATTTATGGGATCCTTTATCATATGTCTTAAAATGGCTGACCATCGCAGTGCAGATTATACTAAATCTCGAAAAGTTGATCATCTTGAACAGCAAGGGAAACGTTATTCCTGTTTGTGGGATATTTTCTAATGGACTGTTATGTTTTTTTTTTTATACACTATTTTGTTTTAGAAATTCCCTGTGAGGGAACCATTATCACACATTGTGGTGCTTTTTTTTGTTGGTACAGCAGACAGGTTGATTTATGTTGTTGTTACATCTGTTCTATATTTATTAGTGTAATGCATGTGAATGTTGGAGGTGTCCTCGTAAACTGGCACTTTACAATAAATGCTGTTAAAAAGGAGTATATATATATATATATATATATATATATATATATATATATACACAGTGCATTGCGAAAGTATTCAGCCCCCTTGAACTTTTCGACCTTTTGCCACATTTCAGGCTTCAAACATAAAGATATAAAACTGTAATTTTTTGTGAAGAAACAACAACAAGTGGGACACATTCATGAAGTGGAACAAAATTTATTGGATATTTTAAACTTTTTTAACAAATAAAAAACTGAAAAATTGGTCGTGCAAAATTATTCAGCCCCCTTAAGTTAATACTTTGTAGCGCCACCTTTTGCTGAGATTACAGCTGTAAGTCGCTTGGGGTATGTCTCTATCAGTTTTGCCCATCGAGAGATTGAAATTTTTGCCCATTCCTCCTTGCAAAACAGCTCAAGCTCAGTGAGGTTGGGTGGAGAGCGTTTGTGAACAGCAGTTTTCAGTTCTTTCCACAGATTCTCGATTGGATTCAGGTCTGGACTTTGACTTGGCCATTCTAACACCTGGATATGTTTAATTGTGAACCATTCCATTGTAGATTTTGCTTTATGTTTTGGATCATTGTCTTGTTGGAAGACAAATCTCCGTCCCAGTCTCTGGTCTTTTGCAGACTCCATCAGGTTTTCTTTCAGAATGGTCCATCCATCTTCCCATCAATTTTAACCATCTTCCCTGTCCCTGCTGAAGAAAAGGATGGTGCAGTACAGCAAGTGGTTACCATGGGTAATGGAAGTCTACAGTCAGCTAATGCAGCCTGTTGGTAGCTTGCACCTGTCATAAGTGGGGCAGTGTCTAGCAGGAAAGGAGATGTTGTCAGCATTCCTTCCGCACTTCTTCTGTTTCCCATAGCAACAGAAGTGGATCGGTGCTGCGGAGGTCTCCAGCTTGTACAGGAGGTACAGAAGCTCAAGAGTTAGGTTAAATGCACGTGCAGACCTCGCCGTTTGGTGCACAATGGGGCCTCATGCCCCCCACTGGGAAAGGTAGTGGCAAATGCTGGACAGGTGGATGTGGACATAGGCTCTGCGTGTCTCTCCTTGACACGGAGACCCGGGAGTTAACTGGAGATCAATTATTGTGCAAGGGTACACAGTCTACATTTATCTCTAAGAATGGAGGCCCGCCTTAAGGTCAAGTATTCCCTCACAGAAGCGTGGAGAGTGACCCTGATGCAGGTGCCCTGCATCATAGCCCTGAAGAACCCACCCCAGAGGTAGTCATCTTAGGTGACCCAGAACCTGACACCAATTTAGTTAATGGGGAGCATGGAGAAAGTATCATCTACCTACCCCCCCCCCCCTACAAACACACACATATTTAGGCCACTTTCACATGTGGCGGATTTCATTCTGATCAGCAGTGGATCTGTGAGCTTATTACCTGCTGATCTGAGCAGAGTGGGCGAATGACACATCCATGTCTGCCCAGTATCTGGCTACCTCCAATTTTCTCCACCGAATCAGAAGAGGACAGAGACCCAATCTGAACATCTGTCTGATAGGGGCCTTAAAAGAAGAAAAGAAAGAAAAAATATATTTTTACTTGATTACAGGTGATGGGTGGCAGAAATGGCCATCATACCTTAATTCCAGTCCAATCCTCTGCAGACTCTCATGGTCTGCAGCCTTCTATATTTCTATATAATATGAGCATTTATGATCCATCTGAACATGCTAAAAAATGATTGGATATAGTATATGCTGCTCAAAGCAATGACTCATCAGCTAGTCAGTGTACTGTACCTTCCAAATTTAGATGGCACCCTAGAAATTTAATATAACACTGAGCTAAGTGGTCAGTTTCTCTGTAAATTCTATTTCTGGCTGTAATGCAGTCTAGTCTTATCCTTTGATATTACATTTGTTTAGCTTTACAACTAGAAATGATAATTAAAATTAGAGTTGGGTCATCAAACATCAGTATCACTTGAGTGCTAAATAATGCATAAACCTGACATTAAGGAAGCTACAAAAGATACCGATTAATGCATCTCTGTAATCATTAATAGCATTTTTAAATGCAAGCAGTGTAAGTACCTATATTTGACCTTGTATTATCCTCTTGCAGTTCTTGTACACAGAGCTGGAGTGTGAAAGACACAGCCGCATACAGTATATTATATGAAGTAACATGGGTATATATTGATAGATAGCTAGATAAATGCTGTATATATATATATATATATATATATATATATATATATATATATATAACAAAATGCAATATGCTGACAAGCTTCTAGGAGGCGAAAGCAGAGTGACAGAGAGTAAACTCATCACTGTGTTACCCCTACTTTCACTGTACATTCACAGGCCAGTATGAGTCCAGGGTGACCTGGGCTCAAAGGAAATAAGTGAAATGATGCTGGAGTTCAGACTGAGGAAATCTAAAAGCAAAACTATAGTCCTGCAGAAGTAATACAGTGTAGTGCCACTTTAAGCACACATTTACACTCACCGGCCACTTTATTAGGGACACCTTGCTAGTACCGACTTGGACCCCCTTTTGCATTCAGAACTGCCTTCATTCTTTGTGGCATAGATTTGACAAGGTGTTGGAAACATTCCTCAGAGATGCTGGTCCATATTGGCATGATAGCATCACGCAGTTGCTGCAGATTTGTCGGCTGCACATCTATGATGCAAATCTCCCATTCCACCACATTCCAAAGGTGCTTTTAGATTGAGACTGGTGACTGTGGAGGCCATTGGAGTACTGTGACCTCATTGTCATGTTCATGAAACCAGTGGTGAGATGATTGGAGCTTTGTGACATGGTGCATTATCCTGCTGGAAGAAGCCATCAGAAGATGGGTACACTGTAGTCATAAAGGGATGAACATGGTCAGCAACAATACTCAGGTAGGTGGTGGCGTTTAAATGATGCTCAATTGGAACTATGGGGCCCAAAGTGTACCAAGAAAATACCCCCCACACCATTACACCACCACCAGCAGCCTGAACCGTTGATACAAGACAGGATGGATCCATGCTTTCATGTTCTTTTTGCTAAATTCTGACCCTACCATCTGCATGTTGCAGCTGAAAGCTAGACTCAGCAGACCAGACAAAGTTTTTCCAATCTTCTATTGTCCAATTTTGGTGAGCCTGTGTTAATTGTAGCAGTTTCTTGTTCTTAGCTGACAGGAGTGGCACCTGGTGTGGTCTTCTCCTCTGACCTCTTACAATAACAAGGGATTTTCATCCACACAACTGCCGCTCACTGGATATTTTTTCTCTTTTCTGGACCATTCTCTGTAAACCCTAGAAATGGTTGTGTGTGAAAATCCCAGCAGATCAGCAGTTTTTGAAATATTCAGACCGGCCCGTTTGGCACCAACAACCATGCCACATTCAAAGTCACTTAAATCCTCTTTCTTCCCATTCTGATGCTCGGTTTGAACTTCAGCAAGTCCTCTTCACCACATCTAATTGCCTGAATGCATTGAATTGCTGTCATGTTATTGGCTGATTAGCAATTTGTGTTAGCAAGCAATTGAAAAGGTGTGCCTAACAAAGTGGCTGGTGAGTGTAGTTGTCTTAAATGCTGTTAAAAGAGAAGTATGGGTTTGGCGTTTTCCCTGAATTTATACTTACCTACTGTAGGTGGATGCACTGAGCGATGGAACACTACCGAACGCTCAGTTATAACAGCTCCCCGAGCAGAGAGCTGCTGACTATCAATCACAGCTCTCCGCTCTGCCCTCTCCTCGCTCATTGGAGCGCTGGACTGTGGAGGGGAGCGGCCGGCTCAGGCTCTCAGCGGTTCGTTGACAGCCTGAGCCCGGTGTCATTCCAGGCACCTGATGGATCCTGACTCCGTGGTCGTGATGACCCAGTGCCTGGACCGACATCAGTGACGTCAGCAGAGAGCGGAATCCAGCCCGCTCTCTGCTAAAAACGAGTCACAGGATTGCAGAACTAACTGCACTGTGATCCATAGGAGATGTACAGCCAAACAAGCTTTGACTGTACATCTCCTTTAAAGTCTGAGGAATCAGGGGCGTTATTTGGAGCTTAATGAGCCTAGGCTGTTCACTTTGTAAGAGAAGTTGTGCTTTTGCAAGCAAGTTCTCTCCAGAGCTTAGTAAATGAGGTGAAGCTCATTCTCCTGATACGGATTTTGGGCATTCTTTGCAAATGGAAACTTCACCACATTCAGTAAGCTCTGGGGAAGACTCCTTTGCAAAGTTTGACTTCCCTTGCAAAGTGAAATACCTTTTTGCTTTTGTAAATCAACCCCATCATCTGTGCTGTGCAGGGCTTTTTTTCTTAGAAAATAGGTGATGGAACTCCCCCCTTCTGAGTCACCCTTCGTCTCTGCCCCGCTACCCGCTTCTGAGCACGGTCCATGGGTTTCCGCCAGTGGCGTAGCGTGGGTTGTCAGCACCCGGGGCAAGGCAAGTAATTTGTGCCCCCTAACCCGACTTTGAGGTCACAAAAGTGTGAAAGGGGCCTTCAGTAATCAAGGTATAGTGTGCCCCCTTTCAATGCAGAGTGACCAGCGTGCCCCCTTTCAATGCAGAGAAACCAGCGTGCCCCCTTTCAATGCACAGTGACCAGCGTGCCCCCCCTTCAATGCAGAGAGATCATCGTGCCCCCTTTCAATGCAGAATTACTAGCGTGCCCCCCTTTCAATGCAGAATGACCAGCGTGAGGCGGCATAGGCGAGGCTTGGCTTGCAACGCCACCCCACCCTACACCAATGGACAGGTGAGGCACAGTCCAGCCCTGCCCCGACCCGCCATTTTCAGCCATAGGGCGGCCGTGCTGGACTTATCCCAGCCTAAAGATGGAGGCAGCCGCAGACAGTGTGTGAACTGTGTATGTCAGAGTCAGACAGACAGAGTGACACTGCGGATGCGCCCCCCAAGATGTTGCGCCCGGTGCGGCCGGCCCCCCCAGCACCCCCCACGCTACACCACTGGTTTCCACCCCTACCCACCTCACTGTACCACCCCTTTTAGGGAATACAGAACCATGGTATAATTTTGTGCTACTAAGTATTTGTATGAAATTTAATATACTCCACCCTAACAACAGTAGACTCCCTCCAGCAACAATAGACCTCCCCCAGCAACAATAAACCCCCCTCAACAAAATACGACTCCAGCAACAATAGACCATCAGCAGCAACAACAAATCTCCCAGCTGCCAACATCAATAAAGCCTCCAACAGCCAGTAACAAACCTCTCCCTCAACAGTAGATCCCTCCCAGCAACATAGGAACCCCCACCAGGAACAATAGATATACCTGGCAACAATAGACCCCCCACACACACACAAATAGATCCCCACCAGCGACAATAGATCTACCTGCAGCCAGCATCAATAGACCTTCCAGCACACCCTAGGACTCCTTGCCATAAAATACATTCAGTGTTGGAGGTGCCGGAACTGCGTTCCCCCGCGTTCCTCCTGAATAAAAGCCCTGGTGCTGTGACATAATGGACTGGCACGGACAACAATTTTGATAAGCGTTCTTCCTATTGGATTTGGGTATAACCAGCAATATCCAGTTTTTTTTTTCTAGTTTCTTCAGACCAAAATTCTATAGACAGTAGACAACACATATATACAGTTTAGGATTTCAAGTTGAAAGTTTGCTTCTGTGAAAGGCTACGCAAACTGAGGTTGAAAAAACACTGTTCTAGAAATAAAAGACTTTTTTTTTTTTTGTCATTTTTACTTTCTCTCTCCAGCAGGGGGCAGAACAACAACATGTAACTTCAATAGACAGTCTGCAGTGTTTGTCTAAATACGCCTGTACAGTTAGTCAAGTATCATTATTTCAATAACGAGAAGATAAAAGTATGAATGATTGCAGCCTAATTCATCGTCTACGTAGATGTTGCAAGTGGACCGCATCTATAGAGTGTCAAGTCTGTATGAGACAAAATGCTATTACAGAAAAAAAAGCAGTAATCAACGTATTAAAGCCTTTTTGAGTTGGAATAACTTTAATGTTCGGCAAAGAATAAATGGGTAATGTATGGGCTACACAAAGGGAGTGTGTTCATTAACATCACATTCATAACTTAAAGAGCAAAATATCCCTCATTAACATATCAGTACTTGTGCTTTCTGTAGAGCCCTGCCATTTAAAATATATTAATATATTATACTTTTTCATGAATACTACCTATCAGTAGCTTTACAAATCAAATTCAATGAATTCCTGATGTGATACAGTACACTGCAACATTAAAAAAAAGAAAAAAAATCATCGTTATAAGTAGTCAAGTGAATGTGCAGAATAATGTGATCACATGAAATATAGAAGGGGAAAAAAATGTATATAACCTTTATGGAACCAATTACTTAACAAACATATTTTATGTTAAATAAAGAAATCTTAAAGTGGTTTTAAAGTCATACATTTTTTAATTTTTTTTTTTTTGTACCTTAGTGCAATCTATACATTAAAGTGTTGCCAAACCCCCAGCAGGTCTGTATATGCAGTAAAGAATGTTTGTTATACTCATTCTGAAACTTAAAGGGTTAATACTTCACATTGTGTAAAAAGGGTGTTCGTTCCTGTCTTTTCTGATCCTCACCTTCTTCCACTGGCCCCAATCCATCCCCTGATAAGACAGAGCCATAGGGGTACTCTGCACATGCTCAGTTTGGTGTGTATTGATAGTTTTTTTTCTTTTTGGGAGGATGCATGTGATCGGCACAGGGCCAATCAGCACTATCCAGACAGAGGGTCAGAGGTCATGCAGCCTCATAGGACAGTTAGAGGAGAATGAAAACTCCTCCTACAAGCTTTAACCAGACACTGATGGAAGTCACAAAGACTGCTATATACTGCTGATAAGAAAAGGTATTTAGCAGTTTATATTTACTAAAATAATTTCATTTCCATGTTCTGTGTACTGTGGGAGACCAGATATAGTGAATGCAGGCTCCTGGGTTTAGTAACACTTTAATGTAAAAAAGCTTTCAGTGCCTGTTTCCCTAAATATATACCCGAGTCCCTTATCAATCCAGCACTTTATCCATCTGCAAGTCTTCTTTCCTCTCTCCATTTACTCACAGGCTTGGCTGAGAGCAGCAGGAACCATTAGCTCCTGCCTCTGTCAGTCAAATCCAGTGATTTGGGAGCGGGTGTCAGTGGATGCACACAGCCCGGCTTGGAAGTGAGCCTGCACATACAGTATACCACCATAGGTAGCGGCTTCCTATGTTGGAACCAGGGTCACTGTTATGAATTATGGGGACCCGTACAGCCTTCCTGATTTGGCCCCCACAACTCCGCCTACACCCCACCCACCCTGGGTGGGGTGCAGGCAAACAGTAGCACTGATTGTATCCCCCTATGCACTGAAAATGAAAAACAAAAGAAATTAGACCTCTTGGGCCCCCCTGTTGACCTGATGGGGCCCAAGGAAATGTATTTAAGCCCTGGTAAGTAGGAGTGGGGGTTGTGGTCTAGTAAAAGCAATTTATTCATTTAGGCTGCATTCACACTTGAGCGTAGCGTTTTCGTGAGTTTTTTACCGCGATATTTACCGTGATTTTTACCGCGATTTTCAGGCGTTTTTGGAGGCAGGCATTGACATCCATCAAAAACGCTGCTAATCAGCCCAAAAAGAAGCTCATGTACTTTTTTCAGCTACAGGCGTTTTGCTTCAGGCGTTAAAACGCTCAGATGTGAACAGGGGCCATTTAAATGAAGGGGTTTTTACTTGTTGGGTGTTTTAGAACATTTTTTTGAGAGTTTTTGGAGCTGAAAAACGCTCAAAAACGCCCAGGTGTGAATGGAGCCTTAGGAAGAAATGAACAATAAAGTTGCCCTGGGCCTCCCCTGTTTAGCTGATGAGGCCTGGGCCCAGTACAGCAGGACCAGTTGTACTGCCTTATCTGCAGCCTTGGGTGGAACAAGCAGATGAGGAGGAGACTAGAGTGTAGGCGGGGACACCAGAAGAGGAGGTTCAGGGCTGCTCTGCACACAGCAGGTAAGAATAACATGATTTTTAGTTGAGGAAAAAAAAATGATTAACCACTTGCCTACTGGCCACTTTCACCCCTTCCTGTTCAGGCCAATTTTCAGCTTTCGGTGCTGTCACACTTTGAATGACAATTGCGCGCCTATGCAACACTGTACCCAAATTCAATTTTTTTATTTTATTCTTACAATAAGAGCTTTCTTTTGGATTTATTTATTTACTGCTGGATTTTGTCTTTTTTTTTACAAAAAAAAAAAAAGAAAAAAGATGGAAAATGTTGAAAAAAAAAAAATTTTTTTCTCCTTCACTGATGTGAAGGAACTTTTAGGGCCGGTTCACATTAGTGCGATCACAGAGATCGCATGTAATTCGGAGCGCACTCCTCCTAAAATTACATGCGATCTCTGTGCGTTGCAAATTTCAGCCATACAGTTTGTATTGCTGAATTTGCACCGCAATCGCACTAAACACGCACATTACCCTTTTTTTTTATCCGCAGCAGAATCGGATCGCATGGTGGTTCACACTAGTGCGATCCGATTCTGTGCGAACTTGCAGATCGCACTGCGATATGCGATCTCAACTGGGGGTGTCGTTAACTTTTAATTGACACCCCCTGCATATCGCATATGGCAGTGTGAACTGCCAGGGGTGCGGATGTGATGCAGGAACGCGCTGCATATTCGCAGCGTTCCCGCATCGCAGAAGTGTGAACCGGCACTTACACTTACATAATACTTAGCATGCACACACTTAAACAAATAAAATGTATCTGAGCCTAGATCCTTTTATTTAGTGTGAGAATATAATGTTGTGCTTTAGGGTTGTACAAGCGATAATAAATAGGGGTTTAGTGCTATACATGAAATAATAAATAGCATGGATTATACATTTCCAGAAATGAGAGTAAGAAATTTAACGCAAAGGGAGCTCTGCCCAGAGGAGATTAGAATGCATGACAGGGGACATTGGATTTAGTACAATACAATAATATAGCAATCAGGGTTTTATTAGGCATCATGCTGACCAGGAACATGTGAATTCTTCTGCCCTTTTTCAGAAGCTCCATCTGTTTGTCTAAAGCTAATCCAGTTTTGTGTAAGGAAAGTAGAATACAATGTACATTTCAAGGAAATTCAAGAAAAGTAAAATAGTTTCAAGTTGCATGTGGAGTGGCCACCAAAGGGCCCCAGTGTGGGGATAGCATTGGGCCCCCGGTTCAGCTACTGCCCATGTATGAACACTGATTAATTATAGATAGGTAGATAGATAGATAGATAGATAGATAGAGAGATAGATAGATAGATAGATAGATAGATAGATAGATAGATAGATAGATAGATAGATAGATAGATAGATAGATAGATAGATAGATAGATAGATAGATAGATAGATAGATAGATAGATAGATAGATAGATAGATAGATAGATAGATAGATAGATAGATAGATAGATAGATAGATAGATAGATAGATAGATAGATAGATAGATAGATAGATAGATTGTAGATGCAGTCTTTGCAGTATCCTGCTTCATTTTTTGTGTTTTATTATTATTTGTGAACATTTGCTTTACATTTCTAATTATTATATTTATTTTTCAATTTCTGTTTTTTACTTTCTCCAAAAAAATATTGAGGCTGATGAGAGGCAGTTTTGGGTTGGTCTAGGCTAGTTGGATGGAGCTTCTGTAACCCTCAGAAGCTGTTTAACCACTTTACGACCACTTCACGTAGATTTACTGCGGCACTCTGCCGCTTACAGGCAAAGCGATGTAGACCTACGTCACTCGCCCATGAGCCTGTAGGGGGCGAGCACGCGCCACCGCCGGCACGCTCCCCCCCCCCGATCGTTCCCTGGGGAGCCGTGTGACCGGCGGCTCCGATGTCCGCCGGCCACTCGCGATCTCCCTCAGGAGTGGGAGAAAGACAGACAGCTGATGTAAACACAGCCGTCTGTCATTCTCACTGAAGTAATCACAGAGGCTATGCGATCCTGCTATATAGGATCACATGTCTCCGTGGTTACTTCACTAGCCACGCCCCCTGACAGTTAGAATCATGCCCCTAGGGACACACTTAACCCCTTGATCACCAATAAAGTTAACCCCTTCCCTGCCAGTGTAATTTTTACAGTAACAGTGCATATTTATAGCACTGATTACTGTAGTAATGTCACTGGTATCCCCAAAAGTGTCAAAAATGTCGGCCAGGGGTCCGATCTGTCCACCGCAATGTTGCAGTCCCGCAAAACAAAAAGCAGATCGCCGCCATTACTAGTTAAAAAAAAAAACAATAAAAATGACATAAATCTTTCCCGTAGTTAGTAAACGCAATAACTTTTCAAAATACGCTTATTGCGATTTTTTTTACCAAAAATATGTAGCAGAAAACAAATTGGCCTAAAATGTTAAAAAATGTTGATTTTTACATTTTTTTTTGAGAATTTCATATAAAAAAATGTGAAAAATATTATTTCTTCAAAATTGTCGCTTTTTTTTTGTTTATAAAGCAAAAAATAAAAATCGCACAGGTGATCAAATACCACCAAAAGAAAGCTCT
This sequence comes from Pelophylax lessonae, assembly GCF_965119305.1. Taxonomy (NCBI): domain Eukaryota; kingdom Metazoa; phylum Chordata; class Amphibia; order Anura; family Ranidae; genus Pelophylax; species Pelophylax lessonae. Next base: position 85,405,364 of record NC_138769.1, on the reverse strand, counting down.
GTTTGTGGGAAAAAAAGGATGTCAATTTTATTTGGGTACAGCGTTGCACGACCACGCAATTAGCCATTAAAATCACGCAGTGCCGAATCACAAAATAGGAATTTCCCCTTCCTTATTGCCTCAAATGCATTAAGCCCAAATGACCAAAATGCATCTGACCTTCACAGAAATTTAGGGAAAAATTAAAGTGCAAGGAGAGGGGTGAGAGGCAAGAAACTAAATAGGAGGCCACGCCAAGAGAGTATACAAACAGGGCTGGCCCAAGACATTGTGCTGCCTGGGTCCATGAATGAAATGCTGCCCCTCCCTCAACCCCCCCCCAAAAAAAAAAATCATGCCCACCAAAAGGCCCCCACATCCATTATTTTATATAAATATAACATTTAGGAAATATTATATACACGGTTATCTTCTTCCATAACTCACCACCAAACTGGTCCACCAACACTCACTGTCTGTCCTCAGTCCTCCTGTCACTACTATGTCTGCCGCAAGCACCGCCCTAGAAGATCCAACCTGCCCTGCGTGAGATGGAGTGCGCTGATGTCTTACACCATTGCGCACACCATGATCATGCGAGGGAGGTTCCCAGGAGGAGATGCTTGGCCTCCTCATACTCATCAGTTTACATTACAGGCGGCAGTATGAGATGGGGTAATGCCACCCGTAATGCGCCTCAAAGTGAGGGCACAAAAAACTGCTGAAAAAAAAAATCTTGGGTGTCAACAAAGTGCTGCCTAGTTCCAATGGACCCAACGGGATCCCATGGTGGAGCCGGCCATGTATACAAACACCGAACGTGCTGACAATGGGCAAAAAGGTTTGAGCAAAGAAAGTGAGATGAATCTATAAAACAAGTCGAGGAGGTTCATTTACCTGGAGAAGAGACGATTGAGGGGGGATATGATATCAATATACAAATACTGTACTGGTGACCCTAGCATAAGGAACAAACTATTCAGAGAAGGGGAATACAATAAGACACGTGGCCACTCACTAAAACTAGAGGAAAGGCGGTTTAACCCTAAAATAAGTAAGTGGTTCTTCACTGTGAGAGCAGTAAGGATTCTCTTCCAAAAGCAGTCGTATCAGCAGGGAGCATTGATAGTTTCAAAAAACTATTGGATGGGCACCTTAAAGACCACAACATACAGGGGTATACAATGTACGGTTAACAGCAAACACACACGCACATCATAGGTTGAACTGGATGGACGGATGTCTTTTTTCGACCTCACTAACTATTTAACTATGTAAAGGTAAATAGACTGTTCACTGTGCAAGGAAAATTAAACTTTGCATGGGAATTTTCCCCTGAGCTCAGGGCCATCTTCCCGAATGGGCACGCTGGGCAGTTGCCCGGGGGCCCCAATTGCCCAGGGGGCCCCACCTGTCCAGCGACCCAGCCTCAGCCAAGCATTAATCCCGATTCCTGTGTGCATCCCGCCGCCAAACTTAGCAGGTGGCAAGCGCCAGTCGGCCCTGTGCTGCTGTCGGGCCACCTGGGCCGTGGAAGAGGAGCTCACAACTGCAGAAATGCCTATCCGCCTCCACGGGAACAGGTATACACAGGACAGGCGAGTCTGACTCCCATCCGTGTGTGTATTCACCGGGCCCAGCCACCGAACTTGGAAGCCGTAATTAGCCTGGCACTGCTGTACTAATAAATGTCGCCTTATCGCTATTGGGTGATTGTGTAGGCAGAGCCCCAATGCACTGCATTGCCCGGGGCCCTTTAATGCTATTAAGATGGCACTGCCTGAGCTTAGTAAATATGATGAATTTTCACTTTGCAAAGAATACCCAAGCATGTACAGGGAAATAAAAAGGTCAGCATATTTGTTGGCACATGATTGGATGATGGAAGTCGGCAAAGTTTCACCTTATTCACTAAGCTTTGGGAATAATTCCATGCAACGTGTAACTTCCTTTACAAGGCAAACAGCCTATTTGCCTTCACTAAATGTGCTTAGGTACTGAAGATGTTTAGTTACTATCTACAGAAAAGACAAAGAGGAAAATTGGGTTGTCTGATTTAGGAAGGATAAGAATAACTGAAGTTTTGTTTATTCTGTTAGTGAGCTGCTACTGATGGGACTTTGCATTCCACTTCTGCTATCTTTGTTCTGCTACATTTATAAATGGAAATGCTAAATACTGTTTATTGCTAACTGTACAGCTGTGAAGAATATTCATGTACGATGTCACACTTCTTCCTGAGTTATCTGCCGCTGTTCCAAGTTGCTGCATGTGTTTATACCAAAGTGTACATCACCCCAATGGGTGTACTTACCAGTTTAAACTTTCAGACATTCTTTATTTTCAGGCATTGCTGTTTGAGAGCGTTGTTTGGAATTTAAGTGAGGTCTCCGATCCAAACAGAAGAGTACTGGACACCCCATAGTACAGAAAGAAAAAGCATTGCATCGTACGGAATTGCCCTTTTATCAATATTCAGGATTAGTACCCAACTCTTGGACACAGTTAAAGTGGTAGTAAATGCTTTTGTTCATCTTTTACCTACAGGTAAGTCGATAATAAGGCTATATTAAGGCTAACCTGTAGGTATTGTAAATATCTCCTAAACCTGCACTGTTTAGGAGATATTTACTTGTGAAGGTGCTGGTGATGTCACCAGTGCATGCGCTCTAAGGAACGCATATTACTCCTGTGCCGCAAACAGTAACGTCATCGCAGCTCCTTCATTCAAAGGACCGGAGCCCATGAACCCAGAAAGAAGACTGGATGAGGATGGACGCCCTGTTAATGGTGACAGAGCACAGCTGAAGGGCTTCATTTTAAGGTAAGTTTCACTTTATGTGCTAGTATGCAATGCATACTAGCACATTATAACATTTCCTTGCAGGTATGTGATGCATACTAGCACATTATAACATTGCCTTGCAGGAGGAAAAGTTTTTTTATTTCTCCTGAGTTTACTACCACTTTAAAGTGGACCTTTGTTAATTTTTGTGCAGTTTTTTTGTACTGGAGAGAGTCGCTCACATGCAACCTGTGTTCTTTGTATGAAGCAGGGCCTGCTGCTGTGATGAGCAAGGCAAAGCTTTTTTCTTAAAGCCCTTCTGGTCTAAAAATGTTCCCCCTCCCACCCACCTCTACCTGATCACTTAAGTAAAAAAAAAAAAAAAATAATAGCTAAATACCCTTTTTATCTTACTTTGCCCATCTTCTGTTTACGTCCTGGAGGGGTCCTTCTTCAGGTGTCCTGCAAGGATGGCTGCAATCAGGATCTTCTCAGGAGAGAAAAAAAAAGAATATAATCACAGGGTGACAGTAGGGCACTGGTGGTCCCTGGGAGCCATCAGCGGTCCACCGGAACTGGAACCAGCAGCATTGAGGGACCTGGATGGGGACTTAGGTTAGTATATTAGCAAAAAAAAAATAGCTAAATGCCCTTTTTAACTTACTTTGCCCATCTTCTGTTTACATCCTGGAGGGGTCCTTCTTCAGGTGTCTTGTGAGGATGGCTTCAATCAGGGTCTTCTCAGGAGAGAAAAAAAAAGAAGATCATCACAGGGTGACAGTAGGGCACTGGTGGTCTCCGGGAGCCATCACCTCTCTGGATCAGCAGTCCAACGGAACTGGAACCAACGGCAGTGAGGGCACTGGATGGGGACTTAGGTTAGTATATCAGCCTTCACCAGGAAGGGAAGTTGGTAAATAAGATGGGTTAGAGGAAGGGGTGGGAGGGGAGGTGGGTAGGATGAAAGATCATTTTGCCCAGAGTGGGGCTTTAAGTAATAATCCTAGCCCCTAAACCATGGCCTAATTCATAAATCTAATCTTAATCTAAATACAACACTAAGAGCCCATTCACACTAGCACGACTTGTGAGGCGACTTGTGTAGCCCCAGGTCGCTTGACATAACAAAAGCAATGTTAATCAATCAGTGCCGTCTTAATTGGCACTACTGAAGTCGCTCCGACTTCAGAAAAGGGTCCTGTACTACTTTGAGGCGACCTGTGATCCGACTGTCCCATATACTTCAATGGGAGTCGCCTCCTTATCTTAATTGAAGCGACTTGTTATCAGACTTTCCAGGAAGAAGAAAGAGATTAGCCAGGCATTCCCCACAGACAAAGTCGCCTGTCTCTTCAAAGTAGTGCACAAGTCTCTTCCAAGTCTCTTCCAAGTCTCTTCCAAGTCTCTTCCAAGTCTCTAAACAAGTCTCTTCAAGTCACGGGGTGACTTTTTGGTCGTGGTAGTGTGAACCGGCTCTTAAAGTACATTAGACAATATCTAAAACAAATAAAAAATAAAAAAAAAAAACAAGAAGCTCCTTGCAAATGATGATTACCTCTAAGGTGGATGAAGAGTCCAAACTTTACTCTCTTGCACAGCTATAGTTTCTGGTAAAATCTTCAGCATCTGACAAATCCAAGTGTGTTGGTTGACTCTGCCCTGTCTGGGAACTGTGGTTCAATCTGTCAGTCCCGTCATCACTACAGGTCAGTATAGTAATGACAGAATAGTGGATAGAACCACAGGGAATAGCAAAAGATAAGGCATCCAACATACCAAGAAGTGTGCAATAGCCTCTGAAGATAGTAAAGATCAGACTCAGCACCCTGCCAGAGAAATTAGTATTGAGTCTGCTTTACATAGAGTTTTCTTTTTCTTTTTATATAGTGATATACTATCACTGGCCACTTTATTAGATACACCTTGCTAGTACCGGGTTGAACCCCCTTTTGCCTTCAGAACTGCCTTCATTCTTTGTGGCATAAATTCAACAAAATGTTGGAAACATTCCTCAAACATTTTGGTCCATATTGACATGATAGCTTAACGCAGTTGCTGCAGATTTGTCAACTGCACATTAATGATACGCATCTCTGGTTCCACCACATCCCAAAGGTGCTCTATTGGATTGAGATCTGGTATATGTGTAGGCCATTGGAGTACAGTGACCTCATTGTCAAGTTGTGACATGGTGCATTATCCTGCTGGAAGGAGCCATCAGAAGACGGGTACACTGTAGTCATAAAGGGATGGACATGGTCAGCAACAATACTCAGGTAGGCTGTGGCATTTAAACAATGCTCAATTGGATCTAAGGGGCCCAAAGTGTGCCAAGAAAATATTCCCCACGCCATTACACTACCACCCACTTGAACCGTTGATATAAGGCAGGATGAATCCATCTTTTCCTGTTGTTTACGCCAAATTCTGACCCTACCATCTGAATGTCACAGCTGAAATCGAGACTCATCAAACCAGAAAACATTTTTCCAATCTTCTATTGTCTCATTTTGGTGAGCCTGTGCAACTTATAGCCTGTTACCTGTTCTTAGCTGACAGGAGTGGCGCCCAGTGTGGTCTTCTGCTGGAGTAGCCCATCTGCTTTAAGGTTTGATGTGTTGTGCACTTAAAGACGGTATTCTGCATATCTTGGTTGTAAAGAGTGGCTATTTATTTTGTTTGGAAAATTCTCTTTATTGGTTTTAAAGAATTAAATGATACAAAACAGAGCCTCCAGACATTCCCCGTCTCGAGGTAAACAACAAAAACAAACATCTTTAATTATCTCCACTACTAAGGAGTACACAGTTAAGAAATAAGTTTTGAAAGAAAAAATGGAAGGGCCTCTGCATTATCCTCAATACCCATGGTGCAGCACATTACAAGCATTAATGAATATATCACATTTATTTCCCAATAATGAGTGGTTATTTGAGTTGCTGTTGCCTTTCTATCATCTTGAACCATTCCGCCCATTCTCCTCTGTCTTCTGACATCAACAAGGCATTTTCATCCACACAACTGCTGCTCACTGGATATTTTCTCTTTTTCGGACCATTCTCTGTAAACCCTAGAGATGGTTGTGTGTGAAAATCCCAGTAGATCAGCAGTTTTTGAAATACTTAGACCAGTCCATCTGGCACCAACAAACATGCCACATTCAAAGTCAATTGCCGACCACCTTCCGTGTATTTACTGTGGCAGTATGGCTATATTGTGCGAAACAACGTACCTGTCATTTCATTCAATAGCCACTAGATGGCGGGATCGTGCTGTCGGAGGCCCTATTGCGCCGCAATTGGCTAGAGGGAATGTCAATCAGCGGATCCAGCTGACCCAATGTCCGAAGTCGTCTTTATCACGTCTAGATGCTTTAAATGCACCGAGTTGCTGCCATGTGATTGGCTGATTAGCAATTTCTGTTACCAAGCAAATGAACAGGTGTGCCTAATAAAGTGGCTGGAGAGTGTAAATATATATATATATATATATATATATATATATATATATTTATATAGTGATATATCGAGTGGCTTTACAGTAAATCTGAACTTAATACAGAGTTACAAAAATAACTGCCAGTGATGCTGACATCAGCACTGCTCTCTGCAGTAACATAGGGTGAGCCTAAGCCAACGTGATCCACAACAGCCTAAGCTTACAGGTAGTGGATTAAATGTCACGGGTCACGAGCAAGACATGGAAGCATCAGTTCTGAGGGGGACAGATTTGATGAGGAGGTAAATATTCCAACAGAAGTTGCTTTTTTATTTTAAAAGGTCTGCCCATTCTCCTCTGACCTCTGACATCAACAAGGAATTTTCATTCACACAACTGCCACTCACTGGATATTTTCTCTTTTTTGGACCATTCTCTGTAAACCCGAAAGATGGTTGTGTGTGAAAATCCCAGTAGATCAGCAGTTTTTGAAATACTTAGACCAGCCCGTCTGGCACCGACAACCATGCCACATTCAAAGTCACTCAACTACTTCCCGCCCGCCGTGTATTTACTGTGGCAGTGTGGCTATATTACGTGAAACTACGTACCTGTCATTTCATTCAATAAACACTAGATGGCGGGATCATGCTGTTGGAGGTGCTTTCGCACCACAATTGGTTAGAGGGGATGTCAATCAGCGGGTCCAGCAGACCTGATGTCCGAAGTTGTCTTTATCACATCTAGATGCCTTGTGATTGGCTGATTAGCAATTTGTGTTACCAAGCAATGAACAGGTGTGCCTAATAAAGTGGCTGGAGAGTGTAAATATATATATATTTTCTATATAGTGATATAGCGAGTGGTTTTAAAGTAAATCTGAACTTAATACAGTTACGAAAATAACTGCCAGTGATGCTGACATCAGCACTGCTCTCTGCAGTAACATAGGGTGAGCCTAAGCCAACGTGATCCACAACAGCCTAAGCTCACAGGCAGTGGATTAAATGGCACGGGTCATGAAGCGTCAGTTCTGTGGGGGACAGATTTGGTGAGGAGGTAAGTATTCCAACAAAAGTTGTTTTTTTTTTTTTTATTATTTTAACCACTTAAGCCCCGGAAGATTTTACCCCCTTCCTGACCAGGGGGTATTTTGCGATTCGGCACTGCATGACTTTAACGGACAATTGCGCGGTCGTGCGACGCTGTATCTAAACAAATTTGGTGTTCTTTTTTTTCCCACAAACAGAGCTTTCTTTTGGTGGTATTTGATCACCTGTGCGATTTTTTGATCACGCGCTATAAACAAACGTAAATTTTGCAAAAATAGCAATATTTTTCACATTTTTTTATATGAAATTCCCCCCAAAAAAATGTAAAAATCAAAATTTTTTAACATTTTCGGCCAATTTGTTTTATGCTACCTATGTTTGGTAAAAAAAATAGCAAAAAGCGTATTTTGATTGGTTTGCGCAAAAGATATTGCGTTTACTAACAAAGGGAAAGATTTTTGTCATTTTTGTTGTTTTTTTTTTTAACGCGTAATGGCGGCGATCTGCGATTTTTTTTGCGGTACTGCGACATTGCGGCGGACAGATCGGACCCTTGACTGACATTTTTGCCACTTTTGGGGTTACCAGTGATATTTCTACAGTAATCAGTGCTATACATATGCACTGTTACTGTAAAAATACACTGGCAGTGAAGGGGTTAACTTTTTTTGAAAGGGAGGGGCTATGTGTGTCCCTAGGGGCGTGCTTTCTACTGTGATTGGCTGTGGCTTCAGATGTATGAAGAGTGATCAACGGTTCTACATAGTAGAACCGTATGATCATCCTTCATACACAGGGGAGAATGACAGGCAGCTTGTTTACACAAGCCGCCTGACTTTCTCCCTCTCCCCCGCCGATCGCAGAGTGACCCGCCGATCGCAGAGTGACCTGCGTTGTCACGGGTCTGTGACCATGCAGGAGCGGGAGCGCGCCTCCGGCGGCGCGCGCTCGCTCCCTAGACCCTCACAAGCTAGTGACGTAGACCTGCGTCACTTTGCCTGTGAGGGGCTGACCGCCGATGTAGATAGTCGTGCGGCGGTCGGCAAGTGGTTAAACAGGCCTGGACAATGACATTAAAAAACATGAGGTGGAGTTCTACTAGACTAAAACAATCAGCCAAAGTTAAGAAAAAAACCCATCTGAGGTATGGTCACATGACCATTTTTTTTTTTTTATAGCACTGTAAAACTAGCAGTGGATATCATTTAACATTTCCTTGTATACAAAAGAGAGATATAGATTATTGGCTGCGGCAGAGTCTTCTGCATTTCTAATAAGTATGACACATCCATCCTTTCCCGGTAACATCATCAAGATTATATACCTATCATTTTCTATTAACATATCTTTGTAAGTTACTAAAAGGTATTTGGAAACACTTAAAATATATTGGAGGTGAGTAGAAATTAAATATTTGCTTTTAGTTAATGAGTTCTATTAATACATTGCAGTCATCATTGTTGATGTACGGTGCCAATGTGAGGGTCACAAACACACATACTAATCCGGGAAAAGCCAACACTTCAAGTATCAGAGGCTGAAATCAATCTTCATCCATGAATCTTCGGGAAATAAATTATTTTATTACTGGGGAAGTGTGAAAAATACTCAAGTACTTTCAGTGAATTCTAATTCAAAGCTCATGTGACAGAATGCCTGTTGTTTTAGCAATTCATTAGATCAATTAAAGGCATGCTGGGTTTTAATCAACATTCAAAAGACAGTCTTGGAATAATGAGAGGATGTATGGATATGATATTATGTGCAACCCGCCAGAAATATTAATGCTGCAGAAAACATAACAAGGATTTCCTGAAAAACTAGAAACCTGTTTGTTTAGGAATTAGATAAAGAAATGAGTGAAATATCAAGTAGCATATTAGGCCACAGGTCCACAAATGGACAGTGACATGATTTGCCTGAATGTATGCACGCATTTGTCCAGTCTGCAGAGAATTTCACAATTCAAGAATTGCATATTTTTCCCAGACCAGCTAGATCTGTAGGGAAATATTTAGCTAAATTAAAACCTCAGGATTCGATAAAGAATGTCCTATTATATGATGAGTGTGAAATCGACATATTTTCTTTACAGACTGCAAAACAATTTGAAATGTTTCATCGCTAATTAGAAATATATGGACATTTGTACCGATCTAGGTTCACACCTCCATATTTGGTGGGATTGCCAGGTAGTACATGAGTTTTAGAAGACTATATTTCTCATTATCTTGACACTATTTGTTGTGTCAATTTCCTCCAGATCTTTCTGTGGCACCCCTAAACTCTAAATCGGCAAATCTTTCACATAGCCAATTTAAACTCATACTGCAGATCACTACAGCCGCAAAACAAACCATCGCCAAAGCTTGGAAGTCCCTAACTCTTATCTTAGCTGAAACCAATCATAGAATTATTCAGGCTATGATTCATGTCAAAATCAGCCAAGAAAAAAATCGTAATTATTAGAAAACATGGCATCTCTGGGCGACATATTATTTGCCCCTCTAATTTTGACGAATCTCTATTGTTGCCTTGGTAAAATTTCACTGCAATCATACTCCTTATATGTGTCTCATGTGCTTGGAGTCACACCTCACCCCGGGGATTTCTCCCTCTTCTCCCCCCATTCTTGACCTTAGTCTATCTTCCTTCTTCTCCTCTTCTTATTTGATCCTCTCTCCTACCCCTTTCCCTCCTCTCTTTTTCCATTCTCCCTTTGGTTCAGGTTGCAGTAATTGCACCAATGCTTTTTGAATTCACAACATCAGGCCCCTAAGCTCCTATGAGCTCTACTCACCTGGTTCATTTTCCAGTTTTTCCACTATGCTCATATTTCCAATATTCTATCCTAACCAATTGCTTAATGTCGAGTTATGTTTTTGTTGATAATATTACGTTCCAGTCTTTCTTGATTATTGTCAGGAAACAACCTTCAGCTGTTATATCTATGATTACGGAATCTTATGTATGTTCTACTTTGTTGTATTTTTGAGCTTATTTCACTTATATACCATGGTATGCTAGATGTCTTTTACTGTACCTGAACTTGCCTATGTCTTGTTTTAAATCTCAATAAACACATTTGACATAAAATATATGGACACTAGAACATGTATGTAAATAAATGCAATTTGTTACTCACAGGTTTTCAACTATCATATTTCTGTGTCCATGAATAAGACCTATGTGGGGTGAAATGCGTTGAAGCAGGAAGTGGACAGGCGACACTATATGTTAGGAACCCAGGACCCTGCATTCGCTATATTTGGTCTCCCACAGTACACAGAACATTGAAATGTAATTATTTTAGTAAATATAAACTGCTAAGTACCTGGAAAAAAGGGGGGGGCGGGGTCATATGACTGAGGGTGTCGTCGCCATCAACCCTATTATACTGATACAAAATGGTAAATCCTTTATTTTTGGGATTTTTTAGGGTAACTAAGAAATTGTAGATAATAGGAGTAAGCAATGAAACACCCACTCAACCCAGCGCTAAAAAACAAGAAAACATATACATAAAAAGCAGCCGCTATAAAGATCTAATAACTTGCAAAGGTGTATAATGAAAACCAAAAGAGGATCACATACACTAGCAGCGCTAAATAAAAAGACCCTAGTTGAATGTGCAGAAATAATGCATCCAATGTTGATCCTCAAGGATGCAAACAAATGTCCATTTTGAGTGAGTGATAACCACAAAAGCTGTATAATGTTGAAAAGTTCGTATGGTATATTTGATCCTGGAGTGAGAACCTATAGACCACCAGTGATGTTCACTGCCGAGATGGACCACCGTCACCACACCTCCAAATGTGTCCCCCTAGGTAGTAAAAACTCACCAAAACCTGGGAAAAAGACCGCCTTGAGAAGGATTTGAATCCAAATGTGGTATACGGATCACAGGTAAACAATCTCCGGTTTCACCAGTAACTGATACTTGCATAAGAACTTCAACGTGACATAAACAGCAATATAATCCTCGGAACATGAGAGGAAAAGAAAGGGGGAGGACCAATCGTGTAATTCCGTAAAATACACTTTATTTAAAATTCCCAATCCCCCATGTAAATACACTCACAAAAATGCGACTTGATAGTAGCATGTAAAATATATAAGTTGTCTGTCGTGTGCCGGTCACTCACCGCTACCTCTAATAGCCAAGGGAACCCGAGCTCCGGAACACCGACTCTGTGTGACAGCTAATGGATGCGTGCTCGCGCCCTTACATGTTTCGTCACACGGACTTCTACGGAGGGCGCGAGCACGCACCATCAAGCTTCTCTGATATACCTTAATGGGCCGGAAGGAGAGCGGGACATTGTCCAATCAACGGCCCGCGTCAATGACCACCCATTCCGGACCCGCGGACCAATCCTAGGCTTTACGCTAAGGCTCGGACCAACCCAGCTCACCCTCGACCCGGAAAGTAAACAAGCTTAACTCTTTGCATAGGATATGGCTCATACGCAAATTATGTGTCCTCTCCTCACTGGTGTAAACAATCCTCGGGAATGTATAAACCCCTCCCGCAATAATGCAGAAGCCAGATCAAAGGAGATTCATTCACATACATCAAATTTGTCCAAAAAATTATTATTTATTCCCGCGGGACACCTTATCCAGGTTTTCCCGCAGGTATACGTTCCTTTTGACAGAGAACTATATGGACACTTAGATCCATGCTGATACATTATTTCACATGCTACTTTACATATTACAAATACAATTTAAGATACATATAAAATAATGATAAAATTCTGGAAAAGATAAGACTATGTAATCCTCTTATATAGGGGACATACATATCACACAATTATTAAATACCAATTACAACGTCATAAAAAGAAGGCAAAAAGAAAATTACAAATACAGGTAAATGAACGTAAAGAAAGGGGATTATAAAACACCACCTAAGGATGGCCCTCATCATCAAAGTCCATTAAAGCCAGTTAGAAAAAACGCCCTAACAAAGGACAGTTTGCATTTACAAATACCTAAATGCAGACAATGGTGCAAAACACAAAGGCTCGCAGAAGTTAAATATTACCATTTATAAACTACTTTAGTAATTGCTAATGAAGCAGTTTATGTCTAACTCCACGTTTAACCCATTAGGGTGCAAAGCGTTCGTGAGGTAGATCCAGTGAGTCTCTCTCTTCGAGAGTTCTCGCACTCGATTAGAGCCCCTCCAAACTGGATCCACTCTCTCGATACCCCAAAATTTGAGATTTGTTGGGTCTTTGTTGTGGTGGCGTTTGAAGTGTAATGGAACACTGTGGTGTTTATACCCCTTTCTGATGTTAGTGAGGTGTTCAGCTGTTATCAGATGCCCAGACATATGAAGTACTAAGGGGAGATCCGACCTCTCAGTACAGACGAGAGTTGAATCTCTTGGTTGAATTCGGGTTTGATAAAAATATACTATCTAAGAAAGAAAAGAGATACCTGATGCCCAGCTTCAGCAGGGTACCAACAATATATACCCTTCCGAAAGTCCATAAAGATCAACTCAATCCCCCAGCCCGGCCAATTGTTAATGGCATTAATTCTGTGTCTTCGAGGCTGGGAGAATATTTGGACTTTTTTCTTCAGACTAGTGTTACACAACTGAGGTCATATCTTAAGGACACAAAGGATTTCCTGCTCTCCTTAAAAGAAGTATCCTTGCCGTCCAACTCTGACATATTTCTTGTAACTGCGGATGTAGCATCCCTTTACACAATAATACAACATCAGGATGCTCTCTTAGCCCTTAATTGGGCTTTTAGTAAGAGATCCGATATTCCTGACCCCCAGAAGAGGTTCTTGCAACACGCGCTTGAGTTTTGCCTATCGCACAATTATTTTTGGTATAACGGGATGTTTTACAATCAAAAAAGAGGAGTTGCGATGGGCGCGAAATTCGCGCCGAGTCTTGCGAACCTCTTCATGGGGGAGTGGGAGGATCACTTTATATATGGAGCACAAAGGTCGGAGCTAATCATGTACCGCAGATACATAGATGACCTATTTTTTATATGGTCGGGACCTGAAAGCTCCTTAGAAAGGTTTTCATCAGAATTGAACTCCAATCATAACAACATTCGCTTGGAGTTCAGTTGGAGTCGGTTATCCATTCACTATCTGGATGTGGAAGTTATGCTGAATAATAACATCTTACACACGAAGGTTTATTTTAAACCTACAGATAGAAACGGCTATCTGCCCATTCAAAGTGGCCATCACAGTAGTTGGCTGAAAAATATCCCTAAAGGCCAACTACTGAGAGTCAGGAGAAACTGTTCTTTGGACAGTGACTTCTTGGCCCAAGCGACAGTCATCAAACAGAGGTTTGTAGACAAGGGATACAATCCTGCACATTTGGACAGGGATATCAAGGAAGTGGCTGAACTGTCCCAGGATGCATGCCTTGCGCCGAGTAATAGGAGTTCCACTGTTAACCATGAGTGGAGCTTCATTACACAGTTTAATACACAACACAAACAAATAGAAGATGTAGTCAGAACACATTGGAATGTGCTGTGTATGGACCGTATCTTGGGTAAAGTTTTACCAGCATCCCCTTCTTTCATCTACAGAAGGGGTCCAACCTTTGGGGACCAGGTAGTCCAAAAGGTGTTGGATCCCCCAGTTAAACCAAGAATGTTTTGGGAGGAAAGAAGTGGCTTTTATGCATGCCGACATTGTAGGGCCTGCAGACAAGTACGGACACACCTACGTAATTTCACCTCCTTCTTCTCTTCTGCCAACAACCAAAGTTTTGAGATCAAAGATCTCATCACGTGCCATACCACACACGTAGTTTATGGTATGGAGTGTCCATGCGGCTATATTTACATAGGCCGCACCAAGAGAAAATTGTGCGTCCGTATAGCTGAACACCTCACTAACATCAGAAAGGGGTATAAACACCACAGTGTTCCATTACACTTCAAACGCCACCACAACAAAGACCCAACAAATCTCAAATTTTGGGGTATCGAGAGAGTGGATCCAGTTTGGAGGGGCTCTAATCGAGTGCGAGAACTCTCGAAGAGAGAGACTCACTGGATCTACCTCACGAACGCTTTGCACCCTAATGGGTTAAACGTGGAGTTAGACATAAACTGCTTCATTAGCAATTACTAAAGTAGTTTATAAATGGTAATATTTAACTTCTGCGAGCCTTTGTGTTTTGCACCATTGTCTGCATTTAGGTATTTGTAAATGCAAACTGTCCTTTGTTAGGGCGTTTTTTCTAACTGGCTTTAATGGACTTTGATGATGAGGGCCATCCTTAGGTGGTGTTTTATAATCCCCTTTCTTTACGTTCATTTACCTGTATTTGTAATTTTCTTTTTGCCTTCTTTTTATGACGTTGGAATTGGTATTTAATAATTGTGTGATATGTATGTCCCCTATATAAGAGGATTACATAGTCTTATCTTTTCCAGAATTTTATCATTATTTTATATGTATCTTAAATTGTATTTGTAATATGTAAAGTAGCATGTGAAATAATGTATCAGCATGGATCTAAGTGTCCATATAGTTCTCTGTCAAAAGGAACGTATACCTGCGGGAAAACCTGGATAAGGTGTCCCGCGGGAATAAATAATAATTTTTTGGACAAATTTGATGTATGTGAATGAATCTCCTTTGATCTGGCTTCTGCATTATTGCGGGAGGGGTTTATACATTCCCGAGGATTGTTTACACCAGTGAGGAGAGGACACATAATTTGCGTATGAGCCATATCCTATGCAAAGAGTTAAGCTTGTTTACTTTCCGGGTCGAGGGTGAGCTGGGTTGGTCCGAGCCTTAGCGTAAAGCCTAGGATTGGTCCGCGGGTCCGGAATGGGTGGTCATTGACGCGGGCCGTTGATTGGACAATGTCCCGCTCTCCTTCCGGCCCATTAAGGTATATCAGAGAAGCTTGATGGTGCGTGCTCGCGCCCTCCGTAGAAGTCCGTGTGACGAAACATGTAAGGGCGCGAGCACGCATCCATTAGCTGTCACACAGAGTCGGTGTTCCGGAGCTCGGGTTCCCTTGGCTATTAGAGGTAGCGGTGAGTGACCGGCACACGACAGACAACTTATATATTTTACATGCTACTATCAAGTCGCATTTTTGTGAGTGTATTTACATGGGGGATTGGGAATTTTAAATAAAGTGTATTTTACGGAATTACACGATTGGTCCTCCCCCTTTCTTTTCCTCTCATGTTCCGAGGATTATATTGCTGTTTATGTCACGTTGAAGTTCTTATGCAAGTATCAGTTACTGGTGAAACCGGAGATTGTTTACCTGTGATCCGTATACCACATTTGGATTCAAATCCTTCTCAAGGCGGTCTTTTTCCCAGGTTTTGGTGAGTTTTTACTACCTAGGGGGACACATTTGGAGGTGTGGTGACGGTGGTCCATCTCGGCAGTGAACATCACTGGTGGTCTATAGGTTCTCACTCCAGGATCAAATATACCATACGAACTTTTCAACATTATACAGCTTTTGTGGTTATCACTCACTCAAAATGGACATTTGTTTGCATCCTTGAGGATCAACATTGGATGCATTATTTCTGCACATTCAACTAGGGTCTTTTTATTTAGCGCTGCTAGTGTATGTGATCCTCTTTTGGTTTTCATTATACACCTTTGCAAGTAACTAAGAAATTGAATACAATAAAATACACTGCTCAAAAAAAATTAAAGGAACACTTTTTAATCAGAGTATAACATCATGTACATTAAATACTCCTAGTATATTACTCTGGTGTGTTAAGTAGTAGAGGGGATTGTTAATCAGTTTCAGCTGCTTTGGTGTTAATGAAATTAACAACAGGTGCATTAGATGGGCAACAATGAGACAACCCCCAAAACAGGAATGGTTTTACAGATGGAGGCCACTGACATGTTTTTTTCCCTGTTCTTCTTTTCTGACCGTTTTTCACTAGTTTTGCATTTGGCTTGGGTCAGTGTCACTACTGGTAGCATGAGGCGATACCTGGACCCTATAGAGGTTGCACAGGCAGTCCAACTCCTCCAGAATGGCAGACCAATATGTGCCATTGCCAGAATGTTTGCTGTGTCTCCCAGAACAGTCTCAAGAGCATGGAGGAGATTCCAGGAGATAGGCAGTTACTTTAGGAGAGCTGGACAGGGCTATAGAAGGTCCTTAACCCATCAGCACGACTGGTATCTGATCCTTTGTGCAAGGAAGAACAGGATGAGCACTGCCAGAGCCCTACAAAATGACCTCCAGCAGGGCACTCGTGTTGATGTCTCTGACCAAAC
This sequence comes from Pelophylax lessonae, assembly GCF_965119305.1. NCBI lineage: Eukaryota > Metazoa > Chordata > Amphibia > Anura > Ranidae > Pelophylax > Pelophylax lessonae. Next base: position 85,388,828 of record NC_138769.1, on the reverse strand, counting down.
AATCAGAAACAGATTTCATGAGGGTGGCTTGAGGGCCTGACATCCTCTAGTGGGCCCTGTGCCCACTGCCTGGTACCGTGGAGCTTGATTGGCATTTGCCATTTTACACCAGAATTGGCAGGTCTGCCACTGGCACCCTGTACTTTTCACAGATGAGAGCAGGTTCACCCTGAGCACATGTGACAGACTTGAAAGGGTAGAAAGAAGCCAAGGAGAGTGTTCTGCTACCTGTAACATCGTTCAGCATGACTGGTTTGGTGGTGGGTCAGTGATGGTCTGGAGAGGCATATCCATGGAGGGATGCACAAACCTCTACAGGCTAGACATTGCCACCCTGACTGCCATTAGGTATCGGAATGAAATCCTTGGACCCATTGTCAGACCCTACATTGGTGCAGTGGGTCCTGGGTTCCTCCTGGTGCACGACAATGCCCGGCCTCATGTGGCGAGAGTATGCAGCCAGTTCCTGAAGGATGAAGGAATTGATACCATTGAATGGCCCCTACACTCGCCTGACCTAAATTCAATAGAACACCTCTGGAACATTATGTTTCGGTCCATCCAACACCGCCAGGTTGCACCTCAGTCTGTTCAGGAGCTCAGTGCCCTGGTCCAGATCTGGGAGTAAATACCCCAGGACACCATCTGTCGTCTCATTAGGAGCATGCCTTGAAGTTGCCAGGCATGCATACAAGCACGTGTGGGCCTTACATACTACTGAGTACCATTGCAATTAAATTTTAGCAAAATGGATTCGCCTGCTGCATAATTTTTTGAATTCAGCCCTCTGTAGGTTGATCATTTTAATTTCCATCAAACGATGTGGCATCCTTTCATTCCTAACACATTACCCAGTCCATATCAGTATAGATATCCAGCATGATTTTTTTCCCCATTGAGATCTGATGTGTTTTCAAAGCGTTCCTTTAATTTTTTTGAACAGTGTATAAAAAAATGACATTCTTTATTGTAATTTTTTTAAAAAGGTAAGACATTTCTTCTATATTTATAAAAAACATTGTCTCTCATGGATTGATAGTTACATGACACATATTTTGTATATCATGATGCACCATATATAAAGAGTTTGGATGCAAAGAGTGGTATTTCCCCAGCTACTTGCTATTTATTTCCATCACTTGTACAGGCAATTGATGGTTCCAAGAGTTGGGGATGGCTAGCGCGTTTCAGGGATAATAATACCACTCTGCAACATAGAACAAGTTTGTTTAGAATCAATACATTGTTACAACATATATAAATTTAATTGTGTGCTTACAAAGGTACTTACATATAACAATGTTCGCCTTGGCTATGACGTTCTTCCATAATTCAACATGTCCAAGGGAAAACACTGTGATCTGTACCTATGGCACAAAGGTTAACGCTTAACCTTATTTTCAAATAAAAATACCAGAAAAAGGAAAAAAAAAGAATATAATGATGGGATTTTGTGGGATTTTGTGAATTAAAACAAAAAAGCCCCTCCTGAATGGTATAGCATAAAATACGGAAGGTTAAAAGACAGTCAATCACTGAGTTATCAGCGAGAGACATCAAACAGGGGACAGATTCCAAATGCTTAAATAAAAATCCTATAAGAAATGAAGAGTTCCAATTGCCTTTATAAGGTGTATTATGTCAGTTGGGCTGTTTCCCAGCAGAAGTCCACTGGGGGCCCGTGGATGGCAAACAGCTGCCTTGCTTTCTTTTGCGGGGTGATTGAATAGCAAGTAACTGGGGAAATACCACTCTTTGCATCCAGACTTTTTATACAATGGTGTATCATGATATACAGAATATGTTTCATGTACTGATCAATCCATAAGAGACAGTGTTTTTAGAAATATTAAAGAAATGTCTTTCCTTTTTTAAAAAATAACAATAAAGAATGTCATTTTTATATATTTATTGTATTCAATTTCCCGATTGCCCTAAAAAATCCAAAAAAGAGGATTTGCAATTTTTTGTCAGCTGCTAAATACCTTTTTTCATCAACAGTATATAGCAGTCTTGTGACTTCTGTCACTGCTTCTGAGCACTGGTTAAAGCTTGTAAGAGGAGTTTTCCTTCTCCTCTGACTGTCCTATGAGGCTGAATGACCCCTGACCCTCTGTCTGGACAGTGCTGATTGACCCTGTGCTGATCACAGGCACCCTCCCAAAAAAAAAAAAAAAAATTCTCTAGCAATACACCAAACTGAGCATGTGCAGAGTGTCTCAAGGCTCTGTACTATAAGCAGATGGATTGGGGACAATGGAAGAAGGGGAGGATCAAATAAGACAGGATCAAACAGCCTTTTTACACAATGCAGAGGATTAACGCCTTTGATTCCACAGTTTACCGCATATATAGACTGATTTTACGGTTGTGAGTTTAGTAACACTTTAAAGAAGGTTTTACATTGGTGATGGCATCAGTGTGTAGCCCATTAATTTCTACCTGACATAACCTATTTCTGTTATTATTATACTAATCTATACTCAAAAAGCTTATCTTATCTCTTTCCTCCTCCTTTCCCTGAATTTTAAGGGTAGCCATTCCCAGTGCCCCACATGCAGGCAGAATAAGAGGGACACAGAGCCAAAGCTACTTCTTTCCTCCACAGTGGTGATTGGTAGCGACTCTGGAGTTAGCAGGGCTTTGGCTCTTTGTCCGTCTTGGAAAAAGATGCAAGTAGATCCTTAACACATATATTCTCTCTGTTCAAGCTTAAAAAATGGACACTGAGAAACAATTCCCACTGAAAGCAAACCACAACCACCAAGTAATACTTTTCTCACAGGTCCTCTTTAAGAAATCAAACAAAACTGGCAAAGTTTGTGCGCTAAGTGCCCTAAGTGTTTTTGCTTTATTCATATGAAATGATTTCAAGAACTATAATTTAAATGCACATCTACTACAGTATTTGATAGTTGTCATTTTATTAATTGTTCTTCCACCCATGCAGTCTATTAGTAAGAATGCCTTGTAGCTTTCAAAAAAAATTTCCTGGAACATAAACACTATTAGATGAAAGAATTCAAGAGCAAGCACACATTATTTCATAATGAGACTGACTGTACTGTGTTTGAGAACATTGCAGACTATAATACAGTAAAAATACAGATTATTTTTCTGAAACAAAAGGAAATAATTTAGATGTCAAGGGTGAAACTGATTGCCCTTTGCAAGGAAACAACTTTAATGTTTAAATAGAGCCAGGTTTTTTTTTTCTTTTTTATGTATTTCATTTTTCATTTGAAAGTAGTACATATTAGTTGCAACTAACAAGAAGGAGAGAATTCAAGGATGCCAACAGCAATTACATTGAAGATCTCAAACTTGCATACTTCCCTGGTTACTGAAATGAGGGTAAAGGACACCTTTTAGCACAAAGTATTTAGGCCAAGGACACATCCCTGCCTGGACCCCACGGACTATGAAGAGTCCTTACACAAAGAAATGACTCGTTAAAGCCCCGTTTTTTATTTTATTCAATATTTTTTCTTGATATTGGCTTTACATAGTTACATAGTAGTTGAGGTTGAATAAAGACTATAGTCCATCCACTTCAACCTGTTTAGGTGTGTATGGCCGTAATCATCTCTCATACCCCTGAATGTTCTGATCCTTGAGATATATGTCCAAGAGTCTTTTGAAAGTAGCCATACTTCCCGCAGTAACTACCTTTGTGGCAGAGAATTCCATAGTCTTGCAGCCCTAACAGTAAAGAACCCCCTATGTTGCCTGAGGTTAATCGCATTGTATGGCCTCGTGTCCTCAGGCAATCCTTGCGACTGAATCGCTTTTTTTTCTATGCTGAGATCACCGTTGAGGTATTTGTAAATTGCTATCATGTCCCCTCTCAGGCGTCTCTTCTCCAGGGAGAATAAATGAAGCGCTTGTAAACGCTCTTCATAATTAACGTCCTCCAATCCCCTAATTCGTTTAGTTGCCCTTCTCTGGACTCTCTCCAGCTCCAACACATCCCTTCTGAGGATTACAAAATAATTCATTCAATAATTTACAAGTCAGATGAAAGATTAAGACTCGGTTCACACTACGGCGATCCGACTTAGGGGGTGACCTGTGAAGTCGCGTGCACCGCGACTTCGGCACGACTTGCACGGACTTCATAAAATGAATGTCTATGCAAGTCACTCCAGGTCGCCCCGAAGTAGTACAGGACCCTTTTTCTAAGTCGGAGCGACTTGTGTCGCTCCTATTAGAACCGTTCCTGTACTACACTATGGGACGCAATGGTGCGTGACTTGTCAGGCTGACCAAGTCGCCTGACAAGTCGGACTAGTGTGAATGGAGACTTAGTGTAGTATAACATTTTTATTTGGTAAATAGTGTAGCCAAGTGCTAGGCTACAGTAATATGGAGAAGGAGACATTGCCTTTTTTATTCCTCTCCCTCTACGGAGATACTGATGTTATACTGCACCATTTATACTAATAAAGAAAAACCGCTCAGATGAGGCAAGGCATTCCGGTGTGAGTCGGATCCGTCATCCAGATACTGCACAGCCAAAGGAAAATTGACCGCATTCAGGAACTGATGAAATAGAAGTGTTTTAATTCCTCATAAAAGATGAATACAGACAGTGCATCACAGGAACATGCAACAGGTTGACACGTTTTTACGATACAAATGATTGCTTACTCATAGCCACACGTGTGTTTTTTTTCACTGCTCGTTGGTGTAGGCTGATCGGAAATGATGATATATAGCTGGCCTTTCATGTCCCCATGCGAACTGACACTGCAGTTAGAGGAGTAACATGGCCTCTGTTCAGTTTCGCAGGAGCACCAAGATGGCGCTGGGTGAAGCTTCTTGGTTGCTAGGACACAGGTGGCTATTAAACAGCCGGGAGTACGTTTAGTTGACGCCGCTCCAGCAGACGTTCTATGACGAAACGCGTAGGGTGGAGTCTAACGTCTTACGTCACTTCCGGTTACGGAGCCTGAGCCGTGGAACGCGGAAGCTTCCCAGCGTTTACACTGATCCAGACTAGCCTACCTTGTGAGTGTACGCTACTCTATGCATTATTGCCTTGCACATTTTCTCATGGGGTTCTCTTTCTGCTTCTCTTTCTGCTTGAGCATTTAGATCAATTTATTTGCCCAAATCTTCTGCTCATCAGAAGCGGAAGGGACCCCCGGATTTGCCAGACTGTCTCCATCATACAGGTTGTATTGGGAGTGTGACATCTAGTGGTGACACAGGTGTAGACACTCTCCCTTTCTTTATCTTGTGGAACATTTTTGCCTTTATTTTGGACACTATAATTAGCACCTTTAGGAAAAAACCTCTCACTTTCCTATATTCACTTGGCTCACTATATGATTTATATTAAATTTAAGAATATATATGTACCTTGTATTTGAATTAATTTTGCGGTATATTTATTTATACGGTTTCCATATATATTTTTGCACTAATTATTTATTTACTCATTCACTTGCACTATAAAAGATAATATAATTTACAATAAATAATTATCACAATTTGTGCACTTTTGTTATTATTACTCATTGCACATTTCAGTTTGCTCACAGTATAGCAATCTTATACACTGAGCACTTTTTGGGGGTTTGTGGAATTTATACCCCTGTTTATTCCAGCTACTGGCACATTGCACTTTATATCACTATTTACATATTTATTTGATGATATATTTGGTGATTTTATACATATAGTATTTTAGTTACTAACTACAGGCAGCGCCTTTACCAGTCTTCTCAATTTTATTTCATATCTCTCTAACTGCCTCATTCCCAAGAGGAAGACGTTTTCCAGGCTGTTTAATGAGAATCACCTCTTCTCACTCTTTCTACTGCACAGAGCCTATTGGAATCTGTAGTGTAAAGAGTCTATTCATCCCATTTTATGGCTGCTGTCTCAAACTACAATACCTAGGATTCTCAGTCCTCTGCATAGAAGTCTATGGGTGTGCTTGGCTTTAGCTCTCCCCCTGCTGGCTGGAGGAGAATGATGCAGCATAGCATCAGTATTTCAGTAGAGGGAGAGAAGAATAAAAGGCAATATCTCTATCCCTATACGCTGACACCAGCCGAAATCAACACAATCTGGTTTCTATTTCTCTTCTGCCTAGAGCCAACCTCCCCTTCTCCTGCGCCCTCTGGAATGCCCGCTCTGTTTGCAACAAACTCACCTCTGTCCATGACCTATTTATCACAAACTCCTTCAACCTGCTTGCAATTACTGAGACCTGGCTTCAAGAATCTGACTATCCTTCTCCTGCTGCCCTCTCCCATGGTGGCCTCCTGTGGACTCACTCTCCCAGGCCTAGTGGACGGAAAGGAGGTGGGGTTGGAATTCTGCTTTCCCCTCAAAGCACTTTTCAGGTTCTTCCTCCACCCCCTTCTCTGTCTCTCTCCTCATTTGAAGCTCACTGTATTCGTCTATTCTCTCCAGTTTCGTAGAGAATTGCTGTGATCTATCGGCCTCCTGGACCGGTATCAGGCTTCCTTGATGACTGGCTACCCTACTTTCTTTCTTCTGAAATTCCCACAATCATTCTTGGAGACTTCAACATCCCTGTTAATCTTAACACTCCCGCAACTTCTAAACTTTTGAGCTTAACCTCCTCTTTTGACCTAAAACAATGGACACATGCTTCTACACACTCTAATGGCAAGAGCCTTGACCTCATGTTTTCCTACCTATGCACCCATCGCAACCTCTCCAACATTACATTCCCTCTCTCTGATCACCACCTCATTAGTTTCAGTCTCTCCTTTTCCTCCTCCTTACCTTTCAACTACCAAACAATTACCCGTAGAAACCTTCGCCATCTTAACCCTTCACTTCTTTTTTCTGCTACAGATTGTCTCTTCAACACAATCTCATCCCTTTCCTGCCCCAACATGGCTACTTCTGTCTACAACAGTTCACTGTCATCTACCCTGGACGCTTTGGCTCCCCTCACTACACACAGAATCAGGCCACTACCACTACAACCCTGGCAGACAGACAATACCAGAAGCCTCAAAAAACGTAGTCGCGCTTTTGAGCGTCTGTGGCGTAAGACTAAGTCACAGCAAGATTTCAGCTAATATAAATCTGCCCTTCAAAAATACAATTCCTGCCTCCACACTGCCAAACAGACCAATTTTATCACTCTCATTAACACCCTCTCACACAGTCCCCGTCAACTCTTTTCTACCTTTAACGCTCTACTTCATCCTCCATTGCTTCCACCCACTAACTTACTCACTGCCCAAGAGATTGCCAATCACTTCAAAAATAAGATTGGTACAATTCGTGAAGAGATCTTTACACTGCAGATATCTCCCTCACCTTACACACCTTGTCCTCCTGCACAATCAATACTTCCCTTGTTTAACCCAACTACTTTAGAGGAAGTCACTAAAATTTTTTCTAATGCCCACCTAACTTCCTGCCCCCTTGACCCTGTCCCTTCTCAAATACTACGGTCACCCTCTGACTCGATCCTACACTCTTTAACTCATATCTTCAACCTCTCCCTCTCCACTGGCATCCTCCCCAACTCTCTAAAACATGCGCTAGTAACTCCCATACCAAAGAAAGCCTCACTAGACCCCCACCAATCTTAATAATTTAAGACCCATCTCCTTACTCTCTTTTGCTTCCAAACTCCTTGAACGTTCAGTCTACAACCGCCTGAGCAAGCACCTCATTGAGAATAACCTCCTTGATCCCCTTCAGTCTGGATTTCGCCGGTAACACTCCACAGAAACTTCTCTCCTAAAACTTACAAATGACTTACTAACAGCTAAAACCAATGGTCACTACTCAATACTCTTACTCTTGGACCTCTCTGCTGCCTTTGATACTGTTGACCACCCCCTCCTTCTCAAAAAACTCAGTTTGCTCGGTCTCCGTGGCTTTGCTCTCCATTGGTTTGAATCTTACCTATCTCACCGCACCTTCAGTGTCACTTACAATTCCACTTACTCCCCAGCAACCCCTCTTACTGTTGGGGTCCCCCAAGGTTCTTGGACCGCTACTATTCTCAATCTATACCTCATCCCTGGGTCAGCTAATAGCCTCCCATGGCTTCCACTACCACTTCTATGCTGATGACACCCAAATCTACCTCTCTACCCCTCAGCTCACCCCATCAGTCTCCTCCCTCATCACTGATCTACTAACAGACATATCAGCCTGGATGTCTCACCACTTCCTCAAACTGAATCTATCTAAAACCGAGCTCATAATATGTCCTCCTCCACGTGCCCCTTCCCCGGAATTCTCTGTCAAGATCAATGGAACAACTATCAGTCCTTCCACACATGCTAGGGAGCTAGGGGTAACCCTGTACTCTGCACTGTCCTTTCAGGCTCACATCCAATCCCTGTCCAAATCCTGCCGCCTTAACCTCTGCAACATCGCTAGAATACGGCCCTTTTTAACCAATGACACAACCAAGCTTTTAATTCACTCCCTGTTTTTCTCTCGCCTCGACTATTGCAACTCCCTCCTCATTGGATTACCCTTACATAGATTATCCCCCCTTCAATCCATAATGAATGCTGCTGCAAGACTTATCTACCTTACCAACCATTCAGTGTCGTTCACCCCACTCTGCCAATCCCTTCACTGGCTTCCACTCACCCAACAAATAAAATTCAAAGTGCTAACAATAGTTTACAAAGCCATCCACAACTCTGCCCCCAGCTACATCACTAACCTGATCTCAAAATATCAACCAAGCCGCTCTCTTCGGTCCTCCCAAGACCTCCTGCTCTCTAGATCCCTTGTCACCTCTTCCCATGCGCGCCTCCAGGATTTCTCCAGAGCTTCTCACATTCTTTGGAACTCTCTACCACAATCTGTCCGACTGTCCCCAAATCTATCCATCTTTAGACGATCCCTGAAAACCCTTCTCTTTAAAGAAGCCTACCCGGCTACTAACTAATAACACTGTTTCACTTGCTCCATCAGCCCATCCCCCACAGCTATTGCCTTTTGTATCAATTGACCCTCCCTTTTAGATTGTAAGCTCTAACGAGCAGGGCCCTCTGATTCCTTTTGTTCCAAATTGTATTGTAACTGTAATTTCTGCCTTCATTTTGTTAAGCGCTGCGCAAACTGTTGGCGCTATATAAATCCTGTATAATAATAATAATAATAATAATCTCTTTCTCCATATTGCTGTAGCCTATCACTTGGCTACATGGCTCCAAGTTGAAACCTAACTACTTTGCCTTTCTGGATATACTACATTATAAACAAATTATTACATTTTTGTGAATATATTGTATGATTATGTTTTGTAGATACATTTTTCCTTATCATGTTCTCCTGATGTCATGAATTAAAATTCATGAAACCTGTTGAGAGAAATCTTCACCTGTGGACCCATGTGAGAGTGATTCCATGGTCTACCTGGTGGATTCAAATAAAGAAATAAGTCAAATGTATATAGGTATAGTTCTGTAGGATGACACACAGCAAATGTGTAAATCAAAACAGCTTGTGAGCGGGGGCCCATTTTGGATACCCAGAAGGGAGGAAAATCACACAGAGTTCCGAGGTTGCAGTGCATTGTATTAACTTGAAAGTTCCAACAACATAGTACAGAGTCTATGTGGAACCACCAAACTGGTAATAATACACACAGAGAACTATGCAGCCCTTACAGAGAGTGACACTCAGATGCTGACAGCTCCTGGCAGGTATGGCAGTTTGCAGGCAGTGAGGCAATAGTTGTTGCAAAAAGGCTCCAGACTGATGAACTGGTGGTGACCAGTCCCTATTCTGTCCCTCCTACCTATTCTGAACCCTATGTTAAGAACACAATCCCGGACCAGTGGGTTCCTGTCCTAACTACATGTAAAATGCGCTCCAACTGAAGTTAGCCAGTGCTTTTATAAGCACTGTCCTCAATAAAGTTGGCCTCAAGGTCACCCAGAGCAGCGACGTTCAACCAGACTGCGGCCTACCTGATAACATCTACAGAGGTCTAGGTGGAACGTTAGTTTGTCCTGTCCCTCACTTGCTCTGCATAGCAGCTTCTGGCAGTGCCACCTGTGCAGGGAGGTCAACTTTCACTTACCTACAAGCTGTTGTTTTTTTTTATTATACTTATTGTACTAATAAAGCTACTATACTTTTAAATACATGGACGTGTCATATGTATGATTTTGTACATGTTTAGGTTAACTTACTTAAAATGTCCTCTCCTTATAGTCCCTGTGTAGGCTGCCATTGCTGAAAAATCTAGTTGTCCTACTGTTATGCTGATTTTATGGCTTTAATACTTTCTATTTTACTCGGAAAAAAGGAAACCTGACACCCATTTGCTGCGTGCTTGTTCCAGTTGTGTGGCTAATAAATACAGAAGCCAAAAACAGCCAAGCAATTAGCATTTTAAAATGATGTCTAAGCTGTAAACCAATGCAGTTAAGATCCAGACAGCATCTTGCAAGGTCACTTACAGGGTGCCGCCTGAAGCATGTGATATTAACTTCCTCTTTCTGACTCTCTGCCTCCTGTACCATTATTCACATTCAACTCCAAAAAAGCTTTTACTTACTCTAAAAAAAAAAAAAAAAAAAATACTTTCTATATTTGAGAGCTATCATGGAGCCCACAGTAGGTGTGTCTGGAAATTGCTCCTCTGCAATGCCAGAAGGGGTCCTTAGATCACCATATTATTGGCAATAAAGGAACTTTGAGGATTGAACCCCAACATAATTTCCTGAATAAAATATAAAATTGGTGAACAAGTAGGCTGCATTATCTGTATGTACTGTATCTAAATATTTGTATCTTGTTACCAATATCTTGGTAAGACCATTTAAAAACTCACAGTATGTACATATATCAGTTCACATTTCAAAACACATGTATAATATCTTTAAATCCCCCCATATGAACCCCCCCCCCCCCCCCACACACACACACACATACACACAGCAGTCAATTTCCTCCAATCTTTACCACCTTGAGGCCCTTTGGAAGTGTTTTTGCTTTTTTGTATTTTGATGGCCACATGACACACTGGGTCAGCTTCCTCCTCAGCCTTCTCCCAGAAGTAGGCTTAATAGACTGTGAGTGCCGGATGCCATGCTCAGGTACCATTATGTTTTACATTCATAGTCTTTACACTGGGCATAAGTCATCCCAGAAGACCGAGAAAATCTTATGGAGAAGAGAAGATACCACAAGGGCAACAGAGCTGGTTCTTTAAAATATGGATCATTTTAAAAAAAAGTGAGACCCGGAGGAGAAAAATTTAACGAAGGGTCTGCATGACTGTGGAAGGAACAGGGTAAGGGAATGGTCAGCAAAGTTAGTTTCGTGGGAGGGGGTATAGTCCTTACCTGATTGGAGGCAGTAGGGCAGATGGGCAGGGTGCAGCTGCGAGGGCTGGTGCAGCTAGGCAGTTTCATTGTTCCAAGAAGTTCTGGTAAAGAGGAAACTCCCCCCCCCCCCCCACCCTTGTGTTAAGGATTACTGATGTGTAAGGGTTGAGGTAATGTTTTTTGTGTCTTAGACTTTGCTCGAGATTACAAAAAAATAAAACAAGCAAATATATATGTTTGTTGCATACTTTGTCACAGCAGCTGGGTGGGTCAGGGGGTCTTTGGGGGGTCAGTGATTAATGACATTGTTACAAAAATGTGGAGCCCATCTAGTACATGGTGCTTCCACTTGGTTGGTTAGTGGTGGCTCTCCCAGGACCTAGGTCTCCTGGGAGGGGGATGGAAGTATGTGTGAGGTTGTAATGTCTTCAAGCCGGTTGGGGCATGGCTGAGGACATGGACAATTCCAGTTAAAATTGTGTCCTAAAGCGGAGTTCCAGCCTAACCGCCCACTCACCTGTCCCACGGTCCAGCGATGCGCCGTCTTCTCCCTCTTTGCTCCGCAGCGCCGGCATCACTGATGTGGGCACCCGGCTGTGACAGTTTGCGGCTTCACAGCCGGGTACGCACTGCGCATGCACGAGTTGCGCTATGCGTCGTGATTGGCCGGCAATCTTCTGGGACCTCTGACGTGTCCTAGAAGATTGCAGGGAGGGAGGGAGAGAGGAGAACTTCCGCTCAGGGCGCCGCGGCGCTCCGAGCGGAAGTGGGAGCGGGTACATGTCAAATCTAGGTACCCGCTCCCCCCCCCCCAAAAATGACATGCCAAATGTGGCATGTCAGGGGGTTAGGACTATTTAAAGCGGAAGTTCCACTTTTGGGTGGAACTCCACTTTAAAGACAACCAAAGACCCCTTGTTGTTGGCATTGTTAGAATTACATTGTTCAATTGTATTTATTGTTATGTTTTAATGTGACGTTATTTATTTATTGGTTAATAATTTGGCTGCTGTTGCTGTACACAACCCAAGTCACTCAGTCTGTGTCTTTATTGTATGGAATTTGAAGGACCCATGTAGACAAATCTTTTAGTCAAGCCTGGAGTTGAGCTTTAAAATGAAAATAGTTTTCCTTAAATGTTTATTGTAGGGAAACAAGGGTACTCTTTTTAGAAACCCATACTGTGTTGATATTTGCAGGTCACTTGCCTAAATAATTTTATTCATCAAAATCATCTTTCTTACAATGCAAGACCTGCATGTTTACATTGAAACAGTATTTTATTTTACTCAGAACAACTGAGAAGCACAAAACGATTTATTTGCATGGGTATGAAATTGTGCAGCCCACGTTGGGCACAGACTCCCTGGTAAAACACCATGTAAATAAAATGAAGGACATTTGATTTTTTCAAGCTGTGCCTTGTGTGTTTGGTTAATGATTAAAATATCTGCGGTGGCAAGAAATGGACAAGAAATTATTATTGTGAAAGAAGTAACTTTTAGTATTGTTGAATTGATGTAATTTTCTGTGGGCACTGCACCGCTTCATTGATTTCTGTATAAATTATATTAATCTGAAGAATGAGAGAGGGTTGGCTAGAAACCAATTTCACTGTGCTGGCAGCTCTGTAGGTAGTCTCACTAGGTAAAGAAAATGGCATGAAGCACAAATGTCCTACACACATATTCAGATTTATTTTGAAAGAACAGTTTATTATACTTTCAGCAATGTGTGAGTTTAACTTTCTGGAACAGGTAAAGTATAAGGACGTTTAGGTACTGTTTATCTACACCACTAACTGGATGACATTTTTTCACACTCACTCTACACTGTATATAATAACATTTTCCCTGATTTTTAATAAAACCTTTATTTCTGCTTCATCAAGAATACCGCATTCAACCAGGGTTTATATTTTAAACTACCTCCATAAAGTCAGAGGTAACCATGTCTTCCCAGATTGCTAATGTGATTCAGGGAAAAGGACTGCTCCAGTGAGGATAGGAAAAAGGTTTGTAGGCAAAGAGAGGCAGATAATGGTAGTAGGCGCTTGACTATTAGAATGGTGGTCAGGGTAATTGCCGAATAGTCTGCTCTTTATTAAGTGCTTAAGTCTTACACAATGTGGATCGGATTGACAGGTTTTTAGGTGAGGCTGGGGAAGACCCAGCTGTCCAAGTACTTTATAACAATGACAAAAAAGTCAAGGAAAGGACCTCCAAGATAGTATTTTCAGAAGTACTATTAGTGCCATCATCCGCACCAGAGAGGCAACAGGAGAATAGGGAGTTTAACAATTGGCTGAGAAACTGGTGTAAGAAAGAAAGTTTTGGGTTCCTGGAGAACTGGGCTGACTTTTTAGTGTGTTACTATAGGGATGAAAAATGGTAAAAGGCTGGAGGAGCTTTTAAACTAGGTTCTGGGATGAAGGGATCAAAAAATAATATACGATATGCAAAGTAAGGGTCTATAGTGGAACAGGATATAGAAGGGAGTAAAGTTGTGGGGGTGAGGGGCAATTAACTGTGATGGTGCAGTCATTATCGCAATATATACGAATAAATGACCAGTCAGCCTAACATCAATAGTATGTAAGGTATTTGCAGGAATGGTAAGTGACTCCATACAGAAATTTGTCTGCAATAAAGGTATTATAAGTGAAAACCAGCACTGGTTTATGAAAGATTTTTCTTGTCAGACTAACATATTGTTATAGGAGAAAGTAAGTGAGAAATGTCATGATGGAAGTCCCGTGGATGTAGTTTATCTAGCATTTGATACTGTACTTCATAAACATTTACTCTATAAAATAAGGTCTGTTGGAGTTAAAGTGTCACTAAACACACATCATAAAAAACTATTATAATAAATTCTGTATTACATGATGTTCATGATCACTCACACTTTAAGATTTTGTATTCTGTATTCTGCCCAAAACCTGGTTGATCCTGCTACTCTCTATCTCCCCCTTCTTTCCAAGTCCCAATTCAGCTAGGGATTTTTCAGAGCACTATTGGCAGCTCTGCACATGCTCAGTTTTAAGGGTGCTTTTATGCTGAGGATTTCCTCCCTATCACACCTGAGCAGCCCATGTGACTATAGAGTCACACATGTGGGCGCATACACAGTGGTAAGTGACAGCCCACTCCCTCCCTCCTCCATGCCCACTAAGAAGCTTAACACACTGGGGGAGGGATATTACATGGAGGTTGATGGTGGCTTCCCCCCCCCCTCTTGCTCTAAGACACAGGATGGAGAGGCGTGACAGCCTGTGACTGGCAGATATCAACCCACACTATGTTATTGTCAAAAAATAATAAAGATTTAATTTCAAATATATATTTGTGTAGCAGGATTTCCAGCCTTTGTGCTGGATGTGGGTCTGCTAGGGTTACCGCTAGTAACAACAGCACATTTAAGCATGTTCTCCAAGTGTGAGCACTGAGACAAGAAACAGTCCAGCATCTTTGGTTTTTGTATTTATTTTAGGAACTTGGATGGGAGGAGGGAATGAGTGGGATACTCCTCTGGCTCGACTATACACAATAGAATGGGACTCTGAGAAAAATGCCTCTTGACGCTGACTTAACATTGGCTAAATGCTGATCAACGCCCGTTGGCGCTTGTTAACACTGACTTGCTGTCTGTGAACTTGAACTGACTTCTGACACTTCCTTGTGACTCAAAAGTCCTTTGTACTGCTCCCTTTAGCCTTCCTGGCTGAGGTAGCTATTTGTAAGCACTGCTGCAACTCTTAACTCTTCAGAGCCCACACACTGGCATCCTCTTTCTCTTCAGGGTCTAAACACTGGCACCCCCTTTCTATAACTTCTGCACAGGCTAGCTGGCTCCTGGATCCCTCTGACCTTCCGGAGTGGTCCCCTATCCCAGGCAGACCCCTGGGCAGTTTACAGTACTCACGACACTGCTTTCCTGGAAACTCCGACCCCCACAGCTCTGCTTGGTCCTCCGCACACTGGATCCCTCTCTGCAGCTCAGCTCAACCCTCCGTCCTCTAGGCCAGCCATCTAGGACATCCGTTCCACGCTGACAGGAGGAGAGACAGATTTCGCCCTCCTCCTGGGACTCTGCTTCTCGCCAAAGACGCTCTGTCATGTGCTCCCCTTGGACTTATATCCCCCTCCCAGGATACATTGCGGCAGAATCTGCCCTCTGGGATAGATACAAGCCTTGGTGTGCAATTGGTCAGGTTTCCTCCACTGTCCAATGAGAGCCATCATTGGATGCTTTTGGAAAACATCCCATATATGGCAAAACAACCCATACATACAGCATCTCATTTTTTATTGCTGTTATATTGATGATATTATCGTCATCTGGGACGGCGCACCCAATACCATTGACGACTTTGTTTCATATTGCAATAAGAATTCCTTGGGCTTATCCTTCACCCACGTCTGGCACCATGAACATCTGGCTTTCCTAGAGCTAGGCCATGAGGATCCTACCATCTTCTCCTGTAACTACACCAACCCCACAGCAGGAAACTCATACCTACATTATAACAGTTGTCACCACCCGTTATGGGTCAAAAACATTCCTAAAGGGCAATTCTGTTGCCTTAGACAGAAGTGTACGAGAGACTGTGACTACATCTCCCAAAGCAACCATCTCAAAACAAAATTTTCAGAAAAGGGATACCCCAATACACTCATCGAACAAGCTTACCATACTTATCTCCCTGGAAAACCCCCAAAGAAAGAACAGGATGCCTCCAATTCCACAATCCGCTTTATAACCAGATTCCACGGACAATATAGAAGCATGGAAAATATCTTTCTGGAACACTGGAACATCCTCAAACAAGATCAACTTCTCTCCTCCAGTATCCGCAAAAAACCCTGTATCATGTACTGTAGAGCTCCGTCCCTCAAAAATAAAATTGCCCCTAGCCAGCTCAAGCCCCAAAAATCCAACCCCCTCTGCCTTATACCTCTTAAAGGCATGTTTCAGTGCAAAAAACCCCGCTGCAAAACATGCAAATTTGTCCAGCATGGTCAAAAGTCTTTTACACATAAAGTAAAGGCCTATCAGTTTGATCATTTCCACAACTGTTCAACATATCATGTGGTTTACTGCCTCACCTGCCCATGCCAGCTCTTGTACGTTGGGCGTACCATCTGCCCTCTAAGACAATGGTTCCATCGACACAGACGCTTCATAGAGACTGGCTGTGACAAGCACAGCGTGCCTCGACATTTTCTAGAATTTCACCAACGATCCACCTCAGGCCTACGTGTCTGGGTGAAAGAATCCATACCCAAGCATCTTCCTGAAGCTGAACGCTTCTCACTATTATGTGAACGTGAAACCTACTGGATCTATACCCTAGATTCACTCAGTCCTAATGGGTTAAACGAGGAATTAGATATAACTATCATCATATAAACATCTAACTTATCTTTTGTTTCTTTCTACCTCTAATGTTGCATTTTACTATTTCAGCTTTTGTTCCTTTATCATCTTCAGTTATGCATACCCTCTTATAAATTTCTCCCCCTCAAGACTAGACGTAGTAAGTATTGTATTCCCCCACCCCTTTCCTCTCTCTCCTTCCCCCGTTCTCCTTTTGTTCTTTCCCCCAACAACCTCCCCTTCTCCCCCCCTTTCCTCTTTTCCCCTTCCCCCCTCTTTCCCTTCCTTTCCTACCCCACCAACCCCCTTGCCATGCTTTAGTTCTATATTTGTGGTTATCTTACACTAATTGGTAATGCCCTTTGCCATGCAATAATTATACAGTTGATACCCCTTATCTCTCTGCCATACCATTACTATATAGTTGTGATAACTCTTAAACTATTCACTCTATACCATATTCTACGTGCTTGCACATGCACTTGCACCACAATATTGTTAACCCCCTCCCCACCATTCATTCTTATATGCATGATTGGCCTAGACATTTATGTACCACCTGCCTAACAGTTAATACGGTACCTACACAGATTCCCATCTACTCTATAGTATAGTATAGTCATTTAATATAATTTGCCTTTACGATTCCATCGCCCTTAGAAACAGTAGATATTTGTATTACTATTGTCAATGTTTTCTGCATCTACTGTATTTACTGTAATGACTACCTATGTTGTTGCTGTTATATACCCTGTAACTTTTTTGTTCGGATCGCTTTTGCCACCATTAGCATGTTTATACCGTAATACCAGCGTTATATAAGTTGCTTGTTGTTTAACATTGGTAAAAGACTTGTCCCACTAGCATTGCCGCTTTTAGAACTTTATTGCCACTTTAAATGGACTTGCACACGCCCCCCGCAGCCGCCTATATCAGACCTCTTCCTTGTGATGGCTTGTTCACTAGAAAAAGGAGTGCGCATGCCCTGCCCGGGTTTAGCGCAGACTCCGAAACACGTCCTGAAGCCTGTTCCGCCATCTTGCTTTCTGCAGCCTTGATGTCAGACGCCGTTCAGTTCCCGCAACATGGCCGCGGTCCTCCGCCCGCCTGGACTCACACAGTCAGCCCGGACTCTGCGGACCCCCTCTACTCCATCTCGGAAATGCTGCGACCTTGCACTCAGAGGCGCTCTTCCCTCTTTCTTCATTGGATACAGTGAGGAGACTCCCCAACTCAACAGTCACACCTGAGAACACATGACAGCCTGACTGAATAATTGGACCCTGCTGAAAAACAGACAAGGTCTTCCCTATAGGTTACCTAGCACCTACCTAGCAGGGTGCAACATCTCTATGACAATTTAAAACAGTTTATTAACATTGATTAATTTTACTCTGTATTCCAAAGGCTGTGTTTTTTTTTTTTTTTTCATTTTGAATATGTGAGCCGCAGCAGAGGACTAGAAGCAACTCCTGCTTATGCTTCCCTGCAGACAGACTGGGAAAGAGCTGGGTCATGTGACAGCTATATATCAATTAGGAAAAAGGGACTTCAATTTTTTTTTTAATTAAAATAATTACAGTGCCATCATCCACACACAGAAATAGAACGGACAATGTAAATGAACAGTGTGGGTTTAGTATCACTTTAATGAAATTGTTTGTACATGGATAAACTGGTTCCATGGATGGGTCCAGGGAGCAGTGATAAATGACTTAGTCTCTGAATGGTATAAAGTTGCTGTTGAAATGCCAATGCTTTTCAATTAGTTTATTAATGATATAGAGGCTGGAATCAGAAGCTTAATTTCAGTATTTGCTACGGATACCAAGTTATGTAGTGAAATAACGTTGGCACAGTATATACTGTAGCATCATTACAGGAAGAAATTGAGAAAATCAGGTGTTGGGCAGCTACCTGATAAGTGAGGTTCAATATAAACGTATATTAATAAATGTAAAGTTATGCATTTGGGTGCCAAAAATACACATGCAAAATATATATTAGGATGGGCTCCCCTGGGAGAATCAGTGATGGCAAAGGATCTGGGTTTGCTCTTAGATCACAAACTTAGCAATAACATGCAATGGCAAGCCTCAGCTGAAAAAGCTAGCAAAATAGCAAATACATTCATATATTAAAAATAGAATATATTCAAGAGATAAAGCAATATTTTTACCCCTTTACAAAACCATATCGACCATATCTTGAATGTGCAGTTGAGTTTAGATCACTAATCTTCAAGAAAAACGTTGTTGCAATAAAAAGAATTCAGTGAAGGGCAGCAAAATGAATAAAGGACCTCAGCTATGAGGATTAGTTACATAGATTACAGTTATTCACTCTAGAGAAGAGGCGCTTAAGAGAGAATATGATTACAATGGACAAATATATCAAAGGTAACTTCAGTAACTAAAACAAACTGTTTATTCTAAGGTCCCTGAAGAGGATACACTGACACAATTTGAGGTTAGAAGAAAGAAGGTTTAACCCTAGATTGCAGAAAGTGTTCTTTACTGTGAAAGTAGTAAAAAAATGTGGAACTCTGTCCCCCAGGAAGTGGTACTAGTTAAGAGAGTCTACAACTTCAAAAAATGTTAAGATGTATTTCTCAAAAAACAGAATATACAAAGCTATGGGAATTTCTTGTGAATAAAAGGAACAGGGAGAGAAAGGAAGCAAGTGCAGATGTGTATATCAAGTGGCAATAATTAGGATTAGCATGTATGAAGGCAAGCAAACGGCTCACATTGTTCAGACATCATTAAAGCATGCATCAGCATTGAGGTTGATCTACATCGCAAGAAAATAAAAGGGGAAAAAACAACAATAAAATAGTGGTTTTGCTAAGCTATGGAGAAGCACTAGCTCTTGGTCTGCATAATGGTATCGACCCTTTTAATCCAAAAAGCAATGGTTGGTGTTTGAGGTTTCTTATAAATGTGTTAGAATGAGACCTTTAGCTACATTACGGCTTTCCTTGCAAGATTTTATGGATTAAGGTGTATTATGGAGTAATTAAACTGAAGGGTTGTCTGGAAGGTGGGCATCAAGGATTTAAGATTTGTGCGCCTTTACCACATTCCATAAGTTGTTTAGAGTAGGACAGTTTGATCAGATATGTAGGACCACAACCTCTCCAGCAGAGGTTTGTTGTTCATGGGCATATTTGTTTAGCCACTTCAAGACCAGCTCTATTTCTGACATTTTTTGTTTACAAGTTAAAATCAGTATTTTTTGCTAGAAAATCACTTAGAACCCCCAAAAATTATATATATATATATATATATATATATATATATAGCAAGGTTTCCAGGACTGTGGCCTGATGTGGGTCTGTCATTAGAACCAGTACTCTCTCCAGCTCATGTGAGCTGTGGCCCTGGGTGTGACAACTGAAGCAGCGACAACTCCGGCATCTTTGTTTGTGGTTTTTATTTAATTTAAAGGGGATGGGAGAAGGGAATGAGTGGAATACTCCTTGAGGCTTGAACTAATTACATGTGGGACTTTGTTACTAAAAAAATGCCCGTTGGCGCTTCCTTGATGCCAGCCGGCACCAGCCAATGCTCACTGACTCTGAGAAAACTCTGTATAACTGAAGAAGTGTTGAATCTCCGACTTATAGTCCTGTAGATCCAAGACTGAGAGCTGTAGAACTCCTGACACTGCTGCGCTGTGGAAGTCATTAAATACTGTCCCCCCGCTTGGTACAGCTTGAGGTAGTATATTGTAGAACTCTGTGTAACTGTCGCTTTACTGACACTCTCTGTACAATTCAGGGGCCAGACTGCCGAGGCCCCCTTTAAAACTTCAGGGTCCTCAACCTAGGTACCCCCTTTACAGCTAGCTGACACTGGATCCTAGAACCTCTTCTGGAGTGGTCCCCTCTAACTTCAGGCAGACCCCCAGGGGCAATCCGCAGTACTCACAACCTGTGTAGGCTTTCCTGGGACTGGACCCCTCTCTCTCCGCAGGCTCTCGGCACACCGGATCCCCTCAGCTCAACTCAGCACTCTCTCTAGACACTCAGGCGACACCCCGCGACATCCACCTTCCTCAGACAGGAGGAGAGACAGCCGCACTCTCCTTCCCAGGACTCTGCTCCCGCCAAAGACATTGTGTCATGTGCCACCCCCAAAATTATACCCACTCCCAGAATCCTTTGCAGCACAATCCGCCTCCTGGGGTAGTTACAACCCTGGATGTATCCCCTGATTGGATTTCCTTCATTGCCCAATGAGAAGACTCTCACAGGACCAGTGAGGAGACTCCCCTCACAGCAGACACACTTGGTAGCCATGACAACCTACCTCACAAAATAAAACACGGCTCTGCAGTTAGGCAGATAAAACCCACTATATTTTACCTAGTACCTACCTGTAGGGTGATATATATATATATATATATATATATATATATATATATATATATATATATATATATATATATATATATATATATATACAGTACAGACCAAAAGTTTGGACACACCTTCTCATTCAAAGAGTTTTCTTTATTTTCATGACTATGAAAATTGTAGATTCACACTGAAGGCGTGAAAACTATGAATTAACACATGTGGAATTATATACATAACAAAAAAGTGTGAAACAACTGAAAATATGTCATATTCTAGGTTATTCAAAGTAGCCACCTTTTGCTTTGATTACTGCTTTGCACACTCTTAGCATTCTCTTGATGAGCTTCAAGAGGTAGTCAGCTGAAATGGTCTTCCAACAGTCTTCAAGGAGTTCCCAGAGATGCTTAGCACTTGTTGGCCCTTTTGCCTTCACTTTGCAGTCCAGCTCACCCCAAACGATCTCGATTGGGTTCAGGTCCGGTGACTGTGGAGGTCGGGTCATCTGGCGCAGCACCCCATCACTCTTCTTCTTGGTCAAATTGCCCTTACACAGCCTGGAGGTGTGTTTGGGGTCATTGTCCTGTTGAAAAATAAATGATGGTCCAACTAAACGCAAACCGGATGGAATAGAATGCTGCTGCAAGATGCTGTGGTAGCCATGCTGGTTCAGTATGCCTTCAATTTTGAATAAATTCCCAACAGTGTCACCAGCAAAGCACCCCCACACCATCACACCTCCTCCTCCATGCTTCATGGTGGGAACCAGGCATGTAAGTCCATCCGTTCACCTTTTCTGCGTCACACAAAGACACAGTGGTTGGAACCAAAGATCTCAAATTTGGACTCATCTGACCAAAGCACAGATTTCCACTGGTCTAATGTCCATTCCTTGTGTTCTTTAGCCCAAACAAGTCTCTTCTGCTTGTTGCCTTTCTTTAGCAGTGGTTTCCTAGCAGATATTCTACCATGAAGAATATGGTGCAGCTCTAGATATGCAATAAGGATCAGCAATAAATAAATTAAAATTGAATACAATCCATAGAACTATTAAAAAAATCCATGGAAATGGGATAAAATATGAACAGAAAGTCCCAATATGTAAGAGTTGATAAGTTCATTCATGTAAAAACAGCCCAGAGAAAGTGCTCGGTGCAATGTCCTAATCCAAAGAGTGCTCACACACTGTGAAAATCCTCCACCGGTATTGCTAGCCTCTCACCTGAAAGCTGCAATACAAACAGCATAGGTTGTAACCACACACTGGCATCTGAAGACATGCACTCGAACCAGGTACAGCCACCAAGACTCCACTAAGCAATGGATGGATTCCTTATCCTCTCAATACTCAGCAGTATATGATCCACCATATAAAGTAAAAAGAAGGCAGCACCATAGCGTAATAAAGTCTCAAAACTTAATTTATAACAGGTAAAAATCCTCTTACTTGATCAGACCAGGAGCATAAAACAATCTGTAATCTTTCTGGATAATGAGTGCAGGTGATTGCAGCACGGCTGGAAGCGAGCACTGCTCCGTCCTCCGACCGGACTGCTGGACTGCGGGTGACATCACAAACTCCTCCTTCCCAGGAAGTGTTATAACAGGAAGTGACCTCAAAGGACAGGAAGTTCCTGGTGTCTAACATGGCCGCCGAGGTTCTTCCTCTGAGGTCACTTCCTGTTTGGCAGATCACCAGGTAACAATATGTAGTAATGGGAACCGATGCTAGTGTATAAAAGGTGACGTTCCGACCCCCCTCCCTCATCGCTGAAGAAGTCCTGCCCCCAGGGATGTAACGCATGCGGAGGGAAGGAGGAGTTTGTGACGTCACCCGCAGTCCAGCAGTCCGGTCGGAGGACGGAGCCGTGCTCGCTTCCAGCCATGCTGCAATCAAATAAATAAAGTTTTGAGACTTTATTAAGCTATGGTGCTTCCTTCTTTTTACTTTATATGGTGGATCATATACTGCTGAGTATCGAGAGGATAAGGAATCCATCCATTGCTTAGTGGAGTCTTGGTGGCTGTACCTGGTCCGAGTGCATGTCTTCAGATGCCAGTGTGTGGTTTCAACCTATGCTGTTTGTATTGCATCGTTCAGGTGAGAGGCTAGCAATACCGGTGGAGGATTTTCACAGTGTGTGAGCACTCTTTGGATTAGGACATTGCACCGTGCACTTTCTCTGGGCTGTTTTTACATGAATGAACTTATCAACTCTTACATATTGGGACTTTCTGTGCATTATTTATCCCATTTCCATGGATTTTTTTAATAGTTCTATGGATTGTATTAAATTTTAATTTATTTATTGCTGATCCTTATTGAATATCTAGTGCTGCACCATATTCTCTATTGTTTCCATTTTGGTGTTGTTTATTGTACCAAGGTGTTCAGCAGCTTTGATTTTACCTATTTATGCTTGCGTCAATATATTTTTCTGGTCACTTTATTCTACCATGAAGGCCTGATTCACACAGTCTCCTCTTAACAGTTGTTCTAGAGATGTGTCTGCTGCTAGAACGCCATGTGCCATTGACCTGGTCTCTAATCTGAGCTGCTGTTAACCTGCAATTTCTGAGGCTGGTGACTCGGATGAACTTATCCTCCGCAGCAGAGGTGACTCTTGGTCTTCCTTTCCTGGGGCGGTCCACATGTGAGCCAGTTTCTTTGTGGCGCTTGATGGTTTTTGTGACTGCACTTGGGGACACTTTCAAAGTTTTCCCAATTTTTCGGACTGACTGACCTTCATTTCTTAAAGTAATAATGGCCACTCGTTTTCCTATACTTAGCTGCTTTTTTCTTGCCATAATACAAATTCTAACAGTCTATTCAGTAGGACTATCAGCTGTGTATCCACCTGACTTCTGCATAACACAACTGATGGTCCCAACCCCATTTATAAGGCAAGAAATCATACTTATTAAACCTGACAGGGCACACCTGTGAAGTGAAAACCATTTCAGGTGACTGACTACCTCTTGAAGTGTGTCATGAAAATAAAGAAAACTCTTTGAATGAGAAGGTGTGTCCAAACTTTTGGTCTGTACTATATATATATATATATATATATATATATATATATATATATATATATATATATATTTGTTTAGCAGAGACCCTAGAGAATAAAATGTAGATCTTTACAATATGTTATGTCTCACCGTATTTGCGCAGCGGTCTTACAAACGCATGTTTTTGGGGGAAAAAAATACACTTTTTTTAATTAAAAAAAAGAAAACAGTAAAGTTCGCCCTATTTTTTTTTTTTTTTGCATAATGTCAAAGATAATGTTATGCAAAGTAAATAGATACCTAACATTTCATGCTTCAAAATTGTGCATGCTTGTGGAATGGCAACAAACTACGGTACTTAAAAACCTCCATAGGCAACTTTTTTTAACTTTTTTACAGGTTACTAGTTTAGAGTTACAGGGGGGATCTAGTGATAGAATTATTGCTCTCACTCTAACGATCACAGCAATACCTTACATTTGTGGTTTGAACATCATTTACATATGTGGGCCTGACTTATGAGTACGTTCGCTTGTGCGCGCAAAATCAAAGGACGAGGCGCTTTCAATTTTTTTTTCTTATTTATTTTACTTTTTATTTTTTCGCTGTCCCTTTTAATCTTTTTTTTTTTAATCACTTGTATTCCAATTGCAAGGAATATAAACATTTGTAATAGAAATGAGCAGGACAGGGCCTCTTTATTGAGAGATCTGGGGTCATAAAGACCTCAGATCTCACATTTACACTGAAAGCAAAAAAAAATTAAAAAATGTATTTTTATATTTACTAGAAAAAAAAAGTGCACTTTAAGGCCGTTAGGTAGACATGACGTAAGGCATCGCTCCGGTTCTCCAAGGGCATAGAGTCAAGTGGCGGCCATCTTGCCCTCACTTGACTTCCTGTCCATCTCTCTCAGATTGTTTCCCCTGTTACCGACAACTCTGGTAAACAGGGAAATGACTGGGAAGCGGCAAGAGGAGGCACCTCTCTCGCTGCCTATAAAAGTGATCCTGTGATGAATCTGCTGCCGGGACCAATTTTACCGGATGCCAAATCGCCCACTGTATAAAAAAATACCAGGATATGGCAGTGGTCCGGAAGTGGTTAGTTTACCAGTGTAGCTGTACCTTCAGTGATCAATTTATGGCAGGATTCTTGAGTTTCTGTGTTTTAGAGGAGGCATGGGATAGCTGGAGAATCTTTTCTATTTGGTGGGGAGATAATGTGAATCCAAGTTCTCTATCTCATTCTTTAATACTGGGGTGTCTAACTTGGGTTTCAAGGGCTGCATGTGGCCCAAGATGAATGCAGTCCAACACTAAATCATATACTTACTTAAAATATTGATTTTTAAAAATCTTAAAATTTTAACACTGTCTCTTTACTGGACTTTTATACGTTTTATCTTCCCAAAGAAAATTATCCCACTCTTCACAATCACATGCCTCATTTATACCATCATTTTTCGAGCAGCACCTATATTTGTGACCAACTATTTTCAAGGATGAAGCACACGAAGGGCAAAATTAGAACCTAATATCTGATGGGCACCTTGAGAATTTATTGAAAATTGCTATATCCATCGAACCAGATACTGATGCATTCGTTTATCAAAAATAGTGTAAAATATCACACTAGTTTTATTTGTCTTCTTTTACTTTTATAATAAAAAAATATTTTATTACTCAGATAAGTACATTATCTATATCAGTGATTGTTAACTTGTGATCTGCCTGACTTTTTCTGTTCATCAGCTATCCATATTGTTAGTACATTCTATGTGTGGCCCAAGACAATACCTCTTCGTCCAAAGTGGCCCAGGAAGGTCAAAATGTAGGACATCCCTGCTTTAATATAATTCATATATAGAGAAGAGAAAGAATTAGTAACTTTTAAGGTACTGAGGTAGAGTGGTAAAGTAGTAACTTTTTAAAGTTCAGTCTCTGAGTAGCAGTGTAAGAGCAATTTTTATTCTTCAGGAGTATATGTTCAGACTGTGTTTTCTCTACACAGAGGGATGGATTACTAAAGGCAAAGAGGCTGTTCAAATTTCAAGAGAAGTTTCACTTTTCAAGGTAATTTGTCATTGAGCTTAGTAAATCAACAGGTTTCAATGAGGTTGATTTACTAAAAGCAAATAGTCTTTCACTTTGCAAGGAAAGTTGCACCTTTCAAGGGGACTTTCCCCTGAGGTTAGTGAATGTGATAAAAATTCACTTTGCAAAGAATGCTCAACCATCTAAATGGAAAAAAAAAAATTGACTACATGATGGAAGTCAGCAGAGCTTTATCTTAATTACTAAACTCTGGGGAAAATTCCTCTGCAGTGTGCAACTTTCCTTACCAAAACAACAGTCAATTTGCCTTAAGTAAACCAATGGATCTCTTGGGCGTAAAAAAAAAGAACAATTGTGTGCATCTCCAATGGCCATTGGAAAGTGTCCAAGCATATTTTTTAGGGTATCTAGAAATGTGTCCTGGATAGGGGCTTTAACGAGCAATGGTCTTTAAACATAACAAGTATGTCAAAAGAGTGAGGGGTTAAGCACAAGTTGATGGCTGCAAATGTTAGTTTTCCTAGTAAAATGAAAGTTCTTTAAAGCCACTGGATCACTTTCCCAATGCTGACAGCTTGGTCCCTTCCCCCTGTGGGACACCCCTCCACCGGCTTCAGGATACCGAGTAAGAAGAGACATCCATTCGTCTTCAATGACTGAAGCTGGAAGCTACATGGAATTTGTCGCTTCTGGTTTTCTGTGCTGTCATTTTATCAGTCAGGGAGGCATCTATCAAGCAAAATCTGTGCTTGACTATATGCTTTTGATGACGAGGAGACATTGGGGGTCTAATAGACCCCCAATGTCTCTCTAAAGAGTGCCTATCACCGGCTCATGCTATCACATAGGGGGCTTGTTAACCCCTTGTGATAGCAATAAAGTTAAATAAAAAATATTTAAAAGTAAAAGTAAATCATTATAAAATGTGTTAAAAAATAAAGCAAAAAATGAAATGTAATCTCTGCTACCTTGCACACACCTGGAAATGCAAGCACAGACCAGGTTGTGTACATACTGTATATGTAGATGGTGATAGCACCAGATATGCCATGAACGTCAGGGTGAGAGCAATAATTTTAGCACCAGAGCTCACAGGGGTTGATTTACTAAAACTGGAGAGTGCAACATCTGGTGCAGCTGTGCACTGAAACCAATTAGCTTTCAGGTTTAATTGTCAAAGCCTAATTGAACAAGCTGAAGTTAGAAGCTGATTGGCTAACATGCACAGCTGCACCAAAGTGCTCCAGTTTTAGTAAATCTCCCACCCTGTTTACTCTAAACTCATGAGCTGTAAAGGCTTTTAAAGCATTGTCTCTGTAGACTTTTGGGTACTGTAGTTCTTTTTGCGATATCATGGGCACATGCAGTTTTAAGACGACATGTTTGGTATCTATTTATTTGACACAACTTCATCTTTTATATTTGACCAAAAATGGAGTATTATATGGTGTGTGTTTGCACTAGGAAAGGGCAAACTGTTTGGCCGAGCATGAGTTCGGGCTGAACATTGGCTGTTTGCCCGTTTAATGAACACCCAAACTATCAGAGCATTTGACAGTTTATTCGGCCCACAGAATGACCACAATGCACTGCGCCACCGCACAGTGCATTGGAAGCCCTGATTGGCAGAAGCAATGAAAGCTCTGCCCAATCAGAGCATTGTCAGAGCCATGATTGGAGAAAGTAATGATGACTCTATCCAATCATGACTCATTGCTCTTAGTCCCTCCCCACACTATAACATTATTCTTTCAATAGCCGCCATTTGTAGTGTGATATCGACTTGGAGAAGGATAGAACAGGGCTCTGTTCAGTACTACTAGAGAGTTAGTGTTCTATAGTGTGCTATTGTCAGTGTAGAATATCAGTTTAATGAGAATCTAGTGATAGTTCTGTCAGTGTGAGTGTAGTGACCTAACCATTCATTTTTATTTTAGTGTCAGTTTGTTTTGTCAGGGCAGGTTTACTGCATTATAGTTCAGTGCATTAGTGCATGTTTAACAAAGTATATTTCTGTGCGTTACTGTGCGTTTAATGCAGTATATTTCTATGCATTAGTGCACATTTACCACAGTATATTTCAGTGCGTTAGTGCATGTTTAATGCAGTATATTTCTGTGCGTTAGTGCACGTTTAACGCAATATATTTCAGTGCATTAAGTGCCATTTAATGCAGTATATTTCAGTGCGTTAGTGCACATTTAACACAGTATATTTCAGTGCCTTACGTGCTGTTTAACGCAGTAATTTTTGTGCGTTACTTGCCGTTTAACATGTCCCCCAGGGCAGTACCTCAGTCCCCGTACACTTTTTTTTTGGCAATAACTTGCATATAAGCCTTTAAAATTAGGACTTTTGATTTTTCATGTTCGTGTCCCATAGACTTTAAAAAATTTCACATGTTGC
This sequence comes from Pelophylax lessonae, assembly GCF_965119305.1. Classification (NCBI taxonomy): domain Eukaryota; kingdom Metazoa; phylum Chordata; class Amphibia; order Anura; family Ranidae; genus Pelophylax; species Pelophylax lessonae. Next base: position 85,360,308 of record NC_138769.1, on the reverse strand, counting down.
TAGAACTTTTCCCCTGTTCGAGATGCTCTGGTGCGAACCAAACGGGGGGGGGGGGGTTTGGGGCTAGACGGGGGCGGGGGTTGTTCGGCTCATCGCTATTTTCTGTTATTCTTGTTTTATGACATCCTTAATTTCCTCCATAAAGGGAAAGAAGGATTTGCGCTTTTGGAGAAAGGGAAAATAGGGCTTTGCCTGTTTTGGTGCATCCTCCTCTTCCCATGCAATGGCCTGCTTGACGGCTTAGATTTATGGATCCACAAGAGAGAAACTAAGCCCAAGCTGTTCTGGGTCACCCTCTGAAGAACAAGAGCTGCTATCCTCTACTGGTTGTGTGGATTCTAAGGACGCAGCACTAAGTGGAGGAGCGCTGCTAACCAAAGTCTCTGGCTGATCCTCCAGCGGGGCTTCTTGACTGATTGGAGGAGCTAGGTGACGTCAACTCCCGTGTCTCAGCCAGTCCGTGTTACATTTTACTTCAATAAAACAAGCAATGCTTTTACACTGTGGGAGATTCTTTTGCTTGCATTTGATCTAACGTGGGAGCAATTGGAGAGGAGCCGATGGGAAGAACATACACGGGCAGATTGTCGGAGGTGCTGGCACAAAGGAGAGAAATGCAAATAAGTGTTTGATCTATATGAGAAAATAGATCAAACCTTGAGGTGAGCTGCCATCTGCACTATTTATTTATTTTGCATTTATAAAGGTTGACTTCAAGTTATAGAACAGAGAAGAAGGAGCACCACTTTCTATATCTGCATACACATTGAAGATTTTTTATTGGACTTTTATCTACTATTTGCACTTACCTTTTTGGATTATTTGCACATCTGTAAATCAGCATTTTGTCTGCTATTAGTTTGTTTACTTTGAAGCATGTTGTATATAAAATCTTTTTGTTTATATTAACTGAATTTAACATGTTCATTTGTTTTGACTATTGATACATTTAACATTTAGACACAAGATCTCATTCATTTAATTTCTTTATTTTTTTTCTTTGATTATTTATATTGGAATTATTGATACAAGCAAAGCGCCACATCATTTAGTAACTTTTAATGACTGTTTCATGTGGGGACACGTGTAGATGTGAGCAGCTGCTGAAACCTTCAAATTTCTATCTAGTATACGGTAGCACATAGGAATTCCCCTGTTTTACTTTTCTTGACTGATACCACTAGCGAGTCTCGCACCACCTTTTTCAACACTGACAACACTTGGGCAGTCTCCTGCTCTCTGTCCACCGAAAATTCTTCCAGTCAGCCCTACTTGTTTTTTGGGCATTGGGACTGCACCACAGGCCCAGCAGGTCTCTTTATTAGGGCACTGATATTGCTTGGAAAAAGAGGAGGTACCACGTCTCCTTTTGGACTTTCTCTTGGAATGAGAGTGGTGCCTGTGGCCACGCTCTTCTGAGGAGTCTCTGTCTACTCTGGCTCTTGACCTTTGAGAGGGTGAGCATGTGGGGTTGAAACAGATCAAAGCAATCTGCATAAGAAGGCACTGTTTTTTTTGGGGGGGGGAAACTGCAAACTTACCAGTGGTCCCCTATCTTAGAGGTTGAGGGTTTTGTATAAGTGGTGACTGACTCATGGCTGGAGTATAAGTGGGACGGCCAGCTGAAATAAGGAAAGCTAGAAAAGAAAATAGTACCAGAATCATACATATTTAGGAGAGGAAGAAGTTTTGGCAGTACCTGTAGGAAAACAGCGGGGGTGCTCAACTGCAGCCTGCCTGTAGGTAAGATCACAGGGAGGACAGATCCACCATACAACCTGGAGGCTCTGTTTTGCCCAGGCATCCAAGACAGAATAAGCTTTTAAAAATTGTCCCGTGGAAGACAGGGACCTCATCCAGGACTCCACTCCCTGCAAAAGACCAGCATTTTTCCCTTAACCAAGATGGTGGACAGCACTTTCGCTGGCCATTGTGCATGCCCGGCCCAGCCTGAGGATGCCATCAAGGCTTTCTTCAGTAAGAAAAGGGAGCATGGGGAGGCCCCCCGCGCCCTATACGACAGCCATGGAAACCCCAACTAATGCGACCTGCACCCCGCGATGGCGAGAGCGCAGACCACTGCACAGAAAGAGAGAAAGGGAGGGGCACAAGGTAAAGAAAGGAATTAAAGGGACAGTACACCCTAAATGACCCAAGCAGCCATACAAAGAGGAAAAACAAGAGCAATAACTCCACCCCCCCCACCAAACCTCTGCCCACAATCACTTAAAAAAATTGCAGATTTCGTTCCTCATGAGGAAACACTGCGAGACCCATCAAGACCCACAGAAGGGGCTCCCAGGCTATTTAGCCTATTTAGCAGCTTGAGCACTGGGATTGCACACTGGGAGAGGCTGAACCCAGACAGATTCTGCAATAAGGCAGAGGAGGAGACAAAATACTGCTTACTTCATCACTGGTGTGAGGAAAAAAAAGAAAAATGGGTAGGGGGGGGGGGACAAACTACTAATTTTTTATGCTATTCACTGGTCCTGAGAAAGTGGACAAGAGTCAGAGCTCTATCACTAGTATCCTGCCATGTTGGTGTCAGAAATATTATTTATATGCTGTCCTAAATTCTCATATTCTCTGGATAAGCAAAGCAAAAATATGAAAATAAGGCATCCCTGCAGTTCATCTAGATATTTCTTTTCACTTTCCACAATTGACAGTCTGGAATTAAAGTGTCATTAAACCCACATGATTAAAAACTATCAGTAAATGCTGTATTACATGTTGTTCATACTCCCTCTATACACAGTAAAATTTTGGCGTACAGTAAACCCCCCTCCATTGCGGGGGTTACGTTCCGGACCTAGCCGCGAAAAGTGAAAATCCGCGAAATAGAAAAACCCTATTAAAATGCATTGTAGGCATGTTTTTTTTTACTGTCACTGTACGTGTAAAAGCATTTTAAGGTCTTTAAACACACTTTTAAAACAATAGAAACTAATTTAAACAAATAAAAGATACTGAGAGACATAGCAAGAGCTATGGAAACACAAAAATATTTCATTTTTAATGATTTATATAGTAAAATAACATTACAAAAAAAAAACGCAATATACCGGGACCGCAAAAACTGAACCGCGATGGAGTGGTAAATGACAGCCCACTTTTTCCCTCCTCCTCTATGCCTACTAACCAGCTGAGCATGAAGGGGGCTAGATATTGCATCTTGATTGATGGGGGCTTGACCTCCCTTTTATTCTTTGACACGGGCTGGAGGGGCGTGACACAGCCTGTGACTGGCAGAAGTCTGCCCACACCAGGTAATTGCCAAAAAATGATAGCGATGTAATATTCAATTATATATTTGTATGACAATTTAAAACAGTTTATTGATATTATTTATTTTTATAGGTTGAATTGGATGGACTGGTGTCTCTTTTAACCACTTGCCCACTGGGCACTTAAACCCCCTTCCTAACCAGGCCAATTTTTAGCTTTCAGGTGCTCTCACATTTTGAGTGACAATTACTCAATCATGCAACACTGTACATATATGAAATTAGTGTCCTTTTTTTCACACAAATAAAGCCTTCTTTTGGTGGTATTTAATCTTCACTGGGTTTTTTATTTTTTGTGCTATAAATGTAAACAGCTGATAATTTTGAAAAAAAAATGCATTTTTCTTCGTTTCTGTTATAAAATTTTGCAAATTAGTAATTTTTGTTCATAAATTTTGGCCAAAATGTATACTGCTATATATCTTTGGTTAAAAAAACAAAAACAAAATAAGTGTATAGTTTTTGATTTTTATAAAGTTTACAGAGTCTACAAGCTTTGGTGTAAATCAATGAAAATTGATCACATATAATCACACCTCATGTACTGACGGCCTATCTCATTTCTTGAGACACTAACACGCCAGGAAAGTACAAATACCCCCCAAATGACCCATTTTTGGAAAGTAGACATTCCAAGGTATTTAGTAAGAGGCATGGTGAGTTTTTTGAAGTTTAAATTTTTTCCCATAGTTCTTTGCAAATTGAACAATTTTTTTTTCTTCTTTTTGTTTTTTTTTCACAAATGTATCATATTAAAGGGTTATTTCTCTCACCTGGCATGTGCATACCACAAATTACATCCCAAAATACATTCTGCTACTCTTCCTGAGTATGGCGATACCACATGTGTGAGACTTTTACACAGCCTGGCCACATACAGAGGCCCAACATGCAAGGAGCACCTCCAGGCGTTCTAGGAGCATAATTTACACATATACTGTAATTTCCTGACAACCTATCACACTTTTGAAGGCCCTGGAGCACCAGGACAATGGAAACACCCACAAAATGACCCCATTTTGGAAAGAAAACACCCCAACGTATAATCTCTTAGGCATAATGAGTCTTTGGAACATGTAATTTTTGTCCATACGTTTTTGGAAAACGGGGAAAGAAAATTAAATCACATTTTTTTTTAACACATAGTGGTCGATTTATAAGATATTTCTAAGACACAGCATGTGCATACCACACATTTCACCTCAAAATACATTCTGCTACTTCTCCTGAGTATGGCGATATCACATGTGTGAGACTTTTACACAGCCTGGCCACATACAGAGGCCCAACATGCAAGGAGCACCTCCAGGCGTTCTAGGAGCATAATTTACACATATAATTTCCTGACAACCTATCACACTTTTGAAGGCCCTGGAGCACCAGGACAATGGAAACACCCACAAAATGACCCCATTTTGGAAAGCAAACACCCCAACTTATAATCTGTTAGGCATAATGAGTCTTTGGAACATGTAATTTTTGTCCATATGTTTTTGGAAAACGGGGAAAGAGAATGAAAACGCATTTTTTTTTACACATAGTGGTCGATTTATAAGATATTTCTAAGACACAGCATGTGCATACCACACATTCCACCCCAAAATACATTCTGCTACTCCTCCTGAGTATGGCGATACCACATGTATGAGACTTTTATACTGCCTGGCCACATACAGAGGCCCAACATGCAAGGAGCACCTCCAGGCGTTCTAGGAGCACAATTTACACATACAGTATAATTTCCTGACAACCTATCACACTTTTGAAGACCCTGGAGCACCGGGACAATGTAAATGCCCACAAAATGACCCCATTTTGGAAAGCAAACACCCCAACGTATAATCTCTTAGGCATAATGAGTTTTTGGAACATGTAATTTTTGTCCATATGTTTTTGGAAAACGGGGAAAGAAAATGAAAACGCTTTTTTTTTTACACATAGTGGTCGATTTATAAGATATTTCTAAGACACAGCATGTGCATACCACACATTCCACCCCAAAATACATTCTGCTACTCCTCCTGAGTGTGGCGATACCACATGTATGAGACTTTTACACTGCCTGGCCACATACAGAGGCCCAACATACAAGGAGCACCTCCAGGCGTTAAAAGAGCACAATTTACACATATAATTTCCTGACAACCTATCACACTTTTGAAGACCCTGGAGCACCGGGACAATGTAAATGCCCAAAAAATGACCCCATTTTGGAAAGCAAACACTCCAACGTATATTTTATGAGGCATAATGAGTCTTTTGAACATGTCATTTTTTTCCGCAAGTTTGTGGAAAATGTGGTAAGAAAAGGAAAACGCAATATTTTTACACAAAGTTGTCAGTTTATAAGATATTTCTAAGACGCAGCATGTGCATACCACAAATTGCACCCCAAAATGCAATCTGCTGCTCCTCCTGAATAGCTCCTCCTGAATATGGCAACACCACATGTGTGAGACTTTTACACAACCTGGGTACATACAGAGGCCCAACATCAAAGAAGCACCTCACATTGTTGAAGGCCCTTTATATTTCTAACACCTAGCATGTACATATCAATATTTACACCCCAAAAATACATTCTGCTGAGCAAAAGGGTAAAGAAAATATTACCTGTGGTTTTCGTAGTGCAGTTGTCCACAGGAGAACAATTGTCCAGGCAACAGGCAGGGACGTGGTCCGCCACAGCAAACGTAATTGTCCAGGCAGCAGGCAAATATTGTCCATAGTCGGTACAGGCAGGGATACTGTCCATATACAGTCCAGGGTCAGTGCAGGTAGAGATATTGCCAGCAGTGCCTTGTATTCCTGGTATTAGTCCTGGTAGTAGGCAGGAACATGGTTCATACTACAGGTAGCAGGCAAGGAAAGAATGGGCACAGGGGTAGAGGCTTCTCCCACCCAAATCTCTTTGAAGCCTCCGGACTCCAGACCCTAATCCGGGAAAGAGAAAACTAAAAAAATAGTTTTCTTCATCCAGAAAAACATTTCTGTAGCCCCTCACATATGTGAGACCCCTGTGTTATAAATCCCACTACTCCAGTAGCAGGATAAAAGATCAGTCCAAGAGGCAGGCATAAAACGTGGTCAATAAACAAGCCAGGGTCAGTTCCAGAGCAGGCAGAGATGTACAGTTAAGCGTTAGGAAGAAGCGTGGTCAAATAACAAGCCAGGGTCAGTTCCGGAGAAGGCAGAGGCATATACAATTTAGTGCAGTGGCATAAGGGGTGTGGAGGTAAATGACAAGATTTGAAAATTACATTTACCATACTTCACTAATACTGTAGAGATGTATGGTAACAGCCGAAACACTGACCTATACAGAGGCCAGGTTGGGAAGGACACTCGGGACAATAAAATGATGTGTCCCTTCTAAATCCTCTTCTGGAGCAAACTCTGCATTTCTTCTGACGTTTTCAGTCTGTTTCACTGCGGGGGACTCGTTCAGGAAAATGCCGCTCATAGAGTCTGCTCACTGAATCCGAGCGAATGCTTTCTGGTGGGCCTTCAGGGTACACAAGTGTGGTGATAATTTCTTCCTGGTATTGAAAATAGGATATGGGGATTTCAGTAGATTTGCGGTAAATAATATAAGTATTATACATGGCTAAACTGAAAAAATAAATGGAGACTTTTTGTACCAATGGTGGGTTTTTCTTGTAGGAAGGTAGGGTTCAATCATTTGATCACTGAAGTCGACTCCTCCCATGAATAAATTGTAGTCGTGGACACATGCTGGTTTCTTGATTGGGCTGTTTCTTCTTCTGGGGATTTTCACATAGGTGTCGTTATGAATAGTTGAGAGCATGTATACATTTCTTCTGTCCCTCCACCTGATAGCCAATATCCCATCGTTACACAAACTTGCTGTCTCCCCTCGTCGTAGTTTTTGATCAACAAGCTTTTGCAGGAAGCCCTTCCTATTGGCTCTCACTGTACCACATGCTGGAGTCTTCCTCCTGTGAAGATTGCGGAAGAGGGGCAAGCTTGTATAATAATTATCCACATATAGATGGTAACCCTTTTCATGGAGTGGATATACAAGCTCCCAAACAATTTTTCTGCTGACTCCAATGAACTCTGGGCATTCACGGGATGCAGCTGGGTGTCCTTCCCTTCGTACACGCGGAAGGAGTAGATGTAACCTTTGGCTCTGTCACACAACTTATAGAGTTTAACCCCATATCAGGCTATTTTGCTGGGGATAAACTGCTTGAAGCCCAGCCGTCCTGTGAAATGGGCAAGTGACTCATCCACGGATATATTTTTGTGGGGGGTAAATAACTGGGGGAATTTCTCAGAGAAAAAATTTAGAAGCGGCCAAATTTTAAATAATTTGTCGTATGCTGGGTCATTTCGGGGAGGGCACTGGGTGTTGTCATTGTAATGTAGGAACCACATGATCATTAGGTATCTTGATCTTGGCATAACGGATGAGAAGATTGGCATGTGGTGAATAGGCTTGGTTGACCAGTAGGAGTATAATTCGTTTTTTTTGTGAGTCCCATATAAGTGAGTCCTAAAAATAATTTAAATTCCTCCACTGTTATTTCTCTCCACTCATAGGGATGAGCGTAACTTGAACTTGGGTTGCTTGAAATGAACTGTTGTGCATAGAGGTTGCACTGGGCCAAGATGGTAGATAGGAGGTCTTGGGTAAAAAGTAAATTAAAAAAATCAATAGGGGCAAAATTGTCTGTGTTCACCTGGACACCTGGCTGGGCAGTAGAAGGGGGGATATTTGCTGCGCCTGAATTAGGGGACGCCACAGAGGGTTTTGAAGGGCATAGGGAAGGTTGGCACGGGTGCTAACCCTTTGGGGCTGAGATGACACCCCACTAGTGCTTGGCATTTCTTGCAGTGGTACTCCAATTCTTGTGGATGCCACTATGCTACTAGTGGATGCCACTGCGCTAATGGTGGATGGCACTGAGCTGCTGGTTGATGCAACTGCGCTAATGGTGGATGGCACTGAGCTGCTGGTTGATGCCACTGTGCTAATGGTGGATGGCACTGAGCTGCTGGTTGATGCCACTGTGGTAGCCTGCCCCTCGCCCAAACGCCTTCGTTTCCTAGGCACACTTTCTTCATCCTCCGATTCTGTAGCAGACCTACTACTTACAACTGGTTCAAATTCAGATTCAGACTCCGAGAGCTCCTCGCTGCTCTCGTCGGTCAAACCAAAAAGCTGGCATGCCTCTTCAGCGGTAAAAAATGTTTTGGCCATACTGGTGACTGTGGGCTGTGGTGATAAAACTGCTGAGATATGGGAACTTGGACAGATGTGGTTGCACTGGTGGGTGCTGATTAGGGTGCACTGGTGGGTGCTGATGAGGGTGCACTGGTGGGTGCTGATGCACTGCACTGATTATCTTGCACTGTTGTGCATGGATAAGGCGGCACTGACGGGTGCTGATCTACCTATAGGGTGGCACTGATGTGTAGTGGCACCGATTAGCACTGTTGTGGCACTGATGTGGCGCACTGATGTGGCATTGTAGAGCACTGATGTGGCACTCTAGTGGCACAGATGGCACTGTAGGGCACAGAGGAGCACTGATGTAGCACTGATGTAGCACTGATGTTCACTGTAGTTGCACAGTAGTGGGACTGATGCAACACTGGTGGCACAGATTTGACACTGATGTGGCACTGATGGGCACTGTAGTGGCACAGGTGGCACAGAGGAGCACTGATGTGCACTGTAGTTTGACAGTTGGCACTGACATGGCACTGTAGTGGCACTGATGAGAGACTGATGTGACACTGACGGCACAGATGTGGCACTGATGTGCGACTGATTTGGCATTGGTGGCACAGATTTGACACTGATGTGGCACTGTATTGGCACAGGTGGCACAGAGGAGCACTGATGTAGCACTGATGTGCACTGTAGTTTGACAGTTGGCACTGACGTGACACTGTAGTGGCACTGATGTGAGACTGACGGCACAAATGTGGCACTGATGTGAGACTGATGTGGCACTAGTGGCACAGATTTGACACTGATGGGCACTGTAGTGGCACAGGTGGCACAGATGAGCACTGATGTGCCACTGGTGACACAGATAGGCACTGTAGTGGCACTGGTGGTACAGATGAGCACTGATGTGGCTCTGATGAGTACTGATGTGGCACTGGTGGCACTGTAGTAGTACTGGTGGCACAGATGAGCACTGTAGTGGCACTGATGGTACAGATGAGCACTGATGTGGCTCTGATGACTACTGATGTGGCACTGGTGGCACATATGAGCACTGTAGTGGCACTGGTGGCACTGATCTGGTACTGAAGTGGCACTGGTGGCACTTTAGTGGCACTTTATTGGCACTGATGACACAGATGTGGCACTGCTGGGCACTGAAATGACTGACAAGGCAAAGACAAGGCTTACTGTAATACCGATCTCTCTCCTCTCCACAAACGCTGTATCGGTGTGAGGAGAGGAGAGAGCTCAACCCCTGCCTGACCCTGCCTTATTGACATTGTGATCGCTCCGTCATTGGACGGAGCGATCACATGGTAAAGGGCCACGCTCATTGGTCCTTTGCCATGATCCGTGATGTGTCGGGTCCCCGGGACCTGGCGAGCACGGACACTCCCGTGTGCGCGCGCCAGAGGGCGCGCGGGAGAGTGATTCTAGGAGGACGTCCATGTACGCCTTCCCAGAACTAGAAGCCCGCACTACAGCCGTTTTCCAACCATAGGCCGGTCGGAAAGTGGTTAACCTCACTAAGTATCTATATTAATTATTTATTTTTACTCTGCATTCCAAAGCCTGTTTTTCTTTTTCTGAACATGTGACAAGGGGCAGAGGACAAGAAACTCCTCCTGCCACTGTTTCCCTGCAGACAGGCTGGGAAATATCTGGGTCATGTGACAGCTGTATATTGATTAGGAAAAGAGTAGGGATGATCGAGCAGTTCGGGTCAACCATCGGTTCGACCCGAACATTGACTGTTCAAAATTCGACCGAATTCCAAACTTTTTGCTGTAAAAGTTCGGAATTTGGCACCAGAACCGCCCAAAATGCAATGGGACAGGAACTGGGCTTTAAAAGCCCATGATTGGACCAGAAACGTGAGTAAAAGCCAATTGAGGGGGCAGGAGGATGCTAGGAATGTGATTGGAGTGACTAGGGGGTCCAGAGGCCAATCAGTAGTGAATACGCCCCCCAGTATATAACATAGCCCCGCCAAATCTATAACACTGTAATACAGGGGCTGTGGAAGAGAGTGGGAGCAGTTCTGTTACTCCTGCTGCAAAAGTGTCATTTAGCAATTATTAGTGCGAGGAAAGGGATATGCAGTGTAGTTAGGGTACTATATACCACTATAGGTAGATTCAATAATCTATTTTTTGTAGGGAAAGTGTTAAGTGTCAGGGTGACTGTAGTGTAGTTTAGGGTGAACTGACTCTGGCTGCTTTGCCCGGGTGACCAAACTCATCCATGTCAGGGTGACCTCCACAGAAAAAAGATCATTTTTCTTAGAATTTTTAGTAGAGCAGGGATGGGGCTCCGCTACTTTCACACCTGGGCGTTTTTGTTGCAGGCATTTATTGGGCATTTTTTGTGGAAGTCTTTGGAGGCAGGCATGACATCTGAACTTCTGTGTAGGGGTATATATACACACACACATATATGTATATATAAACATACACACATATAGGTGGGAAAGGAACAGAACCCTATCCCTGCGCTCTCCTTTCACACCTATATATGTGTATGTGTATGTGTATATATATATATATATATATATATATATATATATATATATATATATATGTGTGTGTGTATATATACCCCTATACAGAAGTTCAGATGTCATGCCTGCCTTCAAAGACTTCCACAAAAAATGCCCAATAAATGCCTGCAACAAAAACGCCCAGGTGTTTTGTTGCAGCCATTTATTGGGCATTTTTTGGGCGTCTTTGGAGGCAGGCATGACATCTGAACTTCTGTATAGGGATATATATACACACACATATATATATATATATATATATATATATATACACATACACACATATAGGTGTGAAAGGAGAGGAACCCTATCCCTGCAAATAATTTCATTAGCGCAGGGATAGGGTTCTGCTCCTTTCACACCTATATGTGTGTATGTGTATATATACATATATGTGTGTGTATATATATACCCCTACACAGAAGTTCAGATGTCATGCCTGCCTCCAAAGACTTCCACAAAAAATGCCCAATAAATGCCTGCAAAATTCTAAGAAAAATTTTTTCTTAGAATTATCTTTTTTTTCTGGTTCTAGACATGCTACAGTGCTGAATCTTCACAGGTACACTTTTTAGACCCCCCAGACACTAAATCCAAAGAAATCTCTTTTTTTTTTTCAATAATTTTTTCAATAATTGGCTTTCTATCAAAAACGACAATTTTTAAGAACTTTTTTTGTGTGATTAATAGTCCCTGGGGTATGACCCAGAACCCTAGGCAATTTTTAGGGGCATTTATTGGGTTTTAGGGCTTCAAAATGGTGTTTTTTGATTACCGAAGTTCGGGTCCCATTGATTTCAATGGGGTTCTGGAATCCGGACCCGAACTTTTGCGAAGTTCGGGTGTTCTGGCCGAACCAAACTTTTCAAAAGTTCGATCATCCCTAGAAAAGAGGTACAGTACTTAGATTTATTTTATTCATATAATTACAGTGCCATCATCCACATACAAAAAAATAATGAATAATTTAAATGTAACAGTGTTTGTTTAGTATCCGTTTAAATGTAACTGTTGAATGAACAATAGCTATACATATACAGGGGCTGCTGCTTCTAGCAGTTTGAGATCTCCAGTAAGTACATATAAGCATTGCAGCATAAATCACACCACGGTACCTGCAGCTACAGAGGTTAGTGAGAGCTTGTCTTACTGCTTGTTAAGAATATGTAAATACTTTAATATCCATAGCTGAGGCACAGGTTCAGTTTACAAGAGCTAATTCATTTTTTAAAGTAGCGTTATTATTTAGAATAACATATATATTTGAATGTAAATTATTTGTTACCCCAGCATTTCATATTCCTTATATGTGCTTGAATGGGTTGTTTTATAAGGTGATTGTTTACCTGCAAATATGTTAATTGAAGGCTCCAACTTTTAACTGGTTGCCGACCGCCGCAGTTATACTGCGGCAGGTAGCCGCTCCTGCGCAAACCAACCTAGGTATACCTCGGTTGCGTGCATGCAGCTAGAGGGCGAGCACGCACCGCCGCTCATCAGCGGGGACTGCGATGCATGGGGCCCACGGCTTCGATTGCCGCCTGACACCAGCGATCGTTCCCTGCTAAGAGAGAAGAACGGTCAGCCGTTGTAAACACAGCTGACCGTTCTTCTCCCTGGAATGATCACAGAGCCCCCGTGATCCTTCCATAAAGGAACACAGGTCTCTATGATCATTTCACAAGCCACGCCCCCCACAGTTAGGAACACGCCCCTAGGTACACATTTAACCCCTTGATCACCAACATGGTTAACCCCTTCCCTGCCAGTGTCATTATTACAGTAACAGTGAATATTTTTAGCACTGATTACTGTAGCATTGTCACCGGGGTACCCCCAAAAGTGTCAGAAATGTCAGTCAGGAGTCCGATCTGTCCATTGCAATGTTGCAGTCCCGCTAAAAATCACAGATTTCCGCCATTACTAGTAAAAAAAAAACAATAAAAATGACATAAATATTTACCGTAGTAAGTAGACACAATAACTTTTGCGCAAACCAATCAAAATACGCTTATTGAGATTTTTTTTACCAATAATATGTAGCAGAAAACAAATTGGCCTAAAATTTTAAAAAAATGTGATTTTTAAATTTTTTTTTTTGGGAATGTTATATAGCAGAATGTGAAAAATATTTTTTTTTTCCAGAATTGTCGCTCTTTTTTTGTTTATAGCGCAAAAAATAAAAATCACAAGGTGATCAAATACCACCAAAAGAAAGCTCTATTTGTAGGAAAAAAAGGACATAAATTTTATTTAGGTAAAGCGTCACATGACCACGCAATTTTCCACACAGTGCTGAATCGCAAAATATGGCTGGGTCATTAAGGGGCAAATCCTTCCAGTCTGAAAGTGGTTAATCAGCAGAAGCTCCAAAGCAATGTTCTTTAGGGGGGCAGCGCTATGCCTATTGCACCTCCAATAGATCCTAGAAGGGTTGGGACTATATTTTCAAGAACATATGTAAAGAGAATATTTCTGAGTGGTTGTCAGGGGTGACATCCCTTTGTATATGAGCATTGGACTTTCTGCTGTCTCACTGAATAGGACTGAAGGCTATTTAAAATCACAAATTAAAGCAGTGTATTCAGCCTGTAACAACCCTTTTAAATATTGTAGGAGGAGCCAAGAAATGGGATATGTACACTAAATTCAAATTAGACAGTAATAAAAAATCCACCCCAGCCCCAATTGTTATTTACTGTCATAAATAGATCTAATTGCTTCAAAATCTTTTTCGGTCTTAAAACAAAGGAAGACATCTTCACTTATCCAGCTGTCTGTCTGTCGGACTATATATTGTTTTGCCGGTGCAGCATTGCTTGCTTTGACACTAGATAAATGGCTTTAACCACTGCCAGCTGATTTGCAGTACAGCAGTAAAATGTAGTTACATGGCCGCACAGTGTAAAGGAAAAACAATATTGATTTTACTTCTAACTAAAAGCATTAGGGTGTTTTTCTTTATAATTCTTGCCCACCAATGGGTTGTCAGATTGCAATATGTCTGAAATAGGATATCAGAGGCTGTGTATTTAAATAAATTGTGGGAATGTTCACATCAGTTATCCAATCATGTTCAGATAAAATGGGAATTCCCTTTTTACATGATTGGATAATTGAAGTGAATATTCAACTTTTCTCAATTACTTCCAATTTTGTGTGCTTTTTCATCTTCTTTATTAATTTAGCTTCACTGCCTTATTGTATTTTGTAGCAATATACAGACTAATGCTCAATCTCAAAATGGACCTTCACCGAAGGATGCAACTTCAGCTTTCCTCCACCTGCAGCCTCTCGGGAATGACACACATCCAAGAAAGCTGAAGGACCAGTTGCAGTGCAGGCGTGTCTTGCCCATACACAGTAGAGAGCAATCAGCAAGTGACAGCTGGCTCCCAAAACTAAGATGGTGGCATGGAGGAACGGGCACCCTGAGAATCATTGGCTGGGTAGAGGATATTAGTGAACTCCATGGGCTGGTATTTGTTTCTCAAAAGTCAGCAGCTACAGTATTTGGTGAATGTGTATAGCCACTAGTATAATGGCCGTGTAGGGTAATAAAATGGCTCACTCACCAGAGAGAATGGGTCTTATATGCCTTATAGCATTAAGACCGGACAGCGCTTATTTGGCCACCAGGGCCAGGATGGATCCCGCTCAGGGTACAATACCTCCGCTCACAGTATTGGCAGCTTCCACTCCTCCTCTACCCCACATCCGTCCAGGTATAATAAGAGAAAGAAAAGCTCCAGATGGTGCAATATTGTTTAAAATGTTTATTTTCTTCCACAATATAAATTAAAAAGCCAATGCACGATAAATCCACGATAAAAACCGTATATTATTATCAAGCAAGCGCTATAGGTAGCCCTTATACTAGTGGCTATACACATTCACCGTTTTACCCCTTCACTATAGCAGCTGCACACTACAGTTATTTTTCTATTATATAGCCCAGGTTCCAATTTTGTGGTCCATTTGGCGCGGGGGATATACTGAAAGTATATCAAAGCTACAGTATTTGTAGCTGCTGAATTTAATTTTCCAATTCCACACTGAAAGTATTACTAAACCAAGGAGCCTGCATTCACTATATGTGGTCTCCCACAGTACACAGAACATTGAAATGTAATAATTTTAGTAAATATAAACTACATATATACTACAGAGCAGTCTTGTGACTTCTATCAGTGTCTGGTTAAAGATTGCAGGAGGTGTTTTCATTCTAATCTGACTGTCTTATGAGGCTGCAGGACGCATGATCCTCTGTCTAGACAGTGCTGATTGGCCCTGTGCTGATCACATGCACTCTCCCAAGAAAAAACACAACAACTCTCTAGCAATACACACCAAACTGAGCTTGTGTAGCTTGCCCCCAAGGCTCTGTACTGTCCAGAGATAGTTTGGGGACAGTGGAACAGGAGGAGGATCAGGGAAGATAGAGTCAAACAGCCTTTTTACACAATGCAGGGGATTAGCCCTTTAGTTTCCACAGCGAGTATAACAAGCATGCTTTACTGCATATACAGACTGATTTTACTGTTGTGGGTTTAGTAGAACTTGAAGTTCCTCTTAAACCACTTTAGCCCCAGAAGGATTTGTCCCCTTTCTGACAGGCCCTATTTTGCGATTCGGCACTGCATTACTTTAACGGACAATTGTGCGGTCATGCGATGCTGTACCAAAAATTTTTCCGACAAATAGAGCTTTCTTTTGGTGTTATTTGATCACCTGTGCGTTTTTTATTTTTTACGCTATAAACAAAAAAAGACCGACAATTTTGAAAACATTTTTATTTTTATTTTCTACTATATGACATTCTCAAAAAAAAAAAAATTAAAAATCTAATTTTTTTAACATTTTAGGCCAATTTGTTTTCTGCTACATATTTTTGGTAAACAAATCGCATTAAGCATATTTTGATTGATTTGCACAAAAGTTATTGTGTCTACTAACTACGGGAAAGATTTATGTAATTTTTATTTTTTTTATTTTTACTAGTAATGGCGGCGATCTGCAAATTTTTGCGGGACTGCGACAGATCGGACCCCTAACTCACATTTTTGACACTTTTGGGGGGACCAGTGACATGACTACTGTAATCAGTGCTAAACATATGCACTGTTACTGTCATAATGACACTGGCAGGGAACGGATTAATACTGGGGGTGATCAAGGGGTTAAATGTATGCCTAATGCTTACTGACTTGTGTGGAGGAGGGGGGGGGGGGGGGTTCTGTGACAGGCACAGAGATCACAGTTTCAGCATAACTGAAACTGCTGATCTGTCCCTGCCTGTCAGTGAGAAGATCCGCCTGCTTTGTTTACATAAGCAGGAGGGTCTTCTCTCCGTTTACCGGATGATCGTGGGAGGAAGGTGGCAATCTAAACACAGCGGGAGCGTGCCTCAGGCGGCGCGCACCGCCGAAAACCGCTTCCCCTCCAGTCACGTAGCACTACGTGAATGGACCCAGGGGAGCCGCACTGCCGCAGTAATATTACTGTGGGCAGTCGGCAAGCGGTTAGGAACCAATCTGTTGTGGTGTATTAATAGCTCATTCATTAACACACATTCAGTACTGCACCACCATAATTTAAAGAGCTAATAGTTATGAATCATTATTTATTTTATGGGTTTTTTTTTTAATTATTTTTTAGAATTTATCTAATCTACATGAATAGATTGCTGACATATAAAGCAGCAGTTTGTTGCAAGCAAGAAGAAGCATTTTCTCTGTCTCCTCTACTACAATTATAAGACTTCAACAGTATAACTCTGTAGCAAATTGCAAGGTAAGAGGTTGCACAGCCAACATCTGCACAGACATCAGAATTTACACAGTGTCATCTCTGAGCCAGGATTTCAGCTTCACTCCGCTCAGCACGAAGATCTGTTTACAGATCCCCTGCTGAATCCGAACTGAATGGGACAGATATAATTTTTTTTTTATATCTGTGCCTACTCAATTTCTGCCTGGTGGACATGAACATACTTATGCTAGCTATATGTGCCGCTGAGTGTAAATGGACACCACTGACCCGGTCCTCAAAAACAGAAAGGACGGAGTTAAAGCAGTAGTAAACCTGCATAGAAAAACTTCTCCTTGCAAGGCAATGTGATAAATTGCATACTACCACATTATAAAAGACTTACGTTCCTTGAAACAAAGCCCTCCAGGGGTGCACTGTCATCGCTGCAGAGGCTTCCATCTTCACCCAGTCTTCCTTCTGGGTTCATGGGCTCTGGCCATTTAAATGGCCGAGCTGCGATGATGTCTGTAGGAGTCTCGGCTGTGCCACAGAGCTCTGAAGGTGAGGCACAAGTATGCCATTGCTGGCTACAGAGGCACTGAATATCTCCTAAATATGCATATTCCTTTTACCTACAAGTAAGCTTTATTATAAGCTTACCTGTAGGTACAACTGTCCAATGGATGTTTACTACCACTTTAAGCTGACTTGCTCCTTTATTTTTACCCTTTGATTTTTCAAGTAGCAAACTTCTTGTCCTTGGGTGGCTAAGCTCACTCACACCACTGTATCTATGGAGGATCAGCATCTTTATCACTAGGATGCTCTCCTGACTCAGACTTCAAACTTTTCTTTTTTCATTTCCATTATATTGGGGTGGGGTAGTTTTTCGTTTACAGGTATTATCTTGGAAGGTAGATAAGATTGTTTGGTATATCAGTTAAGCTAACAGGAAGTCATAAGAGCACTGTGTTTCTGGCAGGATCAACAATTACTTTCTGTACTTGAAAAAAAATGTCTTATTATGAAAAATGAAAATGAATGCAGCCACCTCATCTAAGGATGGGTAGGCTGCAATATATTACATTTTTGTTATGCGCTTATATATATATATATATATATATATATATATATATATATATATATATATATATATATATACATACTTTAAGACTGTACAATTTCAAATGCTTTTTTTTTTTAACTTAGGTATAAATTCCCTGTGTTGTTTGTTTGCCTTACCTTGTAAAGATGGACTCACATGTTGTGGCTGCAGTTTGTAGTGCCATGGCTGGCCATGTTCATGATTTGTTAGAGCTAGCCTGTCCCAATTTGCCAAAGTGACAAGATAACACAGCAACCAATACATTTGTTGTATCCAATCTGCATGTCATCACAAATATTGGAATGCTAATGCTAATGCTAATGCTAAAAAAAAAAAAATCTTTTAATTGCATGGTGAGCCCTCCGTGTGTTAATGAATGTTCTGCCTGCTTGTGTCTGTGTCAGATCAAAGTACTGTGGCAGAATGTTAGAGCATTGCAAAAGTTCAGAACTCAATAACGAACCCCATTGAAGTCTATGGGACCCAAACAGGAAAAACTAAATTGCCCATTTTAAAGACTTATAAGCAAGTAATTGGCCATATAAAGGGTATAGGGCTCTGGGCACTACCCTGGGGAACACGTATCAATTTTTTTGTAAAAAACATAATTTTTAAATGAGCAGTGATTTACTGATTCTTAAAGTGAAACCATCAAAACGAGAGATAACAATAACAATGAAGAGATTGATTAGATTGATTAATGAAAAGATTAGAGATTTTCTGGATAAATTCTGGGTTTTCTTTCACAGACTTTAGATAAAAGTAACAGATGTGGAAAAATTGGGCTTTGGGTGTCGGTGGTGCCTTCACACCATAACCCTATAGCGGTTCTCTTGATGAAAGCAAGAATTGGCCTTGCTGTCAAAAATTGCAATAATATGAACCTGTGAAACGAGTGTGGAAATATTGGTCTTTAGGTGTCTGTGGTGCCTTCACACTGTAACCCTATACAGGCACTCCTGATGAAAGCAAGAATTTGCCTTGCTGTCAAAAATTGCAATGACACGCACCTGTCAAACAGGTGCTGGAAAATTGGTCTTTGGGTGTCGTGGTGCCCCCACACCATAACCCTATAAAGGTACTCTTGATGAAAGCATTAAGTTGGCTTTGCTGTCATAAATTGTAATGATATGCACCTGTCAAACAGATGTTGAAAAATAGGTCCTTGGGTGATAATTGTGCCCATGAAACCTACACCAAAAAATTTCTTCCAGATGAAATCAACACCCACAAAGCAAACCAGCCTAGACAGTCTTTCAGAGATTCCAGATCCAAAAAACACTTAATCAGTGACATCAGCATCAGGGGCTTGATAGCTGCTGCTAATCCAGGAATTATTCATTTTGATAAATGTCAGCTGGTCCACGGAGTCTGTGGACAGACGCACTCTCTTATCTGTCACAAAACATCCAACACCACTGAAAGCCTGTTTGGAAAGCACACTGGATGCCAGGCAGCCCAGCAGCTCTATTGCATACTAGGCAAGTTCTGGCCAGTGGTCTATTCTCATGACCCAGTAACCCAGTGGATTGTCAAATGGAAAGATCTCCATATCTGTTTTCGCCCCTAGATAATCTCCCACCATATGATGCACTGCCCATGGGATGTGGAAGCTGACAGCCCTGATCATAATTTAAAAGGCTTTAATGAGGCGGACCCCTTCTCCACTGCTCCTCCCTTCCCTCCCTCCCAGACACCCAAAACGACACTTTTCACAAGACTGTAACCTACCAGAGTCGGGAAAGCCAGTACATACACTACTTTTTAAGATGTCCTCAAGAGATTTTATCTTCTGTTACCTCTGTGGGGATGGGATGAGTTCGGAGACTTTCCCCTTGTAATGGTGGTCAAGGAGGGTTGCCAACCAATAGTAATTCTTCTCCTTGATGCCCCGTATTCTCAGGTCCTTTTGCAGGCTTTGAAGAATGAGAGAGCCCATGCATGGAAAGTTTGCGGAGACATGAGTAACAGACTCCTTGGGGTCACTGAGGATTACAGTATCTGGAACTGCATCCTCCCAGCCACGTTTTACTCCCAAGGGTTCTGGGCATGGAAGTCACCTGTTAAGGGTTGAAGTATGTCTTGCTCTGCTTCAATGGCTTCAAAGCTGCCAGAACCATACTCCTCCCTCTCCTATTGTGTGTTCTGTGGCATTGGAAGAATGGTGTCTGCATGGAGCAGGCCTTGAGAGGAAAGGAAGTCCTCCTCTTCCTCCTGCTGCTCTGCTTCGAGTGCCCTGTCCAAAAATGCCACACAGAGTCTGCTTCAGCAGGATCACATTAGGGATTGTGTCACTAATGCATGCATTGTCATGGCCCACCATTCTTGTGGATTTTTCAAATGGTGACGATATAGTGCATGCATCCTTTATCAACAGCCATTGGCGAGGGGAAAAAAAGCTGAGCTGGCCTGAGCCTGTCGTTGTGCCATACTCACACAGGTACTCGTTGACAGCCTTCTGCTGCATGTACAGCCGCTGCAGGATTTCCAAAGTTGAGTTCCACCTGGGCATGTCACAAATCAGATGTTTTAGGGACAGATGGAATTCCCACTGAATTGTATTGTATGACCCTTGAAATGGCTACAGACTCTTCTAGCCTGCTTCAGCAGATCTTCCAATCCTTGCCCCCCTGTTTAAAAATGCTGTACCACCAAATTGAAGACATGTACCATGTACCAGGCATGGCACATGTGTCAACTTTCACTGTCTAAGGGCAGACAAGAGGTTTGTGCTATTATCGCACACCACCACTTCTGTCTCCAGCTGGTGTGGCTTGAACCACCTCTGGGCCTGCCGCTGCAGAGCTGCCAGAATCTCTGTTCTGGTATGGCTTCTGTCCCCTAAACAGACCAGCTGAAGCACTGCATGGAACCTTTCAGCCTGACTCATTGAAAAGCCCCTTGAACGCTTAGGAGGTACTTGTAGTTTATGGGATGGGCGGCACAGTGGTGTAGTGGTTAGCACGTTCACCTAGCAGCAAGAGGGTTGCTGGTTTGAATCCCAACCACGACACTACCTGCCTGGAGTTTGCATGTTCTCCCTGTGCCTGCGTGGGTTTCCTCCGGACACTCCGGTTTCCTCCCACACTCCAAAGACATGCCGGTAGGTTAATTGGATCCTGTATAAAATTGGCCCTACTATGTATGTATGAATGTGAGTTAGGGACCTTAGATTGTAAGCTCCTTGAGGGCAGGGACTGATGTGAATGTGCAATGTATATGTAAAGTGCTGCGTAAATTGACAGCGCTATATAAGAACCTGAAATAGATAAAAAATAAATAAATATGGGATAATTCAGCAGAGGAGAGCATAGAGGAGGAGGTGGTGGAGCTGACAAATCCTGCATCACCACTAGCTGTATGGAAATGTGGCGGCACAACAAGCTATAGCGCAGAGCCCTTTCCTGCATCCTTCCAAGTTGCAAGCAGAGGTACCCAGTGTGCTGTGAACAAAATATTTCATCCCTGACCATGCTTGCTGGACCACGTGTCAGCAGTAACGTGGACCTTGTGGCTGACTGCCTTGCTCAATGATGCCACAACATTGCCTTCCATGTGATGGTAGAGAGCTGGAATAGCCTCACGTGAAAAGAAATAGCAACTGGGAACCTGCAATTGTGGTTCAACATGTTCTGCAAATTCATGGAAGGGGGCAGAATCCACCAGGTGGAAAGGCATGAGTTTTAAAGCCAGCAGCTTTGTTAAGCTTGAATTTAAACACTGGGCATGTGGGTGGCAGTGACTGTATTTTTTTTTTCCGCTGCGGCAGATGCGGGCCTGAGAAATCTGCATGCTGTTGTCTGAAGCTGGTGGTGTGCTACTGGCAGATGTGCTGCAAGGACCTGGGACACCCTGCGCTGTACCATCAGCCCTGTCAGTGGAGGATCCCGAGAGGTCATGAGGTAGAGAGGGGGTTGACCGGAATGGTAAGGAGTGAGGAGGAGCAGAATTGCATCCCATTTGTGCCACTTTCAAATTCTGTTGCCAATGGGCTGAGCGGTGGAAGGTTAAATGCCTTGTTAAGCATGTGGTACCAAAATGGCTGGCGTTTTTGCAACACTTGATGTGCTTGAGGCAAAGTTTGCAAATTTCAACAGTGCAACCGGCTGCACATGTGCTAAAAAAAGGCCCAAACAGCTGAGCTGTGGGAAGTGGGACGGGAGATAACAGCTCCACAATCTGGTGGAATAGGGTGGCTGCTCTTTACTCTTCCATGATGGCTGCCTCTTTGGGGCTGTGCTTTGCCCTCACTTTCCTCCTCTGCTCCAACTGGCACCCAGGTCACGTTAGTGACCTCATCATCATCATCATCATCCCCTCCATCCTCATTTTCACTGGAGACAACTTGGAAATCCACTGCAGCTGGGGAAACATGACTGCCAATTTGTTGTTTACCAGTGTTCTCCCATCTCTGTGGGGACATGTTCCCACCTTCCTCAATCTCAGAACCAAGATCTGAATCATGTAATGGTTGTGCATCGTCAAGGGGCAAGTGGCTGATGAATAACTCTGTGGACAAGGAGGCAGAATAAGCCACTCTGGTAGCTGCATTAATGGCTGTGTGTTGAGTTGTTTTGAGGGGATAGCAAGATTACACTGTTATACAAGCTTTACACTCACTACTTTGCATTGTAGCAAAGTGTCATTTCTTCAGTGTTGTCACATGAAAAGATATAATAAAATATTTACAAAAATGTGAGGGGTGTACTTACTTGTGTGAGATACTGTATATACTGCATTAAATGTACAGTAATGCACTAATATATACTGTGTTAAATGTCCAGTAACGCATGGATATATACTGCATTAAACATGCAGTAATGCACTGATATATACTGCGATAAACGTCCAGTAACGCATGGATATATATTGCGTTAAACGTACAGTAATGCACTGATAAATACTGCATTAAATGTGCATTAACACACAGATATATACTGCGTTAAACATACAGTAATGCACTGATATACACTGCATTAAACATCCAGTAACACATAGATATATACTGCGTTAAATGTACAGAAACGCACTATTATATACTGCATTAAACGTGCAGTAACGCACAGATATTTACTACGTTACCACTTTAGCTCTGGAAGGTTTTACCCCCTTCCTGAATAGGCCATTTTTTGCGATACGACATTGCATTGCTTTAATTGACAATTGCGCAGTGGTGGTGACGCTGTACTCAAAATTGATGCCTTTTTTCCCCCACAAATATAGCTTTCTTTTGGTGGTATTTGATCACCTCCGCAGTTTTTATTTTTTGCGCTATAAACAAAAAAAGACCAACAATTTTGAAAACATATATATTTTTTTACTTTCTGCTATAAAAAGGTATTCGATAAAAAAATTAAAAAAATTTTAAATCAACTTAAGCATATTTGTATTCTGCTCTATATTTTTGGTAAAAAAAAATCCCAAAAAGCTTATGTTGATTGGTTTGTGCAAAAGTTATACCCTCTCCAAGTTTGGGATAGATGTATGGACATTTTTGTTTTTTTATTGGTTTTACTAGTAATGGCAGTAATCAGCGATGTTTAGCAGGACTGAGACATTGCAGCGGACAAATCTAACACTAAGTTAAACTTTTTGGGAACCAACCAGTGGCATCAATACAGTGATCACTGTATAAATGACACTGGCAGGGAAGGAGTTAACATCAGGGGCAATCAAAGGGTTAACTGTGTTCCCTGGGTGTGCTTTCTTACTGTTTGGGGGATGGAGTGACTGTAGGTAGAGAGACATCTGTGTTTCTGATTAGTAGGAACACAAGATCCTCCGTTCTGTCTCTCCTATGAACGATCAGCAGGTCCCGACGGCCATCGCAGTGGGAGCGTGGATCCAGTGGCGCATGCATTTGCCCCAGAGCCAACAACGAGAACCACATACAGGTACGTGATTTTACGCTTAAAGGCTGCCTTGCCACAGTAAATATACATGGGCCGGTCCTTAATTGGATAAACATGCAGTAACGCACTCAAATATACTGCGTTAAACATGCGGTAACGCATGGATATATACTGCATTAAATGTGCAGTAACCCATGAAAAAAAAACTGCTTTAAACCTACAGTAATGTACTGAAATATACTGCGTTAAACGTGCAGTATTGCACAGATATAGACTGCATTAAACGTACAGTAACCTGGGGATATATACTGCGTTAAACACTGATATATACCGTAGGAAACCTGCCCTGACAAATTAAACTGACACACTTACAAAACTGACTCTAAAGTAAAAATGAATGGTCACACTAGACTTACAAAACCGATACTAAAGTAAAAATGAATGGTCACACTACAGTCTCACTGAACTATCACTAGATTCACACTAAACTGATATTCTACACTGACAATTGAATCAGAATAGCACACTACAGCACACTAACTCTCTAGTAGCACTGAACAGAGCCCTGTTCTATCTCTCTCCACGCCATTTTCACACTACAAATAGCCGCTATGGGGAGAATATTTTTATAGTGTGGGGCGTGACTGAGAACAATGAGCCATGATTGGATAGAGTCATCATTACTTTCTCTAGTTATGGCTCTGACAGTGCTCTGTGCCCTGATTGTGCAAAGCTTTCATTACTTCAGCCAATCAGGGCTTCCAATGCACTGTGCGGTAGCGCAGTGCATTGCGGTAATTCGGCGGGCCAAACAAACTTTTGAACACCCCAATAATTTGCGTGTTCTTCTAAGTGAGCGAACAGACAATGTTTGGTCTGAACTCATGCTCGAGCCGAACCATTCGCCCAACTCTAGTGATGCACTGTGGAAACACCAAGTCCAGTTGATTGTGAAGTCAGGTGCCACACCTGGGTCACTGACAGCCGAGTGGTGGAGCAACACCTGGATGTGAACAGAATCAGAGGCAGTGAGATACAGAGGTACAGAGTCACTAGGCAGATGTGTGGCAGTAGTCCAGGCCGGGGTCGGTAGCGGAGGCAGACAGCAAACATGAGCAGGCAAGGGTAATACAAGAGCAGAGTCAGAGAGAAGGCCAGGTCAGTAACAGGATTCAGACTGCACATTATCCACTTCCCGACCACCTGCTGCCTATTTACTGTGGCAGGGTGGCTCTCCTGCGCAAACCGACGTAGATCTACATCAGCCACGCACTGGAAGCTAGAGGGCAAGCGGGCGCCACCACCGGCGTGCTCCCGCTCCCACTCTGGAGCGGGGGAGCCGATGCAGGGGTCAGGTGGCTCCGATTGCCACCTGACACCCACGATCGCTCCCCACTGAGAGAGAAGGACGGTCGGCTGTTGTAAACACAGCCGACCTTTCTTCTTCCTGAAATGATCACAGAGCTCATGTGATCCTTCTATATAGGATCACATGTCTCTATGGTAATTTCACAAGCCACGCCCCCCACAGTTAGAATTACTCCCACATTTAACCCATTGATCACCCACAGTGTAACCCCTTCCCTGCCAGTGTCAATATTACAGTAACAGTGCATATTATTAGCACTGATTACTGTAGTAATGTCACTGGTACCCCCAAAAGTTTCAAAAATGTCAGTCAGGGGTCCGATCGGTCTGCCGCAATGTCACAGTCCTGCAAAAAATTGCAGATAGCCGCCATTACAAGTAAAAAAAAAAGAAATGACATAAATCTTTCCCGTAGTTAGTAGACGCGATAACTTTTGCGCAAACCAATCAAAATACGCTTATTGTGATTTTTTTTTTTACCAAATATATGTAACAGAAAACAAATTGGCCTCAAAATGTTAAAACATTTTGATTTTTACATTTTTATTTTATTTTTTTGAGAATGTTATATAGCAGAATGTGAAAATTATAGTTCTTTTTTTTTCAAAATTGTCGCTCTTTTTTTGTTTATAGCGCAAAAAATGAAAATCACACAGGTGATCAAATACCACCAAAAGAAAGCTCTATTTGTGGGAAAAAAAGGACATCAATTTTATTTGGGTACGACTGCGCAATTGTCAGTTAAAGTAACGCAGTGCCGAATCGCAAAATAGGGCCTGGTCATTAAGGGGGCAAATCCTTCCGGTCTTAAAGTGGTTAGGACAGGATTACAGGAACAAGGCTGAAGACCATACAACAAAGAACTAGTGCAGATTTCAGGATGAATGGTACATTTGGTTACAGATGCCCGTGCGCGCACGTGTGCTCATACATGTGGGCATTGATGAATGTGCAGTCTGTCTTCTGTGCTAATAGAAATGTGCACACCTAAGCCTACATTCACGTGCATTGTCCAGACAGCACGTCTCCGCCTGATGGCTAGCACCATGTTCCTGACACAATGTTTATAATGACTTTAAAGTGAACCTGTTGCTCTGCACTGAATAGAAAAAAACACAGGTTTTGCCTAACTTCTTAAGGCTTAAGCCCCGTACACACGTACCGATGGTCGGCTTACAAATGTTCCTCTTTTCTCCCCGGGATGTCGGTGTCTGCTGAAAAGTGCAAAGACAGCACAAGGACAGCACAAGAATTTTGTCCGCCGACTGCAGAAGTGATGTCATGTAATGGTTAACTTTCCCTGTGTTTTTTATTTTCTGAGCATGCCCAGTCTTGCAAATCTGCGGTCTGTCGGCCGAATTGTGTACTGACAGGCGAACAATCGTCCGTTCTGGTGTCGGCATACAAATATTTTCATGTTTGCACGAAAGACTTTTGTCCGCGGATTGTGCGCAGACATCTGTCGGAGGCACCATACTAACACGCGTACAATCGGCAGATCCTTCGTCCACCGACGTTTGTATGCC
This sequence comes from Pelophylax lessonae, assembly GCF_965119305.1. Lineage (NCBI taxonomy): Eukaryota > Metazoa > Chordata > Amphibia > Anura > Ranidae > Pelophylax > Pelophylax lessonae. The sequence goes on along the minus strand of NC_138769.1, from coordinate 85,333,671 downwards.
GACGATCGGTACGTGTGTACGGGCCTTTACTGTGAGAAATACACAAACGAAGGAACAAATCTGTTCAGTATCACTCCTGCACTGCTGTTAAATATTGTGACATTACTTACAGTTAAATAGTTCCCTGTTTCAATATTGTAAAACATTATGACACATCGCTACAAGTATATATATTTAAAAGAGAAATATGTGTCTAACAAATCCCTCTGGGAGCAATTATATTTCTCCAGGTACATTTCCATGCAGGTGACTTTTATAGCTGACAACAAAGGGAGAAACCTGACAGCTCAAAGGACCACATAAGAAAGGCTGAACCGATAAACAAGGACTGGCCTCAGTAATTAGCAACATCAAGTGAGCCTTGTTACTTGCAGTCTATTTACTCAGGAAAATATTCTCAGAAGCAGGTTTTTTTTACAGAACACAACTGCTTTACACTCTGGAAGTGCCACTTATGGAGAAGAATTTCCAGTTTTATTATGAAAATTAAAATAACTCTCCGCTTACAATTTAATCCAGGTAATTATTAGCCAGTCATCTACTTTTGCTGACTAGGATTTCTTAAAGAGGTTGTAAACTCGCATTTTTTTTTTCACCCTGCAAGAGAAAGACATAATGAGCTAGTATGCATCGCATACTAGCTCATTATGCAATACTTACCTTAGAACGAGCCCCCGCCGTGCCACTCACTCACCTCTATGACGGGCGACATATCCAGTCGGCCGTCTTCCAGGATTGCGGCATCCGGCCATCTGATTGGCCGGAGCCGTGGTGACGTCACAACCTACACTTTCATTTTATAATATCATTGTAATAACAACACAAAAAACTGTTATTTTTCAGAATCCAATTGAACCACTTCAGCCCCGGAAGGTTTTGCCCCCTTAATGACAGGACATTTTTTTGCGATTCGGCACTGCATTACTTTAATGGAAAATTGTGCAGTCGTGTAATAAAATTGATGTCCTTTTTCCCACAATTAGAACTTTCTTTTGGTGGTATTTGATCACCTGTGAAATTTTTATTTTTTTGTGCTATAAACAAAAAAAGAGCGACACTTCTGAAAAAAAAAAAAAAAACACAATATTATTCACATTTTGCTATATAACATTCCCATTAAAAAAAAATGTAAAAATCTAATTGTTTCATCATTTTAGGCCAATTTGTATTCTGCTACATTTTTTTATAAAAAAAAATCCAAATAAGCATATTTTGATTGGATTGCGCAAAAGTTATCGCGTCTACAATCTACAAAGATTTATGTCCTTTTTATGTATTTTTTTTTTACTAGTAATAGCGATTTTTAGCAGGACTGCAACATTGCGGCGGACAGATCGGACCCCTTACTGACATTTTTGACACTTTCGGGAGGGACCAGTGACATTACTACAGTAATCGGTGCTAAAAATATGCACTGTTACTTTAATAATGACACTGGCAGGGAAGGGGTTAACCCAGGGGCGATCAAAGGGTTAAGTGTGAGCCAAGGGGGTGTTTTCTAACTGTATGGGGGAGAGACTTGTGGAATCAACACAGAGAGCTGTAATCCAAATTAGGAGGATCACAGGGGGAACAACTGTCTGCTGTGTTTAAAACCACAGGGAGCGATCACGGGTGCCCAGCGGTAATCGTGGCCGTGGGCCCCCGTGGTTTGGCTTCCCCACTGCGTAATGTGGGTGCCCCCAGGAGCGCTCCCACACACCGACGTTACTATGCGTCAATTTGAGCAGCCGAGCCAGCCTGTCGAAGTATGTCTGCGGTGGGCGGTCGGCAAGTGGTTAAACTTACTTTAAAAATCTGTCCGCTGGCCATCTCTTTTCACAACTTCTTGGCTTCCCTGCACGCTTTGTAGCTTCTCCTCTGCTGTTTACTTTTAATTTCTAAAGGACTACATATCCCATGGCACCTTGCTGCCTGCAATAAAAAAATCTTGTACTGACTCCACCTACTGAAAAGCCTCCTCCCCACTCCTCTGTAGTTCAGATGCGGGCTCTGTGAAATGTGTGGCACAGCAGTGCCCCTTCACAGGGCATAGTGAATATGTAAAAACGTGAATCTTATGAGCTGCTATGCTGATGTATTCTTATTTTAAAGGTATAAATATAAAAGAACAACTGCGCTTACTGAAGAAAATTAACCAGCTGCTGGCACTACAATACAACAATATTGTTAAAAGCAACTGAAAACATAATCAGTGCCGTGCTAAAAACAGGAAAACAAGTCAGATAGATCTAACATGTATGGTATCACATAATTGCATTTAAATCATAAAAATTTAATAAAACTATGTATGGTATCGCATATTGACATTTCAATCATAAAAAAAAAACAAAAGTGCATCGTGCAAAACTGTGCAAAGTCTCACAATGTAGGTCTATATATATTTCCACCTTTCAATGGGGTGTATAACAGTGCAAAAAAGTCCACAAGGATGAGAATATAAAGTGTCCAAATCTGGTAAGCGGTGGAACGCTTAGATCGGCCTTGTCATCTTTGAGCACTCCGTGATGTGAATGCACTTGCACCGAATAGCGGTGATGGTCCTGTGATTGGCACTTTGCTAGCCTAGCCTCAATATCAGATCGAGACTTGGTTTCTGCTGTGCTGGTGCTCATGCACCGGGTGCCTACAGTGATTTGCGGATTGTCGAACCAACCTCACTGTGAGAGTGAGGCTTGATTTCTATTGCCCTTGTTTTATATTGAGAGTGACACATCCATCATAATGAGGTGTGGAACGAACGCAATACGCCGTCACACACATGTTGTATCTTTCAATGGTGATAAGAACAATGAGGAATTTAATTGCAATTTAATTGATTGATTTACCTATATATAAGCGCAATATGCAGACACAAGCTCATACCCCAGATAAAGTCAAGGTGAACGAAACGTACGTTGGGTTGGACGGAGCTCATCTCTAAATATTTGGGACACAATCAAACTTTTTGGCAACAATGCAAAACGTTATGTTTGGGGTAAAAGCAACACAGCTCATCACCCTGAACACACCATCCCCACTGTCAAACATGGTGGTGGCAGCATCATGGTTTGGGCCTGCTTTTCTTCAGCAGGGACAGGGAAGATGGTTAAAATTGATGGGAAGATGGATGGAGCCAAATACAGGACCATTCTGGAAGAAAACCTGATGGAGTCTGCAAAAGACCTGAGACTAGGACGGAGATTTGTCTTCCAACAAGACAATGATCCAAAACATAAAGCAAAATCTACAATCGAATGGTTCACAAATAAACATATCCAGGTGTTAGAATGGCCAAGTCAAAGTCCAGACCTGAATCCAATCGAGAATCTATGGAAAGAACTGAAAACTGCTGTTTACAAACGCTCTCCATCCAACCTCACTGAGCTCGAGCTGTTTTGCAAGGAGGAATGGGTAAAACTGATAGAGACATACCCCAAGCGACTTACAGCTGTAATCGCAGCAAAAGGTGGCGCTACAAAGTATTAACTTAAGGGGGCTGAATAATTTTGCACGCCCAATTTTTCAGTTTTTTATTTGTTAAAAAAGTTTGAAATATCCAATAAATTTCGTTCCACTTCATGATTGTGTCCCACTTGTTGTTGATTCTTCACAAAAAATTACAGTTTTATATCTTTATGTTTGAAGCCTGAAATGTGGCAAAAGGTCGCAAAGTTTAAGGGGGCCGAATACTTTCGCAAGGCACTGTACATGTTAAATCTATCTGACTTGTTTTCATGTTTGGCGGCACTGTTTATGTTTTTAGTTATTCTTATTTTAAAACCTCTAAGCACAACCAACAAGCAAAAAATTGGGGGAGCAAACCCTGAACATGTATATCTAAAGCCGGTGCAGCTATGGACCAAGCAACATGTATATTAAAAAAGAATAGCGCAACCATGCAAAAGAAATGACTATTAAATATGGAGACAATCCATAAATAAAAATGGGGGTTTAGTCCCATCATATGGCCATATCGTGCTCAAGCCCACCACTGCGTCAAAGTACCCCATTATCAGTGGGTCCTACACTATCCATAGAAAAGGGGTGAATCCAGCCTTTCTAACCCTTGGAGACAACACTCCTTGCTGGGATGGATGTGCTAATGCACTACAAAGGACTCCTCCTGTATCTACTTGATGGTGGACACTGATAGAGTACAGGTGTGTGTGGGGGGTGGAAAGCTCAACCTCAGAAGTCTGGTCAGACTGAATACATAATAAACAAGCAAAAAATTGACGCTATTCTTTTTTAATATACATGTTGCTTGGTCCATAGCTGCACCGGCTTTAGATATACATGTTCAGGGTTTGCTCCCCCAATTTTTTGCTTGTTTATTATGTATTCAGTCTGACCAGACTTCTGTGGTTGAGCATCCCACCCCCCACACACACCTGTGCTCTATCAGAGTCCACCATCAAGTAGATACAGGAGGAGTCCTTTGTAGTGCATTAGCACATCCATCCCAGCAAGGAGTATTATCTCCAAGGGTTGGAGAGGCTGGGTTCACCCCTTTTTTATGGATAGTGTAGGACCCACTGATAATGGGGTACTTTGACGTAGTGGTGGGCTTGAGCACGATATGGCCATATGGTGGGACTAAACCCCCATTTTTATTTATGGATTGTCTCCATATTTAATAGTCATTTCTTTTGCATGGTTGCCCTATTCTTTTTTAATATACTCTAAGCACAACCACCTACAAACACTTTCATATGTGTTCACTAAAAATTGATTAACAGACTATTTGTCCTCTAGTGTAAAATCAAACCAATATTAGAACAATCATATATACATAAATGCGTGTTGAAAGAAGTATAAGAAGCACTGTTGGACATTTTGGATATTTTCTTTGATAGAGACATTTATGAGTTAATTCTATTTTTTTTTTTCAATGTTCAATGTTGGTTTGATTGATTGCTCACACATTTTTGTAATTTCATTTTTATAAATTTTCACATGTGCATTTATTTATATATGATTTATGCAATAGTGGATTGATTTTAGACTAGAAGACAAATAACACCTTGTGTTAATAAAATTGTAGTGAACACATATGAGAGCGTTTTTAGTGTAGTATGTCACAAAATTCAAGTAAGTAAATGTGTGGGGCTCTTCACAAAGTAAGTTTACAAACTTCAAGATTATTCAGATTAACCGCTTTATGACTGCCCGCCACAGTTATATTGCAGCAGGCAGCCGCTCCTGGGCAAACCGACGTAGCTATACGTTGGTCGGGTGCAAGAGGCTAGGGGGCGAGCATGCGTTCGTCAGTGGGGAAGCCGATGCAGCAGGCAGGCGGCTCCGATTGCCGCCTGACACCCGCGATTATTCCCCGCTGAGAGAGAAGAACGGTCAGCTGTTGTAAACACAGCTGACCGTTCTTCTGGCTGGAATGATCAAAGGAGCCCCTGTGATCCTTCTATATAGGAAGACAGGTCTCTATGGTCATTTCACAAGCCACGCCCCCACAGTTAGAATCACTCCCCTAGGCTCACATTTAACCCCTTGATCATCCTCACTGTTAACCCATTCCCTGCCAGAGTCATTATTACAGTAACAGTGCATATTTTTAGCACTGATTACTGTAGTAATGTCACTGGTCCCCCCAAAAGTGTCAAAAATGTCAGTCAGGGGTCCGATCTGTCCGCCACAATGTCGCAGTCCCATAAAAAAATCGCAGATCGCTGCCATTACTAGTAAAAAAAAACAATAAAAATTACATAAATCTTTCCCGTAGATAGTAGACGCAATAACGTTTGCGCAAACCAATCAAAATACGCATATTGTGATTTTTTTTTACCAAAAATATGTAGCAGAAAACAAATTGGCCTAAAATGTTAAAAAAATTAGATTTTTCGTTTTTTTTTGGGGAATGTTATATAGCAAAATGTGAAAAATATTGTGTTTTTTTTTCCAGAATTGTCGCTTTTTTTTTGTTTATAGCGCAAAAAATAAAAATCGCACAGGTGATCAAATACCACAAAAAGAAAGTTCTATTTGTGGGGAAAAAAGGACATCAATTTTATTTAGGTACAGCGTCACATGTCCACGCAATTGTCTGTTACAATAACGCAGTGCTGAATCCCAAAAAATGGCCTGGTCAGGAAGGGGGCAAATCATTTCGGTCCAGAAGTGGTTAATAAGAGCAGGCTAGAAATAAATGAAATACAATGTGCAAATGAATATATGATTTTACATTTGACTGTAGATACGCTTTAAAACAGCTATTATCTGTAAAAGATGGCAGTAAATACACCCCTTCACTAGCCTGCATCAGCAGATACTGCTATGATCACTAGAAGCTTCTGAAGACGTCACATGATGACGAAACACATCAAGCTGCAACGCATGCTGCGTAACTCCTAGTGTACGTGGAACACGCGCTGACATTTTTTGCCACAAATAGAGCTTTCTTTTGGTGATATTTGATCACCACTGCGGGTTTTGTTTTTTTTGCGCTTTAAACAAAAAAAAGACCGACAATTTTGAAAAAAAAAAAAACAGTTTTTTTTTTTGCTTTCTGGTATGAATTTGATCCAATAAAAAAATGTAAAAAAAAACAAATTTCCTTATCAATTTAGGCCAATTTGTATTCTGCTATATATTTTTTGGTAAAAAAAAAAAAAAATCCCAAAAAGCATATATTGATTGGTTTGTACAAAAGTTATATCGTCTACAAATTATGGGATATTTTTATGGAATATTTATTGATTTTTTTTTTTTTTACTAATAATGGCAGCGATCAGCGACTTATAGTTGGACTGCGACATTGCAGCAGACAAATCAGACACTAAGTGAAACTTCTGACACTTTGTTGGGGACCAGTGACACTAATACAATGATCAGTGCTAAAAAATCTGCACTGGCAGGGAAGGGGTTAACATCAGGGGCAATCAAAGGGCTAAATGTGTCCCTGGGGAGTGCTTTATAACTGTGGGTGAGGTGCTTGTATTGTAAGAAGACAGAGATCTGTGTTCCTGCTTAGAAGAAACATTAGATCCCTATTTTCTTCTGTCACAGAATGGTGATCTGCCTTGTTTACATAGGCAGACTGCCGTTCTGTCTGCCTCGGGAACGATCGGCGGGCCCTGGTGGACATCGGGTCCGTCGGACCCGCTGATTGGCTCCTGCTGTGTCCAATCACAGTGGCAGCGGGTTGGGTGCCCCAGACCCGGAAGAAAAAATCACTTACAGGTACATGATTTTGCGCTAAATGGCCCCCCGCCGCAGTATATGTAGGTGGGGAAGTCCTTAAGCGGGTATTTTATATATATATATATATATATATATATACACACACAATTTTCTTTGAATTATGTATGTCACAATAACAAATATTTACATAGGCAAGCGCTGTGTACACACAGAGCACTTTAATCTTGTGGGTTATATTTTTGATCATTTCTGGAGATAGTTGGGATGTAAGATTAGAAGGAGGGACCAGTGGGAGACATGTGGGGGACCCTGGAAATCTAAACTCTCATAGGCCATAGCACCATTTTCAGTGATTGTAGCAGTGTTAGAGAGTGCAGGAAATGGGGAAGGTGAGTTTTTTTTTTTTTTTTATTTCTTTATTTCTGTTTTTGTGAAAGGGTCTCTTTAAGGCCTAACTTCAGCTAAATTTTATTTTTTTTGTTTTGGATAAAATAGAACAGAGTTAAAATGTAGTTATTATTTCTATTTGTGCTACATTGGCGAGAGTTTCCCTCACTCCCTGTCCCTATGGGATGACAAGATGACAAGTAAATGGGAATATGCTTGTCGCTGGAACAAGAAGGTGCAGACACCAATCAAGATGTTTTAAGAAGATCTAACTCGTTTCCACTATAGCTAAAATGTGTTTTTGTTTTTTGTCTTTCTGTCCTCATTGAAGAGCTTTCCGATCTCACCCTGTTCTGAAGACAAGTGTAGAATTTTAGGCATTTTTTTTAAATAAAGATATGAGAACATGTTGTGTTTAGAGACCGAAGATGGCATCTGGTGTTTGCAAAAGGACCAGACATGCTGTAGACTGGACATGTTAAACCTAAATTATGTCACATTTAAGACAATCTGACACTTCTCATACACCTGTTTAAAAATATATATAAAAAAAAAAAATCTTTATTATATTTTGTACCAGGTAAAATTCATTCCAAAGTCAATATTCTGTAAAGTGATGAAATAAAGTATACCTATATTAGGTTATAGATATGGCTAGGACATCATACAATGCACTAAATCAACTTTTATTTATGTTTCTAGTAGGGATAGACCGATTATTGGCAAGGCCGATATATCGGTGGCCGATATGCACTTTCCCCGATTATATCGGTATCAGCCCTGTAACTGGCCGATATTGCCGATATTTTTGTGACATCACTCTGCCTTCTTAGGCCGCCTCCCTCGCCTTGGACAGCCTCGTCTGGAGTCGGGACTAGTCTTGCAGGAGTGTTTCACAGCCATACACCCACCCACAGCAGCCCAGTGCCAGCCAGCCACCCACATCCACAGGCCCTTTACCAGCCATCTAGCCACAGGCACTGTACCAGCGAGCCAGCCAGCCACCCACAGGTCCTGTACCAGCCAGCCACCCACAGGCCCTGTACCTGCCAGCCACAGGCACTGTACCAGCCAGCCACCCACAGGCCCTGTACCAGCCAGCCACCCACAGCACCTTTGCCAGCCACCCACCCACCACAGGGTGCCAGACAGCCACCTACCACAGGGTGCCAGACAGCCAGCCACCCACCACAGGGTGCCAGCCAGCCAGCCACCCACAGACAGGGTGCCAGACAGCCAGCCACCCACAGGCCCTGTACCAGCCAGCCACAGGCACTGTACCAGCCAGCCGCCTACAGGCCCTGTACCAGCCAGCCACCCACAGCCCCTGTGCCAACCACCCACCTTCCACAGGGTGCCAGCCAGCCAGCCACCCACCAAAGGGTGCCAGCCAGCCACCCACCACAGGGTGCCAGCCACCCACCCACCACAGGGTGCCAGCCAGCCACCCACCCACCACAGGGTGCCAGCCAGCCAGCCACCCACCACAGGGTGCCAGCCAGCCAGCCATCCACCACAGGGTGCCAGCAAGCCAGCCATTAAGCATTAAACAAAAATTAACATGTTCAGTACCAGATTTGTGTCAAAAAAATTCTTTATTTTTCAAAACTTTAAATGTACAAAATATCAGCCCATATCGGCCGATACCGATACGTAGTGACCAAAATATCGATATCAGTATTGGCCCTGAAAAAAACATATCGGTCTATCCCTAGTTTCTAGTATATTTGGTATCACACCTCACTGTGTGCTAGCGATGTGTCAAAAACCCCCCTGTTCGGTTCGCACCAGAACATCTTGATCAGGGGAAAAGTTCTAGCGAACATGCAAACTCTATTAAAGGCTATTGGACACGAACATGAAAAATCAAAAGTCCTCATTTTAAAGGCTTATATGCAAGTTATTGCCATAAAAAAGTGTATGGGGACCCGGGTACTGTGGGGGACATGTATCAATGCAAAAACATTTTTTTTAAACAATCAGGTGCAGTGATTGTAATAATGCTTAAAGTGAAACAATAAAAATGAAAAATTACTTTTTTTAATATCATGCCTGGGGAGGGGTTCCCTAATGTGCCTTCAAAGTGGTGCATCTGTACGATGTATGGATCTTGCTGCAGCAATACTGACATTTCTAAAGGAAAAACTGTAATTTAAACTTGCTCGTGGCTGTAATGTAGTGTCAGCTCCCGGCAAAACAGATAAAAAAAAACATTAAAAAAAAGGCATAGGGTCCCCCCCCCCTCCCCCAGTCCATACCAGGCCCTTAGGGTCTGGTACAGATTTTAAGGGGAACTCCTGGCCAAAATCGAATTGGTCTGGCGGACATCTAATACATCTCACTCCTACACTAAAGCAGCAGGGATTGGAGCACTTGTCAGGATAGAAGGAAAATGGATGGGGCAAAATACTACCAAATTCTTGAGGAAAATCTGCTGTCTTCTGCCAGAAAATTCTCAATAGGAAGAAGGTTTACCTTCCATCATGACAATGATCCAAAGCACACAGCAAAATTCACCACATAGTTGTTGAGGGAGAAGAAGATGAATGTCCTTGAGAACTGTATTATTAGTAGTAATCAGCATGGATTCATGAAAAATCGTTCTTGCCAGACCAATCCATTAACCTTCTACGATGAGGTGAGTTGCCATCTAGACAAAGGTAAGCCTGTGGATGTGGTGTATCTGGACTCTGCAAAGGCATTTGACACCGTTCCCCACAAATGCTTACTGTACAAACTAAGGTACATAGGTATGGACCAAAGGGTGAGTACCTGGATAGAGAACTGACTCCAGGGGAGAGTCCAGAGGGTGGTGATAAATGAGGAGTACTCAGATTGGGCGGGTGTGGAAAGTGGACCTGAACAAAATAATGGTGTGGGCAACTACATGGCAGATGAGGTTTAAAGTTGAAAAATGTATAGTAATGCACTTGGGCATCAGAAACACGAAAGCAAGCTCCTCACTAGGGGGGGGGGGGGGGGTAACCTCTGAGTGAATCTAAGATGGAAAAGGACCTGGGCGTCCTAGTGGACAACAGGCTTGACAGTGGCATGCAATGCCGAGACGTTGCAAGCCAAAAGGGGATTCACTCCAGAAATAAAGAGATTATTCTCCCACTCTACAAGACTCTGGTCCGGCCACATCTGGAGTATTCCATCCAGTTCTGGGCACCGGTCCTCAGGAAGGATGTGCTGGAGCTGGAGAGAGTCCAGAGAAGGGCAACAAAAATAATTAGGGGAATGGAGGACATCAGCTATGAGGAAAGACTACAAGCATTGAACTTATTCTCTCTGGAGAAGAGACGATTGAGGGGGGATATGATATCAATGTACAAATACCGTACTGGCGACCTGAGCATAAGGAACAAACTATTCAGAGAAAGGAAATACAATAAGACACGTGGCCACTCACTAAAACTAGAGAAAAAATGGTTTAACCTTAAAATACGTAAGGGGTTCTTCACTGTCAGAGCAGTAAGGATGTGGAATTCTCTTCCACAAGCAGTGGTATCAGCAAGGAGCATCGATAGCTTCAAAAAACTATTAGATGGGCACCTTAAAGACCACAACATACAGGGGTATACAATGTATGGTTAACATCAAACACACATACACTTTAAATCTTAAGATTGGCTGAGCAGCACAACGGGAGATTTAGCAGGTCAGATCAATAAGAAAATCTGCTGTGGACAGAATAAAATAATAATGAGCTATCAGCCAAAAATATACAACTTGGTCTATAACTTTTTGAGCCCCATTAATTCATATACTGTACAATGCGGTAGCATGAGGTAAAACCTGCTTTAACACACATTTTATCACTCGATATTGCAGGTAATAATAAACCCAAAATCAAAAATATAATATATTGCAGCTCACCAATCACTAAACCTGTGGCTGCATTCGTTTGGGGGTAGTAGAGTGTTAGATGCACTAGCAGATTTAGATACATTAACACATTGAAGCTAAACTCCAGCTCACACTTTAGAAGCAGTTACAGCAAACAGTTAACAGGCTTTTAACATGAATACATAAAAGATGAGAATTGTAAGCACCCCTTTAAGTAGTAATGGTCTCAACCCTCTAACTGCTATGTCTGCAGGACAGCTTGTTCTGTTGACAAATCTGGTCAGGTCACCTAAAAAGAAAACTAATGCAGCCATCACATCTAAGAATTGGTAAGCTGCAATACAATAAATGTTTGATTTTGGGTTTAGAGTGTTACTAAACCCAGGAGCCTGCATTCACTATATCTGGTCTCCCACAGTACACAGAACATACAAAATTGAATTATTTTAGTAAATATAAACTGATAAATACCTTTTCTCATCAGTAGTATATAGCAGTCTTGTGATTTCTTTTAGTGTCTGGCCGAGGGAGGAGTTTTCATTCTCCCCTGATTGCCCTATGAGGCTGCAGGGCCCCTGACCCTCTGTCTGGACAGTGCTGATAGGCCCTGTGCTAATCGCATGAACCCTCCCAAGAAAAAAAATAAAAACTCCCTAGCAATACACACCAAACTGAGCATGTGTAGAGTACCCCCAAGGCCCTGTCTTATCAGGAGATGGATTGGGGACAGTGGAAGAAGGAGAGAAGACAAAGAAGTCAGAGAATGTCAGAGAAGACAGGATCAAACAGCCTTTTTACACAATGCGGAGGATTAACCCTTTAGGTTCCACAGTGACTATAACAAGCATGCTTTACTGCATATACATACTGATTTTACTATTGTGGGTTTAATAACACTTTATTAGTGCTTTAAAAGAGAAGTATGGTTTTAATTTTTTGGGGGAATTATACTTACCTAAGTGGATGCTGTATTGGTCTGATGCTACACTGAGAACCAAGGGATGGAACACCGCCAATCGCTCAGTTCTGAGAGCAGCTCTCTGCTCTGCCTCCTCCTTGCTCATTGGAGCACTTGGCTGTGGAGGGGCGGGGAGTGGCTGGCTCAGGCTCTCAGCAGCTCGCTGAGAGGCTGAGCCGGGTGTCAGTCCAGTTACCTGGTGGATGCCGACTTCCATTGTCATGATGACGCGGTGCCTGGACCAACATCTGTGACCTCAGCAGAGAGCGGACTTCAGCGATCTGCACTCCTGTGATCCATAGATGTACAGCCAAACGAGCTTTGGCTGTACATCTCCTTTAACCACTTGCCGACTGCCTAACGACTATTTACGTCGGCAGTCAGCCCCTCACAGGCACAGTGATGTAGTACTACGTCGCTAGCCTGTGAGGCTCTAGGGAGCGAGCGCGCGCCGCTGGAGGCCCGCTCCCGCTCACTCACGGACCCCCCCCGCGTGTGTGAACGGCGGACCCGATGTCCGCCGGTCACTCGCGATCGTCGGTTACACCGGGAGAAAGGCAGACGGCTAATGTAAACAAAGCGGTCCTGCTATGTATGCTGTTACATGAAAAGCCACATCCAATCACAGTTAGAAGCATGCCCCTAGGGACACACTTAACCCCTCCTTCTCCAATAAAGTTACCCCTTCCCTGCCAGTGTAATTTTTACAGTAACAGTGCATATGTATAGCACTGATTACTGTAGTAATGTCACTGGTAACCCCAAAAGTGTCAAAAATGTCAGTCAAGGGTCCAATCTGTCCGCCACAATGTCGCAAAACAAAAAAAAAACAATAAAAATTACAAAAATCTTTCCCTTAGTTAGTAAACATAATAACTTTTGTACAAACCAATCAAAATACGCTTTTTGCGATTTTTTTTACCAAACTTATGTAGCAGAAAACAAATTGGCCTAAAATGTTAAAAAATTTTGATTTTTAAATTTTTTTGGGGAATTTCATATAAAAAATGTGAAAAATATTGTTATTTTTGCAAAATTGTCACTCTTTTTTTGTTTATAGCGCATAGTCAAAAAATCGCACAGGTGATCAAATACCACCAAAAGAAAGCTCTGTTTGTGGGAAAAAAAGGACGTCAATTTAATTTGGGTACAGCGTCACACGACTGCACAATTGTCCATTAAAGTCAAGCAGTGCCGAATCGCAAAATAGGCCCTGGTCAGGAAGGGAGTAAAATCTTCCGTGGCTTAAGTGGTTAATGCACAAATTGAGGTGTCTTAAACTGTCATTCAACTTAAATGACACAGCAAGGTACTTTTACAGTGGCAATCAGTGCATCATCACTGCAATACACCACGATGCATATTGTCATGCGTGCTCCCCCTGCCAACCTGTGCTGTGATTGGACACAGAACAGGTTTGGAAGCTGATTTTAGACAATGATTTTGGCTGAAGGCAGCTGATCAACTATGGCCAATCACACACAGAGTTCTGTGTTTACAAAAAATAGAACTCTGTGTATTGTGAACAGTGATCTGGCATATTTGGGAGAAAAAAACAGCCATATAGCAAAGTAGAAGCAGCACACATTACACTTGTTAGGCACACAGCTAACCTCTTGACTGTCCCTAGATGCTAATCCCTTTCCACCCAGTGTCATTATACAGTGTTAGTGTATAATATTATTACTAATCACTGTATTAGTGTCACTATAGATGTCAAAGAGGAGACATAGAGAAGGAGGTGTGGCCCAGAGTGGTAAAACATGCCCTATTCTGTGATGCATAATGCAGTGCATGATGGGATATGGCATTTCCTGGAAGGTCACATGGCGATACAGGACGTCAGAGCTCAGAAAGCATTCTTGAACATTTTGAAACGAGAGGTGAAAATTCAAAGCTTCCATGGACTAGTTAAATGAGAGATAAGTACATTGGGATGGCTGGGGCAGAAAAGACATTGGAAAAGGCTTCAATTTACTATGCAAAGTTAAATTCTGTCTGAAAAGGTGAACATAGTCTTTAATAAAACACATATTCTGATTGGATACTTCGATCTGCATAGTGTTATTGGACAATGCGTGCCATGATCTCTAATACCCAACAGATTTCCCTGTCTTCACACAGTCCTCCTATACCTGTGTGACTAGTTCAGATTAGTCAAATGTGTGCAGTTTAATGCAATATATTAGTATATTATTATACAGGATTTATATAACGCCAACAGTTTATGCAGCACTTTACAGGGGGTAGAGGGGGACAGTACAATTACAATATAGTTCCATACAGAATGAATAAGGGGACCCTGCTCATAAAGCTTTCAATCTAAAGGGAGGGGGAGGTGGTAAAAAAAGGTAATAGCTGTTGGGGATGATCTGATGGAGTTCTTAGGTGGACGTGGGGGTAGGCTTCCCTGAATAGGTGAGTTTTCAGGGATCAGCTAAAGGCGGACAGGGTAGGGGCTGACCAGACATACCAGCACAGGGAGTTCCAGAGGATGGGAGAGGCTCTGAAGAAGTCCTGGAGACAAGCATGGGATGAGGTAACAAGGGAGCTAGAGAGCAGGAGGTCTTGGGAGGAATGGAGAGGATAATTTGGGCGATATCTTCAGATGAGGTTGGTGATGTAGCTGGGGGCGATATTGTGGAGGGCCTTTTATGTTGTGATTAGTTTTACTAACAGACTGAAGGGGGAATTGCCTGTGTAAAGGTAGGCCAGTGAGGAGAGAGTTGCAGTAGTAAAGGCCGGAAATAACCAAGTCGTGAATAAGTATACACAGTATCTTTCCATTGCATTTCATACTCACTGAAACATAGAGACAAGTTTACTTTTGATATTTCTTGTGAAAGGTTTATGCATCAGCTACTACCCTGTACAGACCAGACACTCTTAGATTTTTATACCTTGAATATCGTAAGGCAAAGGCAGATCCCATTGTTGTATATTTATAGCAATAGAAATGGCACCATAGGAGACATCTGCACTAATGTACTGTTGAGCACAGACCTCCTGGTTGGAAATTGGAATGATGTTCCTGCTGGACAAAGTTCAGCAAATCTCTCCCTACAAAAAAAAAAAAAATGAAATTTGCATGATTACTCCTGATTAGACAGAGCCATATTATTACTGATTATGTTTTGCGATTTGATGCCAATTTATTCAGGGCATTTATTTAATTATAAAATCAGTATGAGTTAGCGCTTCCAGCAACCTCTAATAGGTCACATTGGTCAATTTGGAAAATCAAGTCAATCAGCTGAACTATATACCAATTGCATCCCATTCTCTATATTCTACTGGTCTGTGAACGTCTGCATTAATATACCGACCTCTGTCTGTCGCTAAGCATGCAAAGGGTAAATCTAAACCCAGCCAAGCAGGTGAAATACATAGAGTAGATATCAATTGTTTAAGCAGCCACACGATACAAGAGGAACTTCAGTCATTTTTTTTTTTTTTTGGATAGTATTAGAGCAGGGGTGCTCAACCTTTTGAAGAGCGAAGGCCACTTTAATGATTTGGTAACCAGTCTCGGGCCACAATAGAATGAAATAGTTCAGAATTTCAATTTTTAAAATTTTGAATAGCATACTGAACATTTTCCTCCTGCAGCCGCTGAATGCATTTGGGAGGAAAAGGAGGAGAAGCCGGCATTCAGCGGTTGCAGGAGGAAAATGCAGAGGATCGGTTCCTGTATGTGCCACCCCTCCTGTCCAAGTGTAAAGCTGAATGTAACAGGGATGCAGCACAGGCCCCCTGGAGCATTGGGCAGTATTGCCATTGCGACCAATGACGTTACACAAGTGTTTGGAGGGGTACAAACATGCCCCCAAACTGCAAATGTAAACAAGGCCTTACTGTCTTGAGCCCCTATAAGGCTGCTTTTGCACTGATGTGCTGTGGTTCACCTGCACCTGCAGCTTACCTGCGGGTTAGCTGCGCTTTTACAAAGACTTTTATTATATATTGCGGGTGTGGGTACCCACTGAAGAAGTCCTGCCCCCGGGACGTAACGCGTATGGGGAGGAGCCTAGTGACATCACCTGCTGCCATCTCTTCTGGATTTGATGTATAAAGTGCTCTTTACCTTGCACTTGGTTGAAGTACTGGCTTTGTAAGTCTTTTACCTTTTACCACAATAAATGTAATTTTAGCAGAGAGCACTACATTTTTTTTATTTGTCTTTGCATACCGGATTATCTATCCATGGAGATATCGTCCATGCTGGTTACAAGGAGGTTATTCCTGGCTATGCCTGTATAAGAGTTACCTCTGATTCACAAGTGCCCACACACACTTCTGGATGGTATAGCTGGATTAGGATAGCATTGGTTGCTGCATCTCAAGGATTAACACCCTCAATGGGCATGCATTTTTTACCTACCTGTTGAATCCGGGGTCCAATTGTTAAGGTGAGCAGCTGTAAGTGTATGTGGTGGAGGCTTCACATAGACTGATTCACTGAATGTCTGTTTTTAATGCACATCTCCTGCACCTTTCGGACTCTGTGTGCCCTGTATCTATGGACTTTTTTCTATGAATATAGCACTACACTATTGTGTGGACTGTTGACAACTAAGCACCTATAGCATCTATCTGTTCTTATCAACATTCCCTTGTCTTTATTTTCTTAACTCTTTGTTCCTTGGTATCCTGTCTAAGTGAAATGTATCCTTTCACCAATACCCTACATGCTTCACCACTTCTGCGGTTTCATCGTTGCATTATTAAAGTGGTTGTAAACCCCTGCCTATGCCCAGTGAAGTAACGGGTTTACGATGATACACAGAGATGAGACAAATCCTCCTGTATAAGCTGTACCTATTTATCTGCAGCCTTCTCTTCTCTACATCTATGCACGAGCTAAAATTTATAAAACTAGTCTGAACTGTCAGAAAAAGGGGGCAGAGAGCTGAAGTTTCACTCTGCAGAGTTCAGTGAGGAAAGCTCTGAGAGTTGATTGGAGGGAAGAGACTATACTTTCTCAATCAACTTTAACTATTTGTAATCCTTATGCTGCTAGCATTTTTTTTTAAAAGATATTTTGTTGAGATTTTAAACAACATACAAATACAATGAACAAAGAGGAAACAAACCCTCCTTGACAAGAAGGGAAACAAACAGTTCAATGCTAATAAGCATTACCTAGATTGATTATGCTCCCCCCCCCCTCCAACAAGATAGGATAAGCTGTTAATTACCAAGGCAAAAAGTACAAGTCAATACTCAAAAAAACATATGGTGCACTCAGCACTCGGAACGGCAGGTACAATTCCTCACGGGTTAGCAGAAGGGGAACTCAGGTCCACAGGGCTCGGAGTGGGTAGAGTGAGAGGACTGGATACCCAGCTATGCCAAATTTTATCAAACAGGTGTGGATGACCCCGTAACTCAAAGGTAAGTTTGTAAAGGGGAAGGCAGTTGCTAATCAATTGAAGCCAGGCAGCAACTGTAGGTCCCATAGGGCCCTTCCAGCACAGAAGAATCGCTTTCTTAGCATAAAAATACAGGATGCGTAGCAATCGTTTGACACGGCCCGAAACCAACAGGTCCCCGAACACGCCCAACAGGCAATTCTTCGGATGGAGGACATTAGGGAGACCCAGAACCGAGGACAGGAACACGTTAACTTCAGCCCAGAATTTAGCTACCACCGGACTGGACCAAAAACAGTGAAAGAAATCGACAGGATGCCCACAACCCCTAAACAATCGGGGGTGGGACGCATGCCGAACTTATGTAGGCGGCCAGGAGTAAAATAGCTCTGATGAAACACTTTCAATAGGATCAGATGGTCATTGGAGGCTATAACCGATTTGTGATAGGTGTCAGTAAATTCAGTCCAGTCATCCTCACTAAAGTCAATGCCCATATTAACCCAGCGTGTTTGTGCCCTGGTAAATCTAGGATTGGAATCCGTCATCAAGAAAGAATAGTATTGAGAAATGAGTTTTGTAGTACCGGGGTCCCTAAGCAGTTTCTCCAAGGCAGACATGCTCAAAGGAGCCGATAGCGAAGTAAACTGAGCCTTCAAAGCATGTCTGAGTTGGGCGTAAAAAAAACCAGGCTGAGGCAGGCAATTCAAACTCCCCCCGAAGCTGTTGCAAAGACTTGAACCCCTGAGCAGATGGTCACAGGTGAGATTGTGAGAATTTCCCAGTCCTCTTTTTCCCATCTTCAGATCCAAGTTCTAATTGGATCCCTTTATTACTTTTTCCCTGATTCTCACCAGGTAGTGACGTTCATGCAAGATGCGTGCGATAACTTACTGCGCAATGCCATGCGGTACTTTTGACTAGATAACATATGCGAGTTCATACCGAGAGTTTATTTGTGAATAACACTGTTTTCATTTTTTTTTTTTAACATTGTGTGATATGGTACCGCATACTAGAATGCGGTACCATATCGCTTAGTGAATTGTACCCATTATCAAATATTTGTCTTTATCCATTATGGTGATGTCCCCACTTCAGTCTGCAGGCTTGATTATTATCTTTTGATCTGATTCCAGATCTTTCAGTGCTCCCTTCCAATGATAAAAGGATTGTGTTTTATCTTAAAAAATGTAAGATTTGCTTTAAAACTATGAAGCTCATTCTTCATTAGTCTCATAAATAATTGGATAGTAGGTATCCGCAAAAAAAAGAATAGTCTTATTATGTTTAACATTTGTAAAGGGACATAATGCTTTTGATTCCAACATTTCATTTTCTTTCTGTATGTATTCAAGCAACTTCAAAGTTGAAATGTTTCCTTTTGTTAGAGTACTAGTTTTAGCTTTTTTATAATCTTTAGCATTTCCTTTAGGTAATGATAATTTTAATGCCAATTTGTTTGAAATGGGAATAATGTTGGAAGAATTTTATAAAAGATGTGATTGGTTGTTTGCCACATTTCATCATTACAATTGTACCATTTCTTGTCTTTGACCCTCTAAAAAATCCTAAAAAACCTAAAATATGATTGCTGTTTCTTTGATTCTTTCCAAAATCATTCCCCCTTTGTTGATATAAATACCTAAAATGTAACGCACATCATTCAACCCTGCATGTAGCGCAGGAAAGGTGGCATTTTTTCAGAGCCTGTTGGTTGTTAGACTCTATGCCACTTGTCATTTACCTGCATATTTGATTATTTCATCCAACCCAGAAGAATGAGGAAATTAATGTGAGTGTAGGATTTCTACCAGAGCCCTTTTTGAAGGGGCCCAGAAGAAAAAAAAGAAAACAATACAGATATACGTTTAAAGTGTATGTCCACATCATATGGGGGAAAACACAGTGGAATAGTTGATTGCCTACAGTTTTGGGGTTCGCGTATCTTTCCCCTGTGTACAAATTGTATAGAAAATGAGAAAGAAAAGTTAAAGATAGAGATGTATATTCTGTATTCTGTATTCTGTATGTATATGAGTTTTCTCAAAAAGGCATATACATAGACATCCTATTGCACACATAATACTAAAACTTATCAGAAAAAAAACATAGTAAAAGAATTCAGGTGTTTTGCAAAGCCAAAATTACATAATAATTAGTAAAAATGCACAAAATTAATTTTTTTTTAAATCACCAGGAGCCATTGGCAGGAATAATTGATAACTTCACACAATACTGTAATAAATGTTCGAAATTCGCCTAAATTCCGAACTTTTTGCTGTAAAAGTTCGGAATTCGGCCACCAGAACTGCCTAAAATGCAATGGGACAGGAACTGGGCTTTAAAAGCCCGTGATTGGCCCAGAAATATCAGTAAAAGCAGATTGGAGTGACTAGGGGGTCCAGAGGCCAATCAGGAGTGAACACGCCCCCCATACGCCCCCCAGTATATAACATAGCCCCACCAAATCTCTAGCACTGTAATAGAGAGGCTGTGCAATAGAGTGGAAGCATTTCTGTTACTCCTGCTGCTCCAGTGTCATTTTGCAATTATTAGTGTGAGGAAAGGGATATGCAGTGTAGTTAGGGTACTATATACCACTATAGTTAGATTCAATAATCTAGTTTCTGTAGGGAAAGTGTTAAGTGTCAGGGTGACCGTAGTGTAGTTTAGGGTGAACTGACTCTGCTATGCCGGGGTGACCGAACTCTTCCATGTCAGGGTGACCGTAATGTAGATCTATATATATATATATATATGGAATCAAAAAACACAATTTTAAAGCCCTAAAACCCAATAAATGCCCCTAAAAAGTGCCTAGGGTTCTGGGTCATGCCCCAGGGACTATTTTTCACACAAAAAAAAGTTCTTAAAAATTGTCGTTTTTGATAGAGAGACAATTATTGAAAAAATTATTGAAAAAAAAAGAGATTTCTTTGGATTTAGTGTCTGGGGGTCTAAAAAGTGTACCTTTGAAGTTTCAGCTCTGTAGCATGTCCAGAACCAGAAAGAAAAGATCATTTTTCTTAGAATTTCAGTAGCGCAGGGATGGGGTTCCTCTCCTTTTACACCTGGGCGTTTTTGTTTCAGGCGTTTATTGGGCGTTTTTTGGGCGTCTTTGGAGGCAGGCATGACATCTGAACTTCTGTATAGGGGTATATATACACACACACACATATATATATATATATATATATATATATATATATATATATATATATATATATATATATATATATATATACACACACACACACATATAGGTGTGAAAGGAGCGGAACCCATCCCTGCGCTACTGAAATTCTAAGAAATATTATCTTTTTTTCCTGGTTCTGGACATGCTACAGAGCTGAAACTTCACAGGTACATTTTTTAGACCCCCCCCCCCCCCCGACACTAAATCCAAAGAAATCTTATGTTTTTTTTTTTTTCAATAATTTTTTCAATAATTGGCTCTCTATCAAAAACTAAAATTTTTAAGGACTTTTTTTGTATGAAAAATAGTCCCTGGGGCATGACCCAGAACCCTAGGCACTTTTTAGGGGCATTTATTGGGTTTTAGGGCTTCAAAATTGTGTTTTTTTATTCCATATATATATATATATATGTATATATATATATATATATATATATATATATATACACACATATATATATATATATATATATATATATATATATATATATATATATATATATATATATATATATATACACATACACATTTGGACCTTTGCACATGAACCGGTAAAGGGGGACGCAACAGGCCCTATGCTGGGAACTGTGGCTGCACATATGTGTACCCGGCTTTATGATGTGCTTTGGAAAGCAGACATCTAGAAGCAGGTTTTCAAGAAAGCATGGATGTTTCAAAAAGATATGGCCTGCAGGTAGTCTACTGTAGTAAGGAAGGAGTACAGTTGTGTCATGACATTAATACATTTTGGCACATGCATGCATGCAATGGTGCATCATGATGCCATTGCATGTTGGCATGCAGATGTGATGTGCAGAGTGACATCACTTGTATACAGTATGTCCATTGGGCAGAATCATTAGAGACTTTATAAGGCCAGTGTTCACAAATAGGGATGGGCCGAACACCCCCTGGTTCATTTTACATCAGAACTCTCAAACATCACAAAACCTGAACCCTGAACCCCTTTGAAGTCTATAGGACCCAAATTAGAAAAATCTAAAGTCCCCCTTTTGAAGGCTTATACAGTTAGGTCTATATATATTTGGACAGAAACATTTTTGTTTTTTTTAGGTATTTACCAAGTCATATTCAAGTTTTAGTTATATAATGGAAATGGACTGCAAGTGCACACTCTCAGGTTTAATTTGAGGGCATGTACATCCAAATCGGAAAAGAAGGGTTAAGGAACTACAGTTCTTAAGAATAGCCAACCCCCTTTTTCAAGGAACCAAAAGTAATTGCACAATTGAATCAAAAGCTGTTTCATGGCCAGGTGTGGGCTACTCCTTCATTATTTCTTCATCAGTTAAGCAGGTAAAAGGTCTGGAGTTAAATCTAAGTGTGGTATTTGCATTTGGAATCTATTGCTGTGAACCTACATCATGCCTTCAAAGGAGCTGTCCATGCAAGTGAAACAGGCCATTGTAAGGCTTCAAAAACAAATCCATCAGAGAGATAGCAGCAACATTAGGTGTGGTCAAATCAACAGTTTGGTACATTCTGAGGAAAGAAGAACATACTGGCGAGCTCAGCAACATAAAAAGACCTGGATGTCCACAGAAGACAACAGTGGTGGATGATCGCAGGATCCTCTCTGTGGTAAAGAAAAACCCATTCACAACATCCAGACAAGTGAAGGACAGGAGGTGGGCGTATCATTGTCAAAGTCTACAATCAAGAGAAGACTTCACAAGAGCAACTACCTACAGAGGGTTCATCACAAGGTGCAAACCATTTATAAGCCCAAAGAATAAAAAAGCCAGATTAGACTTTGCCAAAAAACATCTAAAAAAGCCAGTCCAGATCTGGAAAAGCATTCTTTAGATGGATGAAACTAAAATAATCTGTACCAGAATGACGGGAAGACAAAAGTGTGTAGAAGGCTTAGAACAACTCATGATCCAAAGCACACAACGCCATCTGTAAAACATGGTACAGTCAGTGTGCTGGCAGAGGCATGCATGGCTTCCAGAGGCACTGGGTCATTGGTGTTTATTGATGATGTGACAGAAGACCAAAACACACTGCAAAACCAACCCAGAAGGTGGAATATTCTGCAATGGCTGAGTTAATCACCTGATCGCAACCCATTTAAGCATACAATTCACTTGCTGAAGGCAAAACTAAAGACAGAAAGACCCACAAACAAAGAACAACTGAAGGTAGCTGCAGTTAGAGCCTGGCAAAGCATCAGAAAGGAGGAAACACAGTCTTTGGTAATGTTCATGGGTTCCAGACTTCAGGCAGTCATTGCCAGTTAAGGATTCTCTGCAAAATATTAAAACTGAACATGTTATTTATGATTATATTCATTTTTCCAATTACATTTGAGCCCCTGTGTATAAAAAAAGTTGCAGTTCCTAAAATTTGTACTTGATATTTATGTTCAACCCCTTGAATTAAAGCTGAAAGTCTGCACTTCACATTCATTTGGATTGTTTCATTTTAAATTTATTCTGGTGACATACAGAACTAAAGGTATGAAAATTGTGTCCAAACATATATGGACCTAACTGTATGCAAGTTATTTGCCAAAGAAAGGGTATAGGTGCCCGGGTACTGCTCTGGGGGACATGTATTAATGCAAAAATGTTTTTTAAAAAGATTGTTTTTACAGGAACAGTGATTTTAATGATGCTTAAAGTGAAACAATAAAAATGTAAAATTCATTTAAATACAGTGTCAAGGGGGTCCTCTTATTCTGCATGTAAAGTGGCGCATCTGTACCATGTATAGAGCCTGCTTCAGCAAAACTGACATTTATAAAGAAAAAAAATTACATTTAAATTGATGGCAATACAAAAATGTTTAAAGAAATGGTGTCATGTCCCCCAAAATCCATACCAGACCCTTATCCAAGCATGCCCGGCAGGTCAGGAATGGGGGGAGGGGCGAACGAGCTCCCCCCCCCCCCTCCTGAACCATACCAGGCCACATGCTCTCAACATGGGGGATGCTTTGGGGCAAGGTCACCCCAAATCACCTGGGCTGTGGTTGTGGGATTCTGCGGGCAGGGGGCTTATCTGAATCTAGAAGCCCCCTTTAACAAGGCAGCCCCCAAAAAGTGTTAAAGATAAAATAAAAGACAGGTGGCAGTTTTTGACAATTCCTTTATTAAAAAAATAAAAAAAAACAATGTTCCCTGATGTAGATCCATCATCAATCTTGACGCCGCCACCACTGCTAGACGCCGCCAAAAACTGTGTCTTTTTTTAAATTTATTTTTGACACAATTTTGGTGAATGGTAGGGGAACAATGCCCCATAATCATTTACATAGGGGGGGGGAGAGCGAGAATCTGGTGGCCCCCTTGTTAAATTCCTGCCCACAGACCCCCACAACCACAGTCCAGGATAGTGGAGAAGAGGCAATTGTCCCCATCAACATGGAGACAAGGTGCTTTGGGGTGGGATGGGCAGAGACCCCCTGCCCCAAATCTTCCCCCAAAGTTGAATGCATGTAGCCTTGTAGGGTTCAGGAGGGGGGGGGTGCATGCTCTGCATGTTTTTAATAGGGTCTAGTATACATTTTGGGGGTCCCAACACATTTTTTTGGTGTGGGGGTTTCTCTCAAAATCCATACCAGATCCAAAGAGCCTGGTATGCACTGGGGGGACCCCAATTCTGTTTTTTTAAACATTTTTCTTTTGCCTGCAATTTTTTTTTTTTTTTTTGCATTCAGCTGTCTGCGGGGAAGCCCATTGACAGCTGATGAATCATCTGTTGTTAAGACTGCCTGTTGGCATGTGTACTTGTATACACTTTGAGACTACTCCTTCTGTATTGCTTTTCATACAAACTTTTAGGAAATCTGTTAAGGTTAGGTTAATCTAGAAGTTTTTCCAAACACACAAACATTTGGTTCATTGCAGTCTCTCGCATAAAAGATGGTTTCAGTGCTAACTTTTCCATAGCTGCCATTTAGATTAAAACCTACTTAGAGGTTTTAGGGGTGTATATATAAAAAAAAAATTATGAAAAATAGCCAGGGATGCCTGATGCTTGCCAGCCCAGTAAAAGGTAAAAAAAATAGCTGGTGGCTATATAATGGCCAGCAGCTGTTATTGACTGTGGGACCCAGTCGAAGGAAGGAAGGAAGGAAGGAAGGAAGGAAGGAAGGAAGGAAGGAAGGAAGGAAGGAAGGAAGGAAGGAAGGAAGGAAGGAACGAACGAACGAACGAAGGAAAAGCCAACATGATCAGGGGGCAAAACAGACTCCTTCTTCATCGAGTCTTAGGAAAGACTTTGATTAAACAGACTCATGTAAGCAGATACCAAATAGAACTGTGATTTACTGCTTGGATTCATTTTAGGATGACAGGTTAAGCCAATGTTAGTGAATGAAGAATTAGGTAGTCAGAATTCCTCAGCCCTGATGAAGGGAGTAGTATATTTGGCCCTTGAACTGCGTTAGATTTTGTCTGCTGTGAATTTTGACATCTTGACATTTAGAGGTTTGTTTGGTGCTCTCATTGGGTTTTATTTGCTGTATGCGGATTCTCAATTCTGGGTCCTTTCCCTGTTCCTCGGGGGAGTCCAAAATTTCTAGAGTGCTTCCAAACCAAAGTCACTGTGCTCCATGATGATTTCAGTGACCCTTAGAGCATCAGAATCCAATTCCCCATTCATTCTTTTGTTTGAACTTTTCTAATAAGGCAAAATGTTGTTTAGGTAGTAGAAACATATTGTCACAAAATAGTTAACAAATGCATTCCAGAGGATAAAAAATGTGTAATTTTCTTCCAATGTGTATGCATTAAGTATACATTAATAACAGTAATAACAGTATTATAAAGTAATAACAGCTCAAAACGTTATACTTATTTCTAAGAAAGGTAAATTATTTAGCCAAATTATGTATACATTGAAAAATAAAAAAATATTCCCATTTTTCAGCTTGTACATACACATATTATTTACAAAGTTATCACATGACCATCCATACACCTGCCCTTACCCAAAAGTTTCTCTATAGAACAAGCCTATAAAACATTAAAGATTTATTGTATATCTGCCAAAGCATGTGACTTTGTGGAAAGTCAAAAGAAAATGACCGTCATTATGAAATGGCTGCTGAGTCAGGTTCAGACGTCCCACATTTAATTCAGTATAGTGTGCAACAAGCTACAGTGACCAAATACATTGCATTTTCATTAGTGATATGACAAGAGCGCACTACCTCAGAGTACAGATTAAAAGAAGAAAGTCAACAAGGTAAATTCAAGGGACAAAGGAGTCTTCGTTTTAAAAGAGACAATGAAAAACAAGACTGCATTACTGATATGTTAAAGTAAGTATATCTTCTTGTTAGTGCCTTTTTGGGAATTTATATTAAAATGTACTGTATTTGGTTACTGTACATGCATCTTATGTTGTAGCTATATGATGACCAGCAGCTGTCATTGACTATGGGATCCACTCTGACGTGTGACGTCTGACGTGTCTGACGTAAAACTTTTCTCTGCATACTTTTTATTTACATCAGCATTTCTCAATATTTTTTCAGTCATTCACCCTTTAAGTTTTACACCCTTTAAACGTATGCAAATCTCTACGGCACCCTTGTCTTAAATGTAAAAAATGTAAATGCCACTTATCAGAGGGAAACCTAAGCCTGAGATAAGGCACACAACTGCCTTTATAAAGGTAACTCTACATTGCAAGTCCCCTATTCACATTGGAGATTCGTTCATCATGTCCCCACATATCAAAGTCTCCCCTTCACTTTAGAGGCCCCCTCATCACATCAGTGTCTCCCCTATATACCAGAGGCCCTACTGTCAATTTAGAGTTGCCCCATCACAGAGCCCCCCACTCACACAATTCCCCATCACAGAGCATCTAATTACACAGTTCCTTCTTCACATCAGAGTCGTACCTTTTGGCTCCAATAGTGTACCAGAGCGGGTGGTGTAGGAAATCTGGAGAAGGTGGACTTCTTTCCTTTCCTGAAAGCCTAGGGTTACTCTGCATGCTGCCTGCCGCGGAACAGAATCATGCATTACCATTGTGCAGGTGAGCAGACCACCTTCCCCGGAGCAACAAATGAGGCTGTGCGTCTTGATTCTAGAGAATCAATGGCTATAATGGTGTTGGTGGCCGGCCTGCCTTCACCATAGCAACTCATGACTCTGACCAATGGCTACTGGATCTCTTAATCAAGGAACCCCAGGAAAAAACAGACACCACCACCACAGTAAATATTGGCAGCTAAAGTTGTTTGACTTCCATAATCAAACCATGTGCAAGCAATTTTTTTTTCTCCTTTTAGGTGATTGAGTAATGTTTGCAAATTGAAATTTCACCACATTCACTAAGCTCTGGGGAAAATTCCCTTGAAAAGTGTAGCTTCTCTTGTTGAACAGTCTTTTGTCATTAGTAAATCAACCCCTATGAGTCTAAAAATCCTTTAAACACCATGCACTTCTTGTGTGGGTTGATATCTTATCATGATGACTGTAAACCTAACCACCCAAGTTTTATATAAGCTTTAGTACACTAATATAATTTCAAAAGTAATTTTGAAATCTGCAGTTTTCATTAACCACTTCAGTTTTACTGTGGCAGGCAGCCCCTCCTGCGCGAACAGGCATAGGTCTATATTGGTCACATGCCTGCAGCTAGGGAGCGAGCGCGAGGCGCCGCTGGCCGGCACGCTACTGCCCCCACTTGTCAGCGGGGACTCCGATGCATGGGGCAAGCGGCTCTGATTGCCGCCTGCCACCCGCGATCGCTCCCTACTGAGAGAGAATGGTCAGCTTTTCTTCTCTCTGGAATGATCACAGAGTGCCTGTAATCCTTCTATGTAGGATCACAGATCTCTGTGATCATTTCAAAAGCCCCTCCCCCATACAGTTAGAAACACACCCCTAGGTACACATTTAACTGCTTGATCACTTACTGTTTTAACCCCTTCCCTGCCAGTGTCACTATTACAGTAACATTGCATATTTTTAGCACTGATTACTGTAGTAATGTCACTGGTCCCCCTAAAAGTGTCAAAAATGTCAGTTAGGGGTCCGATCTGTCTGCCGCAATGTTGCTATTATTAGTAAAAAAAGTACTAGTACTAGTAAAAAAAAACAATAAAAATGACATAAAACTTTTCCGTAGTTAGTAGACTTGATAACTCTTGTGCAAACCAATCGAAATACGCTTAGTGCGATTTATTTTACCAAAAATATGTAACAGAAAACAAATTGGCCTAAAATGATAAAAAATTTAATTTTTTAATTTTTTGGGGGGAATTTTATATATCAGAAAGTGAAAATTATTGTTTTTTTTTTTTTCAGAATTGTCACTATTTGCTGTTTATAGCGCAAAAAATAAAAATCACACAGGTGATCAAATCCCACAAAAAGAAAGCTCTGTTTGTGGGGAAAAAGGACATCAATTTTATTTAGGTACAGCTTTGCACGACCGCGCAATTGTTTGTTAAAGTAACGCAGTGCTGTATCGCAAAAAATGGCCTGGTCATTAAGGGGGCAAATCCTTCCGGTCCAGAAGTGGTTAAAATAATACCTGGTGAGCCTGTTCTAAAGGGCCTTGTGGAAGCACTTGATGTGTCTCTGTCTCCAACTGTGTTCCTGCATTTTCACCTTGTGTCACGCAAACTTCTGATGGAGCAACAAAGTTGATTTACAAAAGGAGTTGTGAATGTTCACTTAAAATGTGTATAAACATTTCCTCAATTACCCAATCATGTAAAATGCATCTGCAGATGATTGGGTATTCAAAGTTCACTGCGATTTGCTTTTCACGTGATTGGATCATTTAGATGAATATTCATATAATATTGAGTTATTGTTCTCACTTCCTTTAGTAAATCAGTCTCAACATTTCAATGCACATCAAAAAGGCATGGTCTGTTGTTGTCACCATTAGGAACCCCACCCCAAAAAAATGAATTTAGACATCACTGAATTACAAGCATGTAGACAGAAAGTGGTTATAAAGGAGATCAGCAGCAGTAAGATACAACAAAAGATGAAATAAGAGGAAAAACATGCCTTTAAAAAAAATGTAACTTTTTTTTTTCTGTAATTCACAGTCATTTACCAAACTAAATGTCATTCAGTTAAGGTTTTCATCCATTAAGCAGAATGATATTACCAAGCCAAAAAGTGCTCCTTTTTGTAGCAAATCTCCAAATTACTGCATTAAGAGCCGGTTCACACTGAGGCGATCCGACTTTAGGGGGCGACCTGTGAAGTCGCGTGTAGGGTTGAGCGGACACCTAGATGTCCGTGTTCGACGGGTTCGGCCGAACTTTAAAAAAAAGTCCGGGTCCGTGTCCCGGACTTTTACCGAACTTTTCCCGGACACCGAACCCCATTGAAGTCAATGGGGACCCGAACTTTAAGGCACTAAAATGGCTCTAAAACACCAAAGGAAAGGGCTAGAGTGCTGCAAATGGCAGCAAAACGTAATTAAGAGCATGGCAAGTGCTCTGCAAACAAATGTGGATAGGGAAATAACTTAAAACAACAAAAAAAAACAGAAAAATAAAACAATGTTCTTCTTCATCTCTGAAGGACGAGGCCCATATGGAGTAGGAGGGAGGTTGAGGTGGTGGTGGATGTGGCGGTGACATAGGCGTGCGCACAGGGTGTGCTGGGTGTGCCTGGGCACACCCTAATCACCTAGGGCACATAGCATTGCCAGTGAGGAGATGGGAAAGATCTCCCTGGGACCTGCTCTGCTCTATTTCTCCTTGCCTACAGGTACATGGCCCCGATACATTACTCTCCCTGCTGGCAAACACATGCATGTGTATTTCAACTTTGGGGTGCACACCTTAATGCAATAGGCTGCGCACACCTATGGGCGGTGTAGGTGGAAGCGGCGGTGGAGGAGGACCAGGGCCGGATTAACAGCATCATGGGCTTGGTGCTGAGGATTTTGAAGGGCCTTAGGGCCGTGCCTTGCCATGCACCCAGAGGAGGAAGGGTGCAGCCATGCATGCCTAATTCAACATGGGATGCTGTCTCTGAAGCCCATAAACACATCCATGCATCGCCAACTGTCCCTCCTTGTCCGGCCTTCACGCTGTGTGGGGAGGTTCTGAGGGTGCTGCCTGGGGAAGCGAGCATAGAAGCCAGACTTCTGTGTTTACAAGTGACAGAAGAGCGGTAACAGTGAATATGGCCAACCCGGGGCCTATATAAAAGGTAGGGGCCTGGAGCTGCAGCTCCAATAGACCCTACATTAATCTGGCCCTGAGGAGGAGGACGAGGTAGCCAACACTGCTTCTTTTCACAAATTTTAAATGAGGGTACACCCCAAAAGAGTGAGAAAGAGCAAAAATGGAACAATGGGTGGGTAAGGTCGGTATCCATTGCTATTCTGCATAAGGTACGGAAAAGTCCCGTGGGATCCATGCCTGGTTCATTTTAATGAACGTGAGCTTGTCCACATTGTCTCTGGACAGGCGGCTGCGCTTGTCTGTTATAACGCCCCCAGCCGTGCTAAATACCCGTTCAGATAATACACTGGCTGCAGGGCACGCCAGCACCTCCAAGGCGTAAAGGGCAAGCTCAGGCCATGTGCCCAATTTGGAGACCCAGAAGTTGAAGGGGGCAGACCCGTCATTCACTACATGTAGGCGTGTGCACACATACTGCTCCACCATGTTGGTAAAATGCTGCCTCCTGCTAAGACGTTCCATCTGAGCTGCTGGTGCTGCTGTTTGTTGTGGCGTGCTGACAAAGCTTTTCCACATTTCGGCCATGCTAACCCTGCCTTCTGAGGTGCTGGCGGTGCCCTGGTTGCGTTGGCGACCTCCTCCTCCTCCTCCTCTGCCTTGTGCTTCCACTGTGGCCCCGCTGTCAGATGGGAATGCCAGCAGCATGGCGTCTACCAGCGTGCGCTTGTACTCGCGCATCTTGCGATCGCGCTCCAGTGAGTGAATTAAGGACGGTACGTTGTCCTTGTAACGGGGATCCAGCAGCGTGGCCACCCAGTAATCAGCACAAGTTAGAATGTGGGCAACTCGGCGGTCGTTGTGGAGACACTGCAGCATGTAATCGCTCATGTGTGCCAGGCTGCCCAGAGGCGACGAAAGGCTGTCCTCTGTGGGAGGTGTATGGTCCGTGTCCTCTGTATCCCCCCAGCCACGCACCAGTGATGGCCATGAGCTGGCCTGGGTGCCACCCTGCTGTGAACATGGTTCCATCTCCTCCTCCAGCTCCTCCTCCTCCTCATCCTCCTCATCCTCCAGAACTGTGCCCCTGCTGGACAATTGCGTCCCTGGCGTTTGCGTGTGCAGGAACCCACCCTCGGAGCCCCTTGCGAATGACTGCCCTGAAAGCCTTGGAAATGTTACCTCTTCATCCTCCTCCTCCTCCTCATCCTGTGCCACATCCTCTTCCATCATCGCCCGAATTGTTTTTTCAAGGAGGCATAGAAGTGGGATAGTTAAGCTGAGAACGGCGTCATTGCCACTGGCCATGTTGGTGGAGTACTCAAAACAGCGCAACAAGGCACACAGGTCTCGCATGGAGGCCCAGTTATTGGTGGTGAAGTGGTGCTGTTCCGCAGAGCGACTCACGCGTGCGTGCTGCAGCTGAAACTCCACTATGGCCTGCTGCTGCTCGCACAGTCTTTCCAGCATGTGCAAGGTGGAGTTCCACCTTGTGGGCACGTCACATATGAGGCGGTGAGCGGGAAGGCCGAAGTTACGCTGCAGCGCTGCCAGGCGAGCAGCAGCAGGGTGAGAACGCCGAAAGTGCGCACAAACGGCCCGCACTTTCTGCAGCAGCTCTGACATATCGGGGTAGTTTTTAAGGAACCTCTGCACCACCAAATTCAGCACATGCGCCAGGCAAGGGATGTGCGTCAAACCGGCTAGGCCCAGAGCTGCTATGAGATTTCGCCCGTTATCGCACACCACCAGGCCGGGCTTGAGGCTCGCTGGCAGCAACCACTCATTTGTCTGCTGTTCCATGCTCCTCCACAACTCCTGCGCGGTGTGTGGTTTGTCCCCCAAACAGGCAAGTTGTAAAACTGCCTGCTGTCGTTTACCCCTGGCCGTGCTGAAGTTGGTGGTGAAGGTGTTACGCTGTCCGGATGAGGAGGCGGTAGAGGATGAGGAAGCGGAGTAGGAGGAGTTAGGAACAGGAGGCAAACTGAAGCGCCCTGCAATCCTCGGTGGTGGAAGGACATGCGCCAAATTGCTATCCGCCTCAGGCCCATCCGCCACTGCATTTACCCAGTGTGCCGTTAGGGAGATATAACGCCCCTGACCGTGCTTACTGGTCCACGTATCCGTAGTTAGGTGGACCTTGGCACAGATGGCGTTGCGCAGTGCACACCTGATTTTTTCCCCCACTTGGTTGTGCAGGGAAGGGATGGCTTGCCTGGAAAAGTAGTGGCGGCTGGGCACGACGTACTGTGGGACAGCCACCGACATAAGGTTTTTAAAACTGTGCGTCTCCACCAGACGGAATGACAGCATTTCAAAGGCCAATAATTTTGAAATGCTGGCATTCAGGGCCAGGGATCGCGGGTGGGTAGGGGGGTACTTCCTCTTCCTCTCAAGTGTTTGGGAGATGGAAAGCTGAACGCTTCCACGGGACATTGTGGAGATGGTTGTTGGTGACCCAGGTGGTGGTGTTGCTGACAGATCGTCTGTTTGCGGGGTGGCAGGTGCCGGTATCACTACAGATGTGGCTGGAGCGGCCGAGACTGCAGCAGAAGAGGAAGCAGGATGAGCCAGAGACGTTTCTTGGTTTTGAAGGTGTGTACTCCACTGCAGCTCGTGCTTTGCACTTAGATGCCTGATCATGCAGGTTGTGCTCAGGTTGAGAAGGTTCATGCCTCGCTTCAAGCTCTGATTGCACAGGGTGCAAACCACTCGTGTCCTGTCATCAGCACATTTTCTAAAGAACTTCCACGCTAGAGAACTCCTTTGAGCTGACTTTGGTGCGCTCGTTCCCTTGCTGCGTTGGGCAGTAGCGGGCGTAGTGTCTAGGGCACGGCCGCTCCGCTTCTGCACCCTGCTCCCTCTTCTGCTGTGCTGGTGGCTCTGTGCGACCACCGCCTCTTCCTCCAAACTACTCAGTTCACCTGCATGACGTTCATTCCATGTGGGGTCGAGGACCTCATCGTCCTCCACATCATCTTCCACCCAGTCTTCACCCCTGCCCTCCTTGTCGGTCTCCACAATGCTGAACGCCGCAGCAGTTGGCACCTGCGTTTCGTCATCATCGGAGACGTGCTGCGATGATCCTTGCATGTACTCATCTTGAGGAATAAGTGGTTGGGCATCGCTGCACTCAATCTCTTCCACTTCTGGGGCAGGGCTAGGTGGATGGCCCTGGGAAACCCTGCTGACAGAGTCCTCAAAAAGAATAAGAGACTGCTGTATGGCTTGGGGCTCAGACTGCTGGCCTGATTTGCAAGGGGGTGAGGTGAAAGACGGTTGGACATTGGCTGCAGGTGCCAACTCTGACCTTTCTGCAGTAGACTGGGTGGGAGACAATGTGAAGGAACTGGAGGCACTGTCAGCAGCAAACCAATCTACTATCGCCTCAACTTGTTCTGGCCTCATCACTTCTAGGGGCGTTTGATGCCCTACCAAATACTGATGCAGGTTCTGTCGCCTACTCACACTTGAGGAAGGTGTTTCACTTGTGCGTGTAGCTGGCACAGATCGACCATGTCCTCTCCTTGCAACAGGAGCTCTACCAGCAGCACCACGACCCAGGCCACGGCCCTTATTTGACGGTCTCCTCATATTTCTGTAATTTAAGATCTTGCCCTAGAAAGGTTTTTATTGAATAGCGGAATAGAAAATATGATCCAAAAAAAGTGTATGTATATCACACGTACACAACCACACTAGGCCCCAATTACTATTGTTTGTACCCCTAAAAGGCTAGATGAGGAGTAGGGGGAGTATGGAACAGGCAGCACCCTCAAACCTTCAGAAGTATGAGATGAACCCCAACAACTTGGAAAGGTGGATCTCTCTCACACGTACCGACACAGACTATCCCGCAATTCAATTGATCCTCAAAGGTTTTTATTGAATAGCGGAATAGGAAATATGATCAAAAAAAGTGTATGTATCTCGCACGTACACAACCACACTAGGCCCCAATTACTATTGTTTGTACCCCTAAAAGGCTAGATGAGGAGTAGGGGGGGTATGGAACAGGCAGCACCCTCAAACCTTCAGAAGTATGAGATGAACCCCAACAACTTGGAAAGGTGGATCTCTCTCACACGTACCGACACAGACTATCCCGCAATTCAATTGATCCCCAAAGGTTTTTATTGAATAGCGGAATAGGAAATATGATCAAAAAAAGTGTATGTATCTCACACGTACAGAAACACACTAGGCCCCAATTACTATTGTTTGTACACCTAAAAGGATGGATGAGGAGGAGGAGGAGTATGGAACAGGCAGCACCCTCAAAGCTTCAGAAGTATGAGATGAACCCCAAAAACTTGGAAAGGTGGATCTCACACGTACCGACACAGACTATTCCGCAATTTAATTGATCCCCAAAGGTTTTTATTGAATAGCGGAATAGGAAATATGATCAAAAAATGTGTATGTATCTCACACGTACAGAAGCACACTAGGCCCCAATTACTATTGTTTGTACACCTAAAAGGATGGATGAGGAGGAGGAGGAGTATGGAACAGGCAGCACCCTCAAAGCTTCAGAAGTATGAGATGAACCCCAAAAACTTGGAAAGGTGGATCTCACACGTACCGACACAGACTATCCCGCAATTTAATTGATCCCCAAAGGTTTTTATTGAATAGCGGAATAGGAAATATGATCAAAAAATGTGTATGTATCTCACACGTACAGAAGCACACTAGGCCCCAATTACTATTGTTTGTACACCTAAAAGGATGGATGAGGAGGAGGAGGAGTATGGAACAGGCAGCACCCTCAAAGCTTCAGAAGTATGAGATGAACCCCAAAAACTTGGAAAGGTGGATCTCACACGTACCGACACAGACTATCCCGCAATTTAATTGATCCCCAAAGGTTTTTATTGAATAGCGGAATAGGAAATATGATCAAAAAATGTGTATGTATCTCACACGTACAGAAGCACACTAGGCCCCAATTACTATTGTTTGTACACCTAAAAGGATGGATGAGGAGGAGGAGGAGTATGGAACAGGCAGCACCCTCAAAGCTTCAGAAGTATGAGATGAACCCCAAAAACTTGGAAAGGTGGATCTCACACGTACCGACACAGACTATCCCGCAATTTAATTGATCCCCAAAGGTTTTTATTGAATAGCGGAATAGGAAATATGATCAAAAAAAGTGTATGTATCTCGCACGTACAGAAACACACTAGGCCCCAATTACTATTGTTTGTACACCTAAAAGGATGGATGAGGAGGAGGAGGAGTATGGAACAGGCAGCACCCTCAAAGCTTCAGAAGTATGAGATGAACCCCAAAAACTTGGAAAGGTGGATCTCACACGTACCGACACAGACTATTCCGCAATTTAATTGATCCCCAAAGGTTTTTATTGAATAGCGGAATAGGAAATATGATCAAAAAATGTGTATGTATCTCACACGTACAGAAGCACACTAGGCCCCAATTACTATTGTTTGTACACCTAAAAGGATGGATGAGGAGGAGGAGGAGTATGGAACAGGCAGCACCCTCAAAGCTTCAGAAGTATGAGATGAACCCCAACAACTTGGAAAGGTGGATCTCTCTCACACGTACCAACACAGACTATCCCCCAATTTAACTGATCCCCAAAGGTTTTTGATTAAATAGCGGAATAGAAAATATGATCCCAAAAAAGTGTATGTATATCACACGTACACAACCACACTAGGCCCCAATTACTATTGTTTGTACCCCTAAAAGGCTAGGAGTAGGGGGGAGTATGGAACAGGCAGCACCCTCAAACCTTCAGAAGTATGAGATGAACCCCAACAACTTGGAAAGGTGGATCTCTCTCACACGTACCAACACAGACTATCCCCCAATTTAACTGATCCCCAGAGGTTTTTGATTAAATAGCGGAATAGAAAATATGATCCCAAAAAAGTGTATGTATATCACACGTACACAACCACACTAGGCCCCAATTACTATTGTTTGTACCCCTAAAAGGCTAGGAGTAGGGGGAGTATGGAACAGGCAGCACCCTCAAACCTTCAGAAGTATGAGATGAACCCCAACAACTTGGAAAGGTGGATCTCTCTCACACGTACCAACACAGACTATCCCCCAATTTAACTGATCCCCAGAGGTTTTTGATTAAATAGCGGAATAGAAAATATGATCCCAAAAAAGTGTATGTATATCACACGTACACAACCACACTAGGCCCCAATTACTATTGTTTGTACCCCTAAAAGGCTAGGAGTAGGGGGAGTATGGAACAGGCAGCACCCTCAAACCTTCAGAAGTATGAGATGAACCCCAACAACTTGGAAAGGTGGATCTCTCTCACACGTACCAACACAGACTATCCCCCAATTTAACTGATCCCCAGAGGTTTTTGATTAAATAGCGGAATAGAAAATATGATCCCAAAAAAGTGTATGTATATCACACGTACACAACCACACTAGGCCCCAATTACTATTGTTTGTACCCCTAAAAGGCTAGGAGTAGGGGGAGTATGGAACAGGCAGCACCCTCAAACCTTCAGAAGTATGAGATGAACCCCAACAACTTGGAAAGGTGGATCTCTCTCACACGTACCAACACAGACTATCCCCCAATTTAACTGATCCCCAGAGGTTTTTGATTAAATAGCGGAATAGAAAATATGATCCCAAAAAAGTGTATGTATATCACACGTACACAACCACACTAGGCCCCAATTACTATTGTTTGTACCCCTAAAAGGCTAGGAGTAGGGGGAGTATGGAACAGGCAGCACCCTCAAACCTTCAGAAGTATGAGATGAACCCCAACAACTTGGAAAGGTGGATCTCTCTCACACGTACCAACACAGACTATCCCCCAATTTAACTGATCCCCAGAGGTTTTTGATTAAATAGCGGAATAGAAAATATGATCCCAAAAAAGTGTATGTATATCACACGTACACAACCACACTAGGCCCCAATTACTATTGTTTGTACCCCTAAAAGGCTAGGAGTAGGGGGAGTATGGAACAGGCAGCACCCTCAAACCTTCAGAAGTATGAGATGAACCCCAACAACTTGGAAAGGTGGATCTCTCTCACACGTACCAACACAGACTATCCCCCAATTTAACTGATCCCCAGAGGTTTTTGATTAAATAGCGGAATAGAAAATATGATCCCAAAAAAGTGTATGTATATCACACGTACACAACCACACTAGGCCCCAATTACTATTGTTTGTACCCCTAAAAGGCTAGGAGTAGGGGGAGTATGGAACAGGCAGCACCCTCAAACCTTCAGAAGTATGAGATGAACCCCAACAACTTGGAAAGGTGGATCTCTCTCACACGTACCAACACAGACTATCCCCCAATTTAACTGATCCCCAGAGGTTTTTGATTAAATAGCGGAATAGAAAATATGAACCCAAAAAAGTGTATGTATATCACACGTACACAACCACACTAGGCCCCAATTACTATTGTTTGTACCCCTAAAAGGCTAGGAGTAGGGGGGAGTATGGAACAGGCAGCACCCTCAAACCTTCAGAAGTATGAGATGAACCCCAACAACTTGGAAAGGTGGATCTCTCTCACACGTACCAACACAGACTATCCCCCAATTTAACTGATCCCCAGAGGTTTTTGATTAAATAGCGGAATAGAAAATATGATCCCAAAAAAGTGTATGTATATCACACGTACACAACCACACTAGGCCCCAATTACTATTGTTTGTACCCCTAAAAGGCTAGGAGTAGGGGGGAGTATGGAACAGGCAGCACCCTCAAACCTTCAGAAGTATGAGATGAACCCCAACAACTTGGAAAGGTGGATCTCTCTCACACGTACCAACACAGACTATCCCCCAATTTAACTGATCCCCAGAGGTTTTTGATTAAATAGCGGAATAGAAAATATGATCCCAAAAAAGTGTATGTATATCACACGTACACAACCACACTAGGCCCCAATTACTATTGTTTGTACCCCTAAAAGGCTAGGAGTAGGGGGGAGTATGGAACAGGCAGCACCCTCAAACCTTCAGAAGTATGAGATGAACCCCAACAACTTGGAAAGGTGGATCTCTCTCACACGTACCAACACAGACTATCCCCCAATTTAACTGATCCCCAGAGGTTTTTGATTAAATAGCGGAATAGAAAATATGATCCCAAAAAAGTGTATGTATATCACACGTACACAACCACACTAGGCCCCAATTACTATTGTTTGTACCCCTAAAAGGCTAGGAGTAGGGGGAGTATGGAACAGGCAGCACCCTCAAACCTTCAGAAGTATGAGATGAACCCCAACAACTTGGAAAGGTGGATCTCTCTCACACGTACCAACACAGACTATCCCCCAATTTAACTGATCCCCAGAGGTTTTTGATTAAATAGCGGAATAGAAAATATGATCCCAAAAAAGTGTATGTATATCACACGTACACAACCACACTAGGCCCCAATTACTATTGTTTGTACCCCTAAAAGGCTAGGAGTAGGGGGAGTATGGAACAGGCAGCACCCTCAAACCTTCAGAAGTATGAGATGAACCCCAACAACTTGGAAAGGTGGATCTCTCTCACACGTACCAACACAGACTATCCCCCAATTTAACTGATCCCCAAAGGTTTTTGATTAAATAGCGGAATAGAAAATATGATCCCAAAAAAGTGTATGTATATCACACGTACACAACCACACTAGGCCCCAATTACTATTGTTTGTACCCCTAAAAGGCTAGGAGTAGGGGGAGTATGGAACAGGCAGCACCCTCAAACCTTCAGAAGTATGAGATGAACCCCAACAACTTGGAAAGGTGGATCTCTCTCACACGTACCAACACAGACTATCCCCCAATTTAACTGATCCCCAGAGGTTTTTGATTAAATAGCGGAATAGAAAATATGATCCCAAAAAAGTGTATGTATATCACACGTACACAACCACACTAGGCCCCAATTACTATTGTTTGTACCCCTAAAAGGCTAGGAGTAGGGGGAGTATGGAACAGGCAGCACCCTCAAACCTTCAGAAGTATGAGATGAACCCCAACAACTTGGAAAGGTGGATCTCTCTCACACGTACCAACACAGACTATCCCCCAATTTAACTGATCCCCAGAGGTTTTTGATTAAATAGCGGAATAGAAAATATGATCCCAAAAAAGTGTATGTATATCACACGTACACAACCACACTAGGCCCCAATTACTATTGTTTGTACCCCTAAAAGGCTAGGAGTAGGGGGAGTATGGAACAGGCAGCACCCTCAAACCTTCAGAAGTATGAGATGAACCCCAACAACTTGGAAAGGTGGATCTCTCTCACACGTACCAACACAGACTATCCCCCAATTTAACTGATCCCCAGAGGTTTTTGATTAAATAGCGGAATAGAAAATATGATCCCAAAAAAGTGTATGTATATCACACGTACACAACCACACTAGGCCCCAATTACTATTGTTTGTACCCCTAAAAGGCTAGGAGTAGGGGGGAGTATGGAACAGGCAGCACCCTCAAACCTTCAGAAGTATGAGATGAACCCCAACAACTTGGAAAGGTGGATCTCTCTCACACGTACCAACACAGACTATCCCCCAATTTAACTGATCCCCAAAGGTTTTTGATTAAATAGCGGAATAGAAAATATGATCCCAAAAAAGTGTATGTATATCACACGTACACAACCACACTAGGCCCCAATTACTATTGTTTGTACCCCTAAAAGGCTAGATGAGGAGTAGGGGGAGTATGGAACAGGCAGCACCCTCAAACCTTCAGTATGAGATTGTGTTCACTGTACCCCACAAAGATTGAGTTCACTGCACC
The DNA here is from genome assembly GCF_965119305.1 of Pelophylax lessonae. Lineage (NCBI taxonomy): Eukaryota > Metazoa > Chordata > Amphibia > Anura > Ranidae > Pelophylax > Pelophylax lessonae. The sequence goes on along the minus strand of NC_138769.1, from coordinate 85,293,827 downwards.
CCACAATGATTGTGTTCACTGCACCCCACAAAGATTGTGTTCACTGCACCTCACAAAGATTGTGTTCACTGTACCCCCCAAAGATTGTGTTCACTGCACCCCACAAAGATTCTGTTCACTGTACCCCACAAAGATTGTGTTCACTGCACCCCAAAAAGATTGTGTTCACTGCACCCCAAAAAGGATGTTGTTCACTGCACCCCAAAAAGGATGTTGTTCACTCCACCCCAAAAAGATTGTGTTCACTGCACCCCACAAAGATTGTGTTCACTGCACCCCAAAAAGATTGTGTTCACTGCACCCCAAAAATGATTTTGTTCACTGCACCCCAAAAAGGATTTTGTTCACTGCACCCCAAAAAGGATGTTGTTCACTCCACCCCAAAAAGATTGTGTTCACTGCACCCCAAAAAGATTGTGTTCACTGCACCCCACAAAGGATTTTGTTCACTGCACCCCAAAAAGATTGTGTTCACTGCACCCCAAAAAGGATGTTGTTCACTGCACCCCAAAAAGGATTTTGTTCACTGCACCCCAAAAAGATTGTGTTCACTGCACCCCACAAAGGATTTTGTTCACTGCACCCCACAAAGATTGTGTTCACTGCACACCAAAAAGGATTGTGTTCACTGCACCCCAAAAAGATTTTGTTCACTGCACCCCAAAAAGATTGTGTTCACTGCAGCCCAAAAAGATTGTGTTCACTGCAGCCCAAAAAGATTGTGTTCACTGCAGCCCAAAAAGATTGTGTTCACTGCAGCTCACACACAGAAAAATGGATGTGGATCACTGACACCTGCCTATCTCCAATCCCACACCACACAGCAATATCGATTGTAGTTTGTAGAACACAGTTTCCCTAAAATTCAGCAGACTCTGTCCCTAACAGGATTGAGAAGAGATCGTAGATCAGGATTGAGTGCAGATTCACCCCACCCCCCACACAGCAATATCGATTGTAGTTTGTAGAACACAGTTTCCCTAAAATTCAGCAGACTCTGTCCCTAACAGGATTGAGAAGAGATCGTAGATCAGGATTGAGTGCAGATTCACCCCACCCCCCACACAGCAATATCGATTGTAGTTTGTAGAACACAGTTTCCCTAAAATTCAGCAGACTCTGTCCCTAACAGGATTGAGAAGAGATCGTAGATCAGGATTGAGTGCAGATTCACCCCACCCCCCACACAGCAATATCGATTGTAGTTTGTAGAAGACACTGACCCTATATAATTCAGCAGACTCTATCCCTAAAATGCCTACAACTCGCCCTGCCTAAACACTCCGACCTGTCCCTCAATTCTATCCGGACACAAATGGTTTTTTCCTGCCTATCTTTCCCTAATCAGCAGCCAGCACGTTGATGTGTGCTCTGTCCCTGAATCTAAGCAGCATAATGACGCCGCTGCGGCTGCCTCGAACTTATAAAGACTTGGTCACATGCTTCAGACGGCCAATCACAGCTACTGAGACATTTGCAGGCATGGCTGGGATGGCTTAAGGCACACCAGTTAAACGATTGTTGATTGGCTGTTGAAAGCCCGCCATGAAAAGAGCGCCAAAGCATGCAAAACCCGGAAATAAAACGACCGAACACGGATTTTTACCCGAACATACAGTAAAGTGTCCGTGTCCGTGTTCGGGTACAAAAAATCCAATTATTCGGTACGAACACGAATAATACAGTCCGTGTTCGCTCAACACTAGTCGCGTGCACCGCTGTGCACCACAACTTCGGCGCGACTTGTAGGGACTTCACATAATGGAAGTCTATGCAAGTCGCTCCCAGGTCGCCCCAAAGTAGTACAGGACCCTTTTTCTAAGTCGGAGCGACTTGTGTCGCTCCTATTAGAACGGGTCCTGAACTACTCAATGGACCGCGACCTACCGCGACTTGTCAGGCTGACAAGTCGCCTGACAGGTCGCGCTAGTCTGAATGGGCTCTTAAAGAAGAAGTAGAGGCAAAGTTATTTTGTCCCTACTTCTATAGTAGGTCACAGGAGTGCAGACTCAGAGGAGATCCTGACTTTATTGTTGAGATCCATCCAGATGCCCGACCAGCACCGTCCTGCAAGACTGAGCCAGCCACTCTGGCCACCTCCACAACCCAGCGCTCAGTGAGCCCTGGAATGGCAGAGCAGAGAGCCATTGACTGACAGTATCTGCTATCTAGGTTTAATTCTGTTCACCATTTTTGTTCATTTATAGATACACAGAGGTGGCAGAAAGCAACAAGGTATACAATTTTCCATTTTTTATTTATAAAGACTATTCATTTATCTGGTAAGTAATTGGGTAGGGGAGGACTCTGTAGTCAAAAATAAAATGGCACTATCCCCATATAAATAGGTACATTAGACATTACAGGGAAGAGATAAAGGGGATTTTTAAGTACCCATCAAAAAACTAAATATTACATGAATGCACCAAATTCGAAAAAAATCATACAGTTTATTGACATATGTGGAAATATGAGAAATGGAAAGAAACAGAACACAGGGACCATATTCTACCCTGTATATTAGAATACAGGGTAGAATATGGTCATGCATAGAATGCATGAAGGTAAACAAACTTCAGCCTTAAAAACAGCTTAATGTAGGGAAATAAGTTGTGACTGGGCAGTTCCTATACTACTGCATCCAGTGCATGAAACCAATAGGACTGCTGGCTGCATTTAATAATTGGCTGCAATGTGTTTATTAGGCTTCTTTGATACTGGGTACCTACAGTGGGTATAGAAACAAATCAACCCCTCCCTTTAAAATAATCCAATTTTGTTGCTTTTCAGCCTGAAATGAAGACAGACACAGTATTTGTTTTATCCAGCTGTATTTATTCAGGGCACCTTATGACATACAAGTGAAAGATATAACACCAATATGTCAGAAAAAAAGAAAATCAAAAACAGAACCACCGAGTTAGAGAAAGGATAACTCCCCTCCTAAAATTACTTGTAAACTCTATCAGGTGTAACTAATCACCGTCTCAATGGGCACAAAGCCATTTAACATTCATCTGTAGTCAGTTGTGGTCATTTTGATTAGCTCAGCATGAAAAGAGCTTTCCTGGAGCATTTCAGTCTCTGGTAGTGCAACTGAAGCAAACAATGAACTATGGGTGGCAAGGCCCTGTCAAAGGATCTCTGGGATAAAGTTGTGGACAGGCACAAGTCAGGAGATGGATAAAAAAAACATTTTATAGGGGGGCGTGGCCACCGGCGCGGAAGATGAACATGCTCTGAACCCGCTCCGCCAGGCCACCCTGGACATATCTCCAACATAGGGCTCCGGTGACCTGCTCAGACCCGCACACCGCACCTCTAAGACCCACACACCGCAGTCGTCATGAAGCACAGCAAGAAGGGAACCCAGCAGCTTAATAAGCTGTCCGGTTTCCTCATTTCTGAGAGCTCTGGTCTCCAACAAAATGGCGGCGGCCCGGGGACTCAGCAGAGGGACAGGCAGGGAGCTGCTCTGCTCCACAAACTACATCCATTGCCATCGGCTCCTCCAAAGCACAGAATTGTGGCCAACCCGGACAGTGGGCAATCCTCTGGCTCTCCTTCACCACCATCTCCTTCCTCCCGGAGTCCAGCAAAAAACAGGCAGAGGAGAGAATCGCCACAGCGTCCTCATCTGACCACAGGTATGGATCTTGGGCATCCCGCTCCTGCAGCCGGCTTCCCTTCCCCGCATGGTACAGACCCCTTTGCCTCCTTCCCCTCAGGGAGTAATCCTATATCTGAGGGGTCATGAAAGAAATTATGCATACCCTGTGCACAACCATGCAGGCAGACATGCTCACATGTATGCACCAGATCAGAGCGGATATGGGATCATTGGGCTCTCGGGTTGATGCTATGGAGCAAACTGTGGAGACGCATGCTTCTTCAATTAACTCTATAATCACTACAATTAATACCCAAACGGATGAAATTGCATGGCTTAAAAGGGAAAGTGGCAGACCTGGAGGATCGCTCCAGGCGCAACAACATCAAAGTGAAAATTATCTCTGAAGCTATCCCACCTTCTCAGCTCCTATCTCATGTCACCACTCTATTTCGGGCCCTGGTTCCGTCTGTACCCACCTCAGAATTGATCATAGATAGGATCCATAGACTGCCAAAACTGTCCTTTCTGCCAGGCGACACTCCCAGGGAGGTGCTCTTACGGGTACATTTTTACCATGTGAAGGAGAAAATCATGCTAGCTTCTAGGCAGAATGCGACGCTCCCTGAGGGGTACTGTGGTCTCCAACTACTCCCGGACCACGTCATACGCTTCAGGCCAGGCGGAATCTGGCTACTATTACCAAAGCCCTGCGGAACCATAATGTTCCACACAAGTGGAAGTACCCAGCAACCCTCTCTGTCACCTATGGGGGATCCACAGTACAGATCCGGTCATTGGAAGAGGGAATCCAGGCTCTGAGGAAATGGAACATCCTACCACAACTTATATTAGCTTCACCTGTTTCACCACCCCTCAGATCTCTGAGGAGGACTGGCATGTTGTTTCTCGCAAACGACCCCCCAAAACTGACTTTAATGTCATGAGCCCTACCGCATAACCACCTACCACTACGCAAGTGTCCACGGCCACAGAAGAAGTCACCTTCTTGGCCCCAACTACATCCAGTCGGATATGTCTGATCGCGGACTGCAGAGACGGTCCTTTTCTTACCTTTGTCTATATTTTTTTTCAAAACTAATAAAAAATATTTCTAAAAAAAAAAAAAAAAAAACATTTTAAAGGCTTTATCAATGCCTAGAAGCACAATGAAGTCTATTTTTAAGAAGTAGAAGGTATTTAGTACAAGACAGACACTCCCTGGATCAGGACATTGCTCCAAACTGGACAGAAGAGCCAGGAGGAAACTGGTCAGAGAGGCTACCAAGAACCTACCAACTCTGAAGCAGTTGCAGAAATGTATGATAAAGAATGGTCATTGTGTGCATGTGACAACAATATCAAAAATTCTCTACAAATGTGGCTTGTATAGGAAGGTTGCAAGTAAAAAGCCACTCCTCAAGAAAGGCCACATGCAGTAATTACTGAGCTTTGCCAAAACGTACCTTAAAGATTCTTAGGCCACATGGAAAAAAGTGTTATGGTCAGATGAGACTAAAATAGAATTATTTGGCGTCAACACCAAATGATATGTCTGGCAGAAATCCAATTCAGCTCACCATTAGGGATGGGCTGAACAACCCCTGTTCAGATCTCAGCATAACTCCTAAACAGGGGAAATGTTCTAACCAAACGGCAAATCCCATTGAAGTCTATGGAAGCCGAACAGGAAAAATCAAAAGTGCCCATTGAAGGTTTATATGCAAGTAATAGCATAAAAAGGGTATGAGGGTCTGGGTACTGCCGTGGGGGACATGTATCAATATATATATATATATATATATATATATATATATATATATATATATATTTTTTTTTTTTTAAACTATTGTTTTTTTCAGGAGCAGTGATTTTAATTATGCTTAAAGTGCAACAATAAACGTTGAAAAATTCCTTTAAATATAGTGCCGGGGGGGGGTCGTCGCCTTAATGTGCCTGTAAATCTGTAAATCTGTAGCATGCAATAAAACATGCTACAGCAAAAATGACATTTCTAAAGAAAAAAACGAGTCAAATCCCAATTTTAATGACTCATGGTTACAATTGCCACCACCCGGCCATTGGAAAAAAAAAAGAAAAAAATGGCATGGGGGCCCCCCCCCCCAGTTCATATCAGGCCCTTCAGCTCTGGTATAATTTTTGAAAGGGAATTCCTGCCAAAAAAAAACGGCGTGGGACCCCCCCCCCCCCAAAAATCAATAACAGACTTTTATCCGAGCATGCAGCCTGGCAGGTTGGGAAAGGGGAGGGGACAAACAAGCGCCCCCCCTTCTGAACCATACTAGGCCACATGCCCTCAACATGGGGGGTGGGTGCTTTGGGGCAGGCGGGCTCATCATGTGACATCAGAAGGGGCGGTGCCACCGGGTGACATAGCTGGGTGCCCTCCCCTCTGCCTATATAAGAACTGTCAACGCGAAGAGAAAGCAGATGGTGGGAGGCCTCCCAGGAGACAAGAGCATTTTTAATTTTTTTTTTTTTGGGGTCTGGCGGGTGTTGTGATTGACGATAGATTTAGAACTAGCTTACTCTGCTTCCTGATTGGGAAAATATTTGCTCAATCAGGGTGCATTGTGCACCCTGTGCATTGTGCATTGCAGGGCAGTCGTCAAATTTAACTGAACTTGAGCAGAGGGCAAATATTGCAAAGTCTAGCTGTGAAAAGTTAGTAGAGACATATCCCAATTGACCAAAGATTATAACTAAAGCAAAAGGTGGGGGCAACAAAATACTGACACAAGAGGGTGATCCTTTTTCCAACTCAGTGATTCTGTTTTTGATTTTTTTTTTTTTTTTCTGACATGTTGGTGGTATTCTTTCACTTGGATGTTATAAGTTGCATTCAGCTGGATAAAACAAAAACTGTGCCTATCTTCATTTCAGGCTGCAAAGCAACAAAACACGATTATTTTAAAGGAGGTGATTATTTCCTATACCCACTTTATAGGCAGGAAATAGATAATAGTTCCCCAAAGCCGATGATGCTTGGATCCCCTGATTCTGGATGCACTTGACCTTCCCAGTAATGACATAACTCTCTAACACACCAAGGTTAGATGAGGAGGATTTATTTGGGAAAATAAATTACCAAGTGGGCAACTCAGGACCCGGGAATGATGATTTCTCACAGGACCAGTGATGCCAGCAGCTGCTCAGAATCTAACAGTGGCAATCTCTGACAGCTGTGACATCTGGGTAGACGTGGTGGCAGAGTCTTTTTCTATCTAGTGATCACCTCTCAGCTCACTGATGAACTACCCCAAGACCAGGGCTTCATTCGTTTTCCTTTTCTACAGCAGATCTCTAGTTTCCTGAGATCTGTATTCCCTCCCATACTTGGCTTATTAAGATGCCTCTTGGGGACTACATAGTCCCAAGTGATTCCCAGCAGATGTCTTTCCTCCCAGGGTGCACAGCAGCCATTCACAGAGTCCTCTGTAACATGGGGCTGTGGGTAGGCTCTCCTCCGGTGTACAGTGGCTGCAGCACAACCCTGCAAGTAGAACAGCTACAGCAATGATTGTGAATGTGGTATTTCAATGACCGGACCATGAGGCAGCAGGTGGGAGCACTGCAGACCGGTATGATAGCTAATCTGGGTAATACTTGTAGGACCCTCCTAGTGTAACGCTCATGCGTTTTTTGTTAATGAATGGATTTGCAGCTGCAGAATTATTACACTCAGTAGTCATGTAGAGAATGTGTTGAACAACATATCCAACTCTCATGACTTCATCACTGTGTACAGCCTGTTATGCAAATATACATACTCTCAATATGATGTTCCTGGAGTGATAGAATGTATATGATAGAATAGAGGTGAGAGACAGGCAATAGAATGGTGAGCACTTAGTAGTAGTATTCAGGAGAGTGGTAGGTGATGATAGTATGCAGATAGGTTTTAGCAATCATGTATAGTAACAGGTGGTAGGGGACAGCAGATGAAGTATGCAAGAGAGAGTAACCTAGTGCAATGATAGGTGATGGTAGTCCCAAGAGCTAGCAATCTATGCAGATGATAGAAATAGCTTTGATAGTAATAGTCCCTTTAGTATGCAGTAATAGATAGTGAAAGTTAGGTTGAGGAAGGAATCCCATGCGGGGTACTTATCACTAGATGGGTTAGTAGTAGCAAGGTCCAAGAGTAATGGAGTAATCCGGTAGCGAGATACTGGATCGGTAGCGAGGTTCCGGTCTTGTTCAGGCAAGGGGAATAGCTTGAAGCTCTTGCAGCATTGGACAAGACAAGGCAACATGCGGTTTGAACGAGCAATGAGTGAGAGAAAGCCGGTGATTGAAATAGCCGCTCATAGCGGCGCCCGGCGATGACGTCATTGCCCTTAAAGGTGTATGCGTTCCATTTGGATAGCAAGATGGGACGCAATATTAAGAGAGAAATGTGGAAATAAGGGTACCAGAGGTACCAGAACATTACACCTAGGTAGGTGCTAGGTAAAAGCATTGTTTGCGCCATCTGCTTATCAGGGGAGCCTGATCAGTAGTTTTGCCTATTACATGTGTCGATGTGGGATTCACTTGGTCAGAGGGAGTGTAACCACTTTATCCAATAGGGGAGCCTGTTGGACAGGGGAGGAAACCCAGCCAGTGACACACAGGCTTTTGTGGCTGTCCCAGTGGGAGGGCACAACAGCGGTACATCCTGGGATAGGTCATAAAAGCCAGGGGCACAAGTGACAGGACATTTTTGGGCGGGAAGCCAGGTCCCAAAAAGAGGGTGATGGCTGTCTCTCCTCCTGTCAGCAAGGAAGGTGGTCAAAGGCAGTTGGCCTAGTGGACTAAGAGTGGGATGCTGAGCCAGGAGGTCCAGGACACTGACGAGTGGAGCTGAAGGCAGAGCAACCCAGGGAAAAACAGTTTCTGTGAGTACCAGGAAGCTTGCCAGGGGTCTGCCCAGGAAGGGGACCACTCCAGTGGAGAGTCAGTGGACAAGGGGCTAGCATGCATGGGAAGTGAGAAAGGGGGTGCCAAGTTAGGACCCTGAAGAGGAATTATTTCAGGAACACATCTGCTAATTCAGGAACATATCTTCTACTTCACTTCAGTGGCAAGGTGAAGCAGCTGCCTTGCTGCACACACTACAGTCAGTTGTCCTCAGAAATTGTGCATAGTTCAAGTTGGAGTATCCCACTCATCCCTTCTCCCATCCAATTTCTAAAATAAAACACAAAAAAAAAAAAAAAATCCCCTGGACCGTTCATTATCTGTGCCAAGTCTTAAAGTGATAAGTTTTACAGACTGTTGCTATGGGTAACCCAGGGGAATCCACACTCAGCAGCTCCCAAGGGGGCAGTGCTACATACTATTACCTTTACACCTCTTCACTAGCCACTTCATTTCCCCATCAAGTGATCCTCACAAAAAAGGATATCAACCTGCTGCAAGATTTTATATTTCTGCCTAATGAGAACATGGGAAAACGTATTTGTCTGACATTAAATTATGGGGTTATTACCTCAAATCCTTGAGAACATATTGCATAGTCATATTAATTACATTTCAACTTCCCTTCTCATACCAGATTTCTATTAAAGCTAAGAACTTAGTAAATGGATATAACAAGACTATTTGGAGTTACTTAGGTGTAAATCCACTTTTTCCTCTTTCATAACATTTTTTTTTTTTTTTATTTATCACTTGAGAATTTTCTTCCTAGTGAGACTGTTCAAGCTTAACACCTTTTCATTTTGTCTCCGAGTCCCCCAAGTGTAACTAAAGAAAATGCATGTTTAATTTTGGGAAATTTATACTCCACAGTTTAATCATCAAATATCACTGTATTTTTGGACATGCGTCACTAGGCGCCTTTCTTGTCAGACAGAGGAAAGTAATTTGCCCGTTCTGTCCATATCTCAAAGATTTGCATTTCATTTTAATGGAAAAATATATATTCATTGGATCCTATGTGCAACTTTTATAAACGTACTAAATTGGAATCGAGATTGAAGTGGCAAAAAGAGCGTTATAATTATAATTTATTATTTTAGGGGGCATTTATTAAGTGCAGAATTAAAGTTTAAATTATCACAGAAACTGGTCTGTGAGATGCTGCATATCTTGGTTTTGGTTTTGTGCTGGGGGATGCCCATCCGCACAGAGCTGGGGTTAAATGAGGCATCCTCAGTAATGCTCTGTTTACCGTTTACTGCAGTGAACACAGGGCGGGGACAAGGAGTGGGCAGGAGAGGCGGCTGCCCTGGGCACTCTGGTATCATGTGAGGTGGGGGGCACCACAAGGAGGTTGGGGGAAGGGGATTTGTGTTGGAAGGGGCAATTTGGGGGGGGGGGGGCACAGAGGAGAAGAATGGTTCTAGGAGGGGAATTTTGGGAAGGTGTGCTAGGAGTGGTGATTTGAGAGGATTTGTGTTGGAGGCGGGGTGGGGAAGAATATTTGTGCTAGGAGGCGGAATTTTGGGGGGTTTGTGCTGGAAAAGGTAATATGGTGGGGGTGCATTTGTGCTAGCAGGGATCAATGTGGGTATTTGTGCTAGGAAGGGAAATTTTGACTAGATTTGTGCTAGAATGGGGGATTGGGGTAAATTTGTGCTGGGGGGGATTTTGGAATGGGAAGAGGATTTGTGCTTAGAGGGGAAAGAGGGGCTGGGGATTTGTATTAGGAGGGAGGAATTGTTTTTTGAGGGGGTAGATTTGTGAGGGGGCACATGGGGAATGAGGAGATTTGAGCTGTGGGGATGGGCAGGGGGAGCAAGGATTCATGCTTGGAAGGGAGTTTCCGCAGGGGGTGGATTGGTATTGGGAGGAGGGGATTTTTGCTGTCACAAAATGCTCATACATCTTGGGGTGTTGAGGAGGGGGCGCAATTTGGCATGTTTGCTCTGGGCTTTAGATGACCTTGTCCTGGCACTAAGTGAGCCCCCTCTCATTGGTGATATGCTCGGATTATGTCTATGGGCATACAAAACTCACTGAGGTTAATTTACTAAAACTGGGGAGTGCAAAATCTGAAGCAGCTCTGCACAGAAACCAATCAGCTTCCAGTTGTTTTGTCAAAACTTATTTGAACAAGCTGAAGTTAGAAGCTGATTGGCTACCATGCACAGCTGCACCAGATTTTGGACTCTCCAGTATTAGTAAATCAACCCCACTGTGTGTCTGTGCTTCCTTAATAAAGATCTATAAGTGATGGCATTAGAGTAGGATCTTGTGCATAGGTGTGCGCAGCCTGTGCATCCCAAAGCTCAAACACATATGTGTGTGTGCATGTGTATATATACTGACAGTGTCAGTCTGGCAGAAATTGGTGTTAGTAGGGCAGTGGATGGTGACTCGTTTTTTTCATTAATTTTTTTAAATTATTTTTTAGTTTTATTTATTTTTTTACTTTTTTACAATATTTTTAGGGTCTAAACAGGGGGAATCTGTGCCACATAGGATTATTAGGGTGTGCCCAGGCACACCTGGCACACCCTGTGCGCACGCCTATGATCTTGTGTTTGGGTAGGTGAGACAGAAAAACAGTGACCTCCCTTAGGCCTAGTACACACAGGCCAAATGTTGAGAGACATCGGCCGGTTCAATAAAAATCGTCCGACATTTGACCCGTGTGTATGTCAGCCAGTCCGACAGAAGTAGGCACACAACCAAATTCAATTGTACACTGTCAATAGACAAATGCCCATAAATCCAAACGTGGCTTTCTTAGGACGCTGTATAGAAAAACTAGTGGAGGCTTGCCGTACTTCTGGCTTGAGAAATACACTTAGCCCTTAAGTCTTGTTGAAACAGTATTTTTGTGGACTAAATAGTGAAATTTCAACAAAATCAGCCTTTTTTTTAAACATATCAAGCATACATTAATAAACCATTCCAATTGTATATTAAACACCTCAAAAAGCAGCAAATAAGACAATTTCATTGTAGGATTTACATACACTTTCGGTTTAGCACTGTGATCATATATGTTAGCATAATCCAGAGAGGTTTGTATATCTTCCATAATCTCATGTAAAAAAAATATATATATATCATCTGAATGCTTTTTTTTTCAATCTTCTGAGTATAAATTATATTTTTGTATTAATCTTTTCTTTCTAGAGTTTTCAGTTTTCATGTTCCAATTATGTGATTTTTCTCAACTTCTTTTCTAGCAGAGACAGAAAAACAATGACAGAAATCAGGTCAGAGAAATAAGTGTTCAGATAAAATAAACCAAGACTCTCGGGATCTGTAATGTAATCAATAAATCAAAGAAGGAAAAAAATAACTAGTAAGCATGTATTGCAAAGCTGCTTGCGCAATTGGAAAAAGAGAAAAATGACGAGACCCACCCAAATTCCTTAACCTCCATAATGATTCTTTACAGTAATACAGCATCAGCTAAGGTGAAGATGTGGGGGTAGCAAGCTCAGAGGTGGAAGCCCTAGATGTCACTGCTATCCCTAACAGCCGGGAGAGCAGTCCGTCTAGTAGAGGTGGTGAGGGGACTGTAGGAAGGCCTAGACTGTTGGTGGTAATTGGGGATTCTATAATCAGGACTGAATAATTTATCGCCAGGATAGCCTCAACCAAGTGGTTTGCTGTCTCCTTGGTGCCAGGGTGCGGCATGTGGTGAACCGGATTGATAAATTACTAGAGGGGCTGAGCATGACCCAGCTGTTTGGTCCACAATGGAACCAATGACAGAATATATGGAAGGTGGAGGCTCCTTAAGAACCACTTTAATGAACTAGGCTGCAAGTTGAAGGGAAGGATCTACAAGGTGCTATTCTCTGAAATATTGCCTGTGCCATGCGCAACAAAGGAAAGACAGGGGGAGGTTAGAGCTGAATGCATGGCTAAAGACCTGATGTAAGAAGGAGGGATTTGGGTTTTTATAGCACTGGGCTCACTTTTAATTGGGGTGCAACCTATATGCTAAAGATGGTTTGCACCTAAATGGAAGGGGGTCTTTTGCGAAGGGGAGAGGTTTATGGGAAGGCTGGAGGAGTTTTTAAACTAGGATTCAGGGGGAGGGTGAATTTGATTATAATGGGGCAGGCAGGTCAGACAGGGGTCAGTCCATGTTGGTGGGTGGAATTGGGAAAGATGGGGGGAGAGTTATGGCAGAGGATAAGAAGGTTCCCATGTTACAAACAACCATTGGAAATAGTACTATTTGTACCAAAATAAAAAATATGCAAAATAAGTGTGCAAAATGGGACAATGATTTAAAGTGTTTGTTCACCAATGTCAGAAGTCTGCCAAGCAAAATAGGTGATTTGGAAGCTCTGGTGCACGAGGAGAACTATGACTTAATTGGTATTGCTGAATCTTGGCTTCATTCTTCACATGACTGGGCTATTAATATTACTGGCTATGCTCTCTTTTGGAAAGACAGGGTAAAATGGAGGGGTGGTGGTGTCTGTCTCTATGTGAAAAGTGATCTCAAAGTGAGTATGAAAGAAGACCTAGTTAATAGATGTGTCTGAAGCAGTATGGGGGGAAATGTACATGGGTGTGCATAATGCAAAGATTATCATTTGAGTTTGTAATAGACCTCACAGTATTAATGAGGAGGTGGGACTCAGCTCCTGGCACAAATAGAAAGGGCTGCAAAGGCTGGGACAGTGATCATAATGGGGGATTTTAACTACCCAGACATTGACTGGAGTGATGGCACTGCTGGAACAGTTAAAGGGCAAAAATGTATCAACCTATTACAAGACAAATTTATGGTGCAGTTTATTGAGGCCCCAACTAGAAATGATTCTCTGTTGGACCTGGTAATCTCAAACCATGAAGAGCTTATTAATTATGTTCATATAAAAGAACATCTGGGTAGCAGTGGCCATAATATGATTTCATTTAATGTTAACTGTTAGCAAAAAACACATACAGGAAATATAAAAACACCTAACTTTAGGAGAGCAAATTTTCCAAGGATGAGGGCTGCTCTCCAGGACTTAGACTGGGAGGGAACATTGGCATCAATGAACACAGAACAGAAATGGGAATTTTTCCAAAAAACTGTATGCAAACTCACTGCAGTATATTCCCCTGGGCAATACGTTGAAAAGGCTAAAAATAAAACCTACATGGCTCACAGACAAAGTTAAAAAAGGTATAAATAATAAGAAAATGAATGACAGATTGCAAAAGATAGCAGGACAAACCCCCAAAAATTCTTCAAATATATTAATAGTAAAAAGGTCAGGTCTGAGCATATAGGCCCTTTACAAAATAATCTGGAGTGAGTGACTGGGAACAAAGAGAAGGCAAATGTATTAAATACTTTCTTCTTCAGCTCTGTGTATACAAAGGAGCATGGGGGGAGCTCATGACCATATTGAGGATGGTATTGACAAAGCCCCAAATGATCCACAATGTGATATGGGCCATAAATATTTAGACATAATAAAGGTGGATAAAGCACCTGGAGCAGATGGCATCCACCCACGTATCCTAGAAGAATTGAGCGCTGTAATTTCAAAGCCTTGGTTTCTAATTTTTAGGGACTCGTCAAGGACTGGAATAGTACCACTGGATTGGCATAGGGCCAATGCGGTGCCTATATTTAAAAAGTGATCAAAGTCTTTGCCAAGTAACTATAGACCTGTTAGTTTAACTTCTATAGTCGGGAAGATACTGGAGAGTTTAATAAAAGACCACATAGAAGAGCTCTTGCTGGAAAAAAATATTTTAAGCAACAGACAGCATGGATTCATGAAAGACAGAAGTTATCAAACAAACCTGATTTCTTTTTATGAGGAGGTAAGTAAAACCTTGGACAGAGGGGTGGCTGTGGACGTAGTATACTTGGATTTTGCAAAAGCATTTGACACAGTTCCCCACACACGACTAATGTATAAGGTAAAGTCTACAGGCTTGAAAAGATCAGTTTGTAAATGGATGGAAATTGGCTAAAAGAATTCATAGAGTAGTGGTTAATGATTCTTACTGGTCTAAAGTTATCAGTGGTGTACCCCAAGGTTCAGTGTTGGGACCCCTACTTTTTAATATCTTTATAAATGATATAGAGTCTGGGATTAAAAGTACCATTTCAGTCTTTGAAGATGACACCATGCTTTGCAGTGGAATAACTTCCTTACAGGTTGTCTCCAACTTACAAACTGACCTCAATGCACTGTTTCATTGGGCAATTATGTGGCAAATGAGGTTTAATGTTGATAAATGTAAAGTTATGCACTGGGGGGCTAAGAATATGCATGCATCATACATACTAGGGGGAGTAGAACTGGGGGAATCCATAGCGAAGAAGGATCTGGGTGTTCTGATAAATCCTAAGCTTAATAATAGCATGCAATGCCAAGCTGCGGTTTCCAAAGCAAGCAAAGTTCTTTCTTGTATTAACAGAGGCATGGACTCCAGAGAGAGAGATATCATTTTACCCCTGTACAAATCATTAGTAAGAACTCATCTGGAATATGCAGTTTAGTTTTGGGCACCAGTTCTCAAAAAAGGATATCGGGGAACTGGAGAAAGTGCAGAGAAGGGCAACCTAACTGATAAGAGGCATGGAGGAGCTCAGCTATGAGGAAAGATTAGAGGAATTAATGTATTCTCTCTTGAGAAGAGGAGATTAAGGGGGGATATGATCAACATGTGAAAATACATAAGGGGTCCATATAGAACTTGGTTCTTGGTGAACTTGGTTTTGAGTTATTCACTTTAAGATCCACACAGAGGACAAGGGGGCACTATTTAGGTCTAGAGGAAAACAGAGTTCTTCTCCAAATATGGAAAGGTTTCTTCACCGTAAGAGCTGTGAAAATGTGGAA
This sequence comes from Pelophylax lessonae, assembly GCF_965119305.1. Lineage (NCBI taxonomy): Eukaryota > Metazoa > Chordata > Amphibia > Anura > Ranidae > Pelophylax > Pelophylax lessonae. Next base: position 85,278,440 of record NC_138769.1, on the reverse strand, counting down.
TAGACTCCCCCTGGAGGGGCTTCTGGCTAGCTCACTAGATTGCTTTAAAAAAGGCCTGGATTCTTTACTAGGTGTACATAATATAAATGGGTACTAAATTGTATAGGTAAAGTTGATACAGGGAATATCCAATTGCCTCTCGGGGGTTAAGGAAGGATTTTTTTTCCCCTGCTGTAGTGAATTGTATCATGCTTTGCTGGGGTTTTTTCGCCTTCCTTTGGATCAACTACAGTTATAGGATTGTGTATAAGGTATGGTATGGTTGGGTTTTCTTTACTGTTTTTTGCTTTTTATTGGTTGAGCCAGATGGACTTGTGTCTTTTTTCAACCAGACTAACTATGTAAGAGGACATTATTCACTAGGCAAGCTGATGTACAATCTCTGCTCTCCCTGCTGTTAGCCTGCTGCTGACTTACTTCTGGTGTGTTAAGATGGCCACTGTTTTCAGGAACGACAGCTAATGACAGCTGAAAACAATGTATTCTATGGCAGTTTGTTTTATCTACAGGCTGAGTTCACACTGGTGTATTACCCCAGTTGAAGTCTCTTGAGACGAAACTTGTCAGTCCTTTGAGTCTACTCCACTACATTGCGCCATCAGAGATCTTTTGTGATCACAACATCTATATTCATATCGCTTGTAAACCATTGGGAGCATGTAAGTTTTCTACCTTTTAATAAAGTTATACCAATTATGATTTTACGCTATGGGTATTTCTTTATTTTTTTGGGGCATCCATGCTTATTGACCTAATTGAGATTTGACTAGATGGTGAAAGCTACTGGGAGACTCTTCTATGACTCTTCTATAATTTTCTTGCCTGTATGACTCTTCACCGCTGGTAGTAGAGTCCATTTGTTCCGGTAAGCGCTCCTGATTCTCCTTTGGTGAAGGTTGCACTCAGGGTGTCAAGTTTCCAGTTTCAGAACACGGGCTTCTCTTGGATGTGGACTTTAATTCAAAGCACTTTTTTGCTGCTGATTGATGAATTTATGAATTTGTTTTTCACCTTTTACACATGAAGTGATTTTCATTGCTATTTTTGCACATGCATTGGTTTTGCACAATTGCTTTGCACTTTATTTTTATGGTTATTTGCACATTATTTCAACTGTACTCTGTTGATTATTTGCACATTATACAGACAGTTATTTTCATATGAAATGGTATATGTGGCCCTCTAGTGGTCCCACTTTAGGTTGGCAATAATTTTTGCCATTGATTTTGTGCTGCACTTGTTTCCATTTTTTCACAAACAAATTGTAATTGACTCTCACTCAAAACTCCTCAGAAAGAGGGGTAGGGAGTTAAGAACATCCGTTACTGGCTGACTCAATAGACAAATAGAAAAGACACTGCTACCCGAGTACCAGAGCCGTTAAGATAATTCCAGCAATCTGTACCTTAGTAGTAGCTGTTTCTTTTAACAAGCAGATCTTTCCAGTAGCAGCAGCAGCAGTATTCTCGATGATCCCATCTTGATGCTTTCCCTGGCTCTTCACAAGTTCCTCACCCAGGACCTCATGTTTCAGAGTGACTTCTGGTACTTCATCTCAGACATTACCTGTTCCTCCCCTGTCCTCAGTCAGCCTCCAGGACCACAGTGTCTCAAGCACCAGGACTCACTGGCCAGGCATATGCACATATTTGCAAGGATCCTCAAATGTTGTCCAAAGACTTTATTGCAAAAAGATCACATCACAAGAATAAGTGCAACATTTCAGAGCCATAAAGGACCCCTTCGTCAGGCATGTCACAAACTTTGTTTCCAGTAACCAGCTGGTAATCGCTACAGCACAGTGGCGGCTGGTGCTCCATGGACGGGGGGGGGGGGCGTCAGACGGAGCACACCATACCCCCCGGACCACACCAGGCCACACACCATACCCCCCCCCCATCGCCGGCTCACTCACTCTGCCTGGACATGTGGAGGGAGGGCAGGCAGCAGCAGCAAACAACGGTGGCGGCTTCGGCTTCTTCCCCCTCAGTCTTCTGCATCTTCTTCTTCCTCCTCCATAGCCAATGGCATGGCTTCTCCTTTTGGCCAATCAGGAAATGGGTTTCAGGACCCTCTTCCTGATTGGCCAGGAGGAGGATCCGTGTGACAATAGTGGATATTTATTCGCTATTGTCACACAAATGGGTGGGCTTGGGGCGCAGTTCTCTGCGCCTCAAGCCCACCCTTTTTTTAGCCTATTAGAGCCTCTGGCTCTAATCACATGGTTAAAAAAAAAAGCCCCATTGAACTAGATGCGTCTGGCGCCCTGCATGTAAATTAGGGGGCTGGACACATGCATAGGGGGGGAAGCACCCCTGCGCCCCCAATGCACCAGCCGCCACTGCTACAGCAACCACTATTGATGAGCCTTGTCTCCAAGAACGTGTGCGATAGAAATGGGAATATAGACATTACTGGACAGGCATACTTCCTCTGCTCCAAGCACATGTAGAGGCTTAAGGCTTCAAGCCTAATCTTCACTAGGGATGATCGAACAGTTCGGGTCCACCATCGGTTCGGCCCGAACATTGGGTGTTCGAGGTTCGGCCGAATTTAGAACTTTTTGCCCAAAAAGTTTGGAATTCGGCAACCAGAACCGACCAAAATGCAATGCTTCAGGAAATGGGCTTTAAAAGCCCGTGATTGGACCAGAACCATTAGCAAAAGCCAATTGAGGGGGCAGGAGAATGCTAGGAATGTGATTGGAGTGACTAGGGGGTCCCTAGACCAATCATTAGTGAATACGCCCCCCAGTATATAAGATCGCCCCCGCCGACATATTCCTAACATTGTTATACTGGACATGGAAGAGAGTGGAAGCAGTTCTGTTAATTTTACTTTAAAAGTGTCATTTAGCATTTATTAGTGTGAGGAAAGGGATATCTAGTGTAGTTAGAGTGCTCCTTTACACTTAAGTTAGCTTCAAAAATTTAGTTTCTGTAGGGAAAGTGTTAAGTGTAAGGGGACCGTAGTGTAGTGTAGGGTTAACTGACAGTGACTGCTATGGAAGGGTGACAAAACCCTTCCATAGCAGGGTGACCGCTATAGAGAAATGATAATTTCTCTGAATTGCTTCGGGACAGGCATATGGCTTCTCACCAGCCAAGCATTTTTCATGCTGCAGGGGCTGCCACTGCCAGTGCTTTTTTGAGGACATGTTTGATTTCAGACATGACATCTGAACATGTGTATAGGGGGTATATATACACATATATGTCTGTATATATACCCCTAGACATATATAGGTGTGATAGTAGCAGAAATATATGCTTGCCCTAATGAAATCATTTACAGTAATATCTTTCTGCTACTATCACACCTATATATGGCTAGGTGTCTATATACATATAATTATGTGTGTATATATACCACTATACACAAGTTCAGATGTTTTGCCTGCCTCAAAAGAACCCAAAAAAATGCCAAAAAAACGCTAGCGTCAAAAAAAAAAAATGCCCAGGTGTGTTTTTGCTGGCATTTTTTGGGGGGTTTTGGAGGCAGGCAAAACATCTGAACTTGTGTATAGTGGTGTATATACACACATACATATATTTATATACACACCTAGACATATATAGGTGTGATAGTAGCAGAAATATATGCTTGCGCTAATGAAATCATTTACAGTAATATATTTCTGCTACTATCACACCTATATATGGCTAGGTGTCTATATACATATAATTATGTGTGTATATATACCACTATACACAAGTTCAGATGTTTTGCCTGCCTCAAAAGAACCCCAAAAAATGCCAAAAAAACGGTAGCGTCAAAAAAAAAATGCCCAGGTGTGTTTTTGCTGGCATTTTTTGGGAGTTTTTGGAGGCAGGCAAAACATCAGAACTTGTGCACAGTACCACTATACACAAGTTCAGATGTTTTTCCTGACTGCAAAGAACCCAAAAAAATGCCTGCTTTGAAACCGGCAAGGTGTGAAAACCGAGGAGAGAAGCTAACCCCCTGAGCTGAAAGTTTTCTAATACAAACAATCCTTTTTTTTTCTGGTTCTGGACATGCTACAGAGCTGAAACTTCACAGGTACACCTTTTAGACCCCCCAGACACAAAATCACACAAAATAAGTTCTTAAAAATTGTCATTTTTGATAAAAAAGCCAATTATTGAAAAAAAAAAAAAGAGATATTTTGATTTTTACTTTGGATTTCAGATCTGGGGGGTCTAAAAAGTGTACATGTGAAGTTTCAGCTCTGTAGCATGTCCAGAACCATAAAAAAAAGATTGTTTGTATTAGAAAACTTTCAGCACAGGAGTATGGCTTCGCTGCTGTAACACCTTGCCGGTTTAATAGAAGGCATTTTTTTGGGTTCTTTGCAGTCAGGAAAAACATCTGAACTTGTGTATAGTGGTACTGTGCACAAGTTCTGATGTTTTTCCTGCCTCCAAAAACCCCCAAAAAATTATTATTTTTTTTGACGCTAGCGTTTTTTTGGCATTTTTTGGGGTTCTCTTGAGGCAGGCAAAACATCTGAACTTGTGTATAGTGGTATATATACACACATAATTATATGTATATAGACACCTAGCCATATATAGGTGTGATAGTAGCAGAAATATATTACTGTAAATGATTTCATTAGCGCAAGCATATATTTCTGCTACTATCACACCTATATATGTCTAGGTGTGTATATAAATATATGTATGTGTGTATATACACCACTATACACAAGTTCAGATGTTTTGCCTGCCTCAAAAGAACCCCAAAAATGCCAAAAAAAACGCTAGCGTCAAAAAAAAAAAAAATGCCCAGGTGTGTTTTTGCTGGCATTTTTTGGGGGTTTTTGGAGGCAGGCAAAACATCAGAACTTGTGCACAGTACCACTATACACAAGTTCAGATGTTTTTCCTGACTGCAAAGAACCCAAAAAAATGCCTGCTATTAAACCGGCAAGGTATTACAGCAGCGAAGCCAACCTCCTGTGCTGAAAGTTTTCTAATACAAACAATCTTTTTTTTTATGGTTCTGGACATGCTACAGAGCTGAAACTTCACATGTACACCTTTTAGACCCCCCAGATACTAAATCCAAAGTAAAAATCAAAAAATCTCTTTTTTTTTTTTAATTTTTTAATAATTGTCTTTTATCAAAAATGACAATTTTTAAGAACTTTTTTTTGTGTGATTAATAGTTAATGGGGCATGACCCAGAACCCTAGGCACTTTTTAGGGGCATTTATTGGGTTTTAGGGCTTAAAAATTGTGTTTTTTGATTACCGAAGTTCGGGTCCCATTGATTTCAATGGGGTTCTGAAATCCGGGCCGAACTTTCGGGAAGTTCGGATGTTCTGGCCGAACCGAACTTTTCAAAAGTTCGATCATCCCTAATCTTCACACACTCGCCCTAGGCCAATGACAGATCACTTGGCCCTTCCCAAATATTTATATCTGCCCCAACATGCACCCCTGGCCATAAACCTCCTATTGGTTGGCTGGGGGAAGTATGAATATAGTCGGTTTTACTGTAGTTTCTCATACTAATACCAGAGGTACCAGTAGCACTTACTGGCAGAAGGGAAAAACCACAACTTCACTGAATTTACGGGAAAAATCAAATAAACAGACTATAAATCAACTAGCTTGTCTACCACCCAACATAACTAAATTTAAATAGTATCCCCTGTCTAGGACAGGTTACAAATATATTTAAATTACAGTTTTTTATTGCCTAAAGTTCTCACAAAAACAAGAATTAATTATATTGAAGCTTAAAGCGTAACTCCACTTTTGTTGAGAAAAAAACATTCCCCTCTGGGTGATCTCTGTACATTGCAAGGATTTTAACAAACTTTGTTGCAGGTTCCTACCTTTTGTTATTCTGAAGAAATCATTGTTTCTTCAGCTGTGGCACCTGCAAAGCTCTAATGGGGAAAGCTGCTGGGTCTGCATCCCTTTAGACATGTTCCTATTGTAAGTATCTCCCAAAAAATGAAATTTTTGTTGCAGGGGATGCCGGAAAATCTGACTTGTATGTTAGGCAGATTTCTGGGAAAATTGGTGAGCCAATCACACACGTAGGAAATGATGTTTCTGGGGTGTGGTCAGTATACATTCTGTGTACAGAACAGCTCCAGGTAGCCATATTGCATTGCATTTTCAGAACATTACAAAAGCTGCAGATTGAAAAGGAAAGGTCATTTTTAATAACATTCAATTACAATATGATTTGTGTTGCAATTGTATACGTTATATTGTTTTTTTCTTTATTTGCTATTTTTTTCCCCAAAGTGGAGTTACCCTTTAACATTTCTTAGATTTGATATCCGTATTTGTTTTCTTTTTTCAGGCTAAATTCCTTTGCTGTGAGTATAGAAAAATACCTATTTATCTTGCCAAAACTTAGAGGCAGTAGTGCTACCACTGCTAAATCACAGTTTCCCGGCCAGTTTTGTAAAAAATAGAAGGTGAACTGGCCAAATATAGCCATTTTGCTTGGCAGCTGCCGAAGCTCATCTTTATTCACCATTGACTTACATGTTTATGCTTGCCCAGTCACTTGAATGCTGAGCATTGTGATCTTTGCCCACTGCTCAGCCCCCATGTTAGCATTGCTACTCACGGCAGCTCTTACTACTGTGTTTAGTGCCCACAAGCTGATGCATATGAGTGTGAAACACAGTAGCAAGAGCCACCCTGACTAATGGTAATAGCACCCCTTCCTTTTCCCTGCTCTGCTTATTTCACTACGTCTTATATTAAAAAGCACAATAAACAATAACACTTTTATGTTATTTCTTTTTTTTTTTTTAGAAATAAATTGACGTTATTGTATTTATATCAATAAACAATTTTGACACAGTAAACTTTGGATGTACTTTTCACAAAATGTGATAACAATAGCAAAAAGAAGTTCTAAACCCATCAAAAATACTAAATATACAAAGAGGTAATCTTTGAACCTTTGGGACCCTTATGTTACCAAAGAAAAATTGGGAGCGCAATACCGCACTGCAACAATGTATTGCGCTGGCAATGCAACCATATGTACTTTTTAGAATTTTGATATGGTTCAAAGATTTTTTCTACAAAATAGGATAACATCTTTCAAAATATGCAGCTCAATACTATCCAAAAATAGATCCTTTATCAGATGCTACATCTCCCATAGGGAAAGTACTGGGGCTGCTACAATAGTTGATAGGAGCCAAGACAAAGTGGTCTAGACGTGTTTTAGTGTGCTAGTTCACAGCAAAGAGGCAAAAGTACATCATCTCTAAATGTCATTGAAGCTTCAGACAGCCTGAATGGCATTTGAAAGTGGTGGATGTTTTCCACTATACTATGAACATAAAATACAACAAAAAAGTGAAATGCCTTCTCTGAATGTCTGGATTGGAAAACTAAGTGATGGTTAACAATACAAGAAAATAAATTTTTTGGCGTATAAGACTACTTTTGAACCTCAAAAAAATCCCCCCAAAAAATCCCCCCAAAATTCTCCAAGGTAACCTAAGTATAAGTATTACCGGTAGATGTAATCTCTCAAGACGCTGGCTATGTGGGAATCCTGTATCGGTATACCGTATGTACCGTAGCTTCGGCTACATACAGTGTACCACGCTGAGCCAATCAGGGAGAGCGAAGTATTCTATTATTGAATGCAAAGCCTGTTCGGATTGGCGGAGTAACATCAGCCCGCCTCTCTGACTCTGCCAATCCGAGCAGGCTTTGCATTTAATAATATAATACATCTCTCACCGTGATTGGCTCAGCGTGGTATACTGTATGTAGCCGAAGCTACGGTACATACGGTATACCGGTACAGGATTCCCACACAACCAGCGTCTTGAGAGATTACATCTACTGGTAATACTTAGGGTACCTTGGAGATATTATGAGAGATTACATGTATTACAGTACTGGGTACATGTATTACAGGGTACCTTGGAGATCTATGAGAAATCTGATGTTTTTCAATGGTGTTGCCTTGCTTCGGAAGGGGAGTAGTCTTATACGGCGAGTATAGCCCAAAACCTATGTTTTAACTTGAAAATTAGGGGGGTCGTCTTATACGCCCAGTCGTCTTATACGCCGGAAAATATGGATATTGTACTTTCACTGACCTGTTTTATAGCCACAAGACAGTCAAGTTCCACTATAAGCATCTAGTGTCTTTGCAAGGGTGTAGATAATGGAGTCTGCGGTGCAGAGCAGCAGCTATGCCAGGTGCTCTTGGAGCCTATTAATTTAGAGCAAGAGAGGCTGCTCCTTCCGGGCTCCAATCACATGTCCCAGCCACAGTAGGACTTTTCAAATTCTGAACTGCCCCGGTCTGATGAGTGGGTTTTATGAAGGGGAGAGACATAGGAATGCACACCCTAATCACCCTGTGCGTGGCCGATTACCCCTGCAGTGCTGCCAGCTTCCTTCCTCTCCCGCTGGCTGCTGTGGGGGATGTTTCAGAAACAATGAATGAATAAACATAGCAAGTGATCTGTACTGATTGCTACTGTGACGGTACTCAGCGTCACTGGGAGTGAAAGACAGATACTTAATGGACACTGAGAATATAGTTTGGATTACTTCAAATGGGTTCTGTGTTTACACTTATGATAATGTGTATTATGCTTCAATGTCAGAGACAGACAATCTGTCACTGGCATTCTTTTCCTATTGTCTGTGTATTGAGGTGTGATGTGGATTCTGTTAAGCCTGTCTGTCCCATTGTTAAATGTTAAGGAACTCACATATTGTTTCTGTCCAGATGGCGGGATAATTAGTTCAGGTTAATTTGATTTCTGTATACAATGGGGTGGCACAGTGGTGTAGTGGTTAGCACTTTCACCTAGCAGCAAGAGGGTCGCTGGTTTGAATCCCAACCACGACACGACCTGCCTGGAGTTTTCATGTTCTCCCTGTGCCTGCGTGGGTTTCCTCCGGGTACTCCGGTTTCCTCCCACACTCCAAAGACATTCTGGTAGGTTAATTGGATTCTGTATAAAAAAAATTGCCCTACTGTGTATGTATGTGAGTTAGGGACCTTAGATTGTAAGCTCCTTGAGGGCAGGGACTGATGTGAATGTACAATGTATATGTAAAGCGCTGCGTAAATTGACAGCGCCATATAAGTACCTGAAATAAATTCAATCTGCATATGATAATGTAATCAGGCAACCCCTGACCTGATGGGGTAATTTGATCAGGAGGGGGGTGCCCATGCTGTATATAAACGGTGTGACTGTTCAATAAAGGAGAAGGTTCCAGTACAAGCTAAGTTGTCGGCTAACTTTGACCCTTGATATTTCACCAAATCCCCCCAACGGAGCTCCTCAAAAAAATAGTAATAAAAAATAAAATTGTAAAGAATAATTAAAAACATAAAATTGTAAAAAATAATAAAGAAAAAAAATAAATAAAAGCAATTGAAACTGTCGACTGCCCTACTGACACCAATCTCTGCTCTACCGGCACTCTCCACTGCTCTGCTGATATACATTCATGTGTGTTTGTGCTCTGGGGTGCACATCCTAATGCAATAGGCTGTGCACACCAATGGGAGAGAAATGTACCGAAAGGGCAAATCTGTATTGCTGTCTGTGCCCCACTCCTGACCACCGCACTCTGCGTGTTAATTACTCCTGACCACGGCACTGCATTTACACCCTGCTGTTCCTGGTACTCTGTGTGTTACACCCTGCTGTTCCTGGTACTCTGTGTGTTACACCCTGCTGTTCTTGGTACTCTGTGTGTTAAGCAATAAGCAATACTGACCCCTGCCCTTCTCTCCTGCACTATGTATGTTATGCACTCCTGTCTCCTGTAATCTGTGCGACGTGTACTTATGACCTCTGCACACTGTGCATCAGTCACGCACTCTTGACCACCCCACTGCATTTCCCAAAGTGTAACTAAAGGCACAAAACTGTTTTCTTCATTTTGGATAATATAAAGGAGGGTTTTAAACCCTATTTGTCCCATTGTTGAGATTTCTATAAATACAAATGTTTTAAGCCCCTCCCGCTGTTACTGCAATTTTGCTACATTTATTTTTATTTATTACAGGTACTTATATAGCACTGTCAATTTACGCAGAGCTTTACACATACAGTGTATATTGTACATTCACATCAGTCTCTGCCCTCAATGAGCTTACAATCTAAGGTCCCTAACTCACATCCATACACATACTAGGGCCAATTTAGACAGGATCCAAAAAACCTACCAGCATGTCTTTGGAGTGTGGGAGGAAATCAGAGTACCCAGATGAAACCCACACAGGCACAGGGAGAACATGCAAACTCCAGACCACATGCACAATTTACCACAGCATGCTGCCTAGTATTTTCCTCTGGGTCCCCAGGAAAAATAAAATCTACTGCCCTGTGTAGACTGATAAAAAATTAATAACATTGCAGGCCGCTGCATGAGGATGCTGTCCTGGCAGATCTGATTAGCTTCATTGTGCTCTAGCAGAAGAACTGGCCTCTAGGCTAGATGTAAGTATCAGCCTGAAAATAGGTAAAAGGTATTAGGAAAGGAGAGGGAGCATTTTTAGGAATGGTTATGTTTTGCATGGAATTCGACTTTAAAGCTCACCTCCTGGTAAAAACCCACCCCCCTCACACACACACACTTACAATAACTATCCTCTAACTCATCCTGCATGATTTTTTTTGTACCCTCACCCAAGTCCTCTTCCTGGGTTCCTCACTGGCACCAACTCTGGGTGCAGGGGACCACTAAAAATTTCCTAAAGATGTATTTGCATCAACAAGTCCCCAACAGTCCTTTAGCTCTGATGTCACTGCTGAGATTCCTTTTGGATCCTTAGAAGACCCCCCACCACTGGACAGCCAATAGGAAGTGTCAGCATCATGAAGATCAAGATCACATCAAGAAGAACCTTGCTTCCTGTAAACATGTTAGAAGAAGATTAAAAGATTGGAAGGTTAGAAGAGAGAAGACTCTGGACTGATGTGCCATGTAAAGGAAAAGGAATTGGCAGCACTCCAGGTTGAGTCAAAATCCAGATTTATTGACTGGACATCCAAATATGACAATCGTGACAAGGTAGACGCGTTTCACACACTGACTGTGTGCTTAATCATTACTGATGATTAAGCACACAGTCAGTGTGTGAAACACATCTACCTTGTCACGATTGTCATATTTGGATGTCCAGTCAATAAATCTGGATTTTGACTCAACCTGGAGTGTTGCCAATTCCTTTTCCTTCATCAAGTTTTCACGGAGGCGAGCCGGGGCATGCACTGGTGTGAATCATCAGGCAATTACACCACCTTGAGCAGTGAGTTCTTGTCTCTTCAACTGATGTGCCATGTGACTGCAGATTTAGGTGCCTAAAAAGGGTGTTTTTTTTTTTTTTGTTAGCGATAATTTAGAGGGGGTGAGGCTCTGAGATTAGTTTTAGAGCAAGACATAGATAATGTGATTGCAGGAAAGAAAATCGCTTGATTTCCCCATGCTAAAAAATGATAAGCTGGTTGTACTGAAGCCGATCCATGGATCGACTTCAGTATAACCAGCCTTCCCATAGATGGATCGAATCTCGGCCGATCCTTGCTGCACCGGAAGAAATTTTATCCGTCTATGGCTGGCTTTTTGATGTTAATGTGTCATATAAACGTTGATACTTCAACAGAAAAAAATAGTATAAATGCGCCCTAAAAAAGTACTGAAAATTGCTAAAAATCAATCATAAAGAAACACCTGCTTCTGACTGATTACAGGAAATAAAAACGTGGGGAAATCAACATCTGAATATCTATACTACAACACTTTGGTTTTAAAACAAAGAAAATCCAAAGAAATTAAACTGCAGTTCTTACATTTTTTACGGCCAAACAAGAACAATCTTCGTTTTTCCTGCTTCTGAAAAATATATTAAAAATTGGAAGAAAACAGTAGTAAAAGCTGGCTGCATGCACATATCTTAACCTCAGACCAAGCCTTGTAAAAAGTTAAAATTAAAAAAAAAAAAAAATCCCTCAGGGCTACAACATTATAGCAATGTTTTTAGCAAACTTTATTGCAGACTCCTACATGCTTCTGTTCTGAAGATATTAAAAAAAAAATCAGCTTACTTTGTGCTGCTGTAATGTTTCAAATCAAGAGACAAATGAAAGTTTCACCAGGGCTATTATGGTGTTGTGGTGAAACTTAAATTTATGGCCTTGATGTCACTAGGATGCTCAGGGCTGGATTCGTCATTAGAAACCGTAAGTGGAGGACAGTCACCACAGGGCCCTTGGGTGAAAAACTATTTTTCAACTCCTATTTAAGCACAAACATTGTTTCATGAAAAATAGATAGATAGATAGATTAGACAGACAGACAGACAGACAGACAGACAAAACAGGTCCACATCTCTACAAATGGTAGGTCTACCATTGGGCAGTAGGTATTTGCCTATAAGCAGTACAAGCACAGATGCAGATTAAGGTAGAATAAGACCTAGGCAGGGAAGCAGCTTTGCTGCCTTCCTCCAATCCCCCCAGCCCTCAGCCATCATTTTGATTGACATTGATAAGGATTTCTTTAGACACAAAAAGGTTGTCCAATATGCATTGTCTGTATACTGCCATAGCTCACTCCATCGGACACCAACTGCCTGCAAGCGCATGATCCCTTGTGAAGTGATGGACACATGCATAGCTTTGACCGATTGCCCCATTCCTCTTTTACAAGTAGAATTCAAGCCTAAACCTAACTAGTCCTAGAAAATATTCTCCTCCCTCTCCTAACACCTATGCTGACTAACCTGTGTAAAAAAGTTGATCTTATAAATCCTGCTCCCTTGTGTCAGTCAGTGGTGGCTGCAGGGGAGAGGGGGGAGCACCAACAACGACTGAGACATGGGAACCAATGGGTGATGTCACTGCTCCTGGATTTTCCAGCTGTTGCCAAGTGTTTTGTTCTCCTCCCTGCAGCTGCTGCTGGCTTACAGAGGGGATCACATGATGGGACTGGAGTGGGCTGAAAATAAGTAAGTATATACATCTTTTTTACACCGGTTTGTAAGCATATGTGTTAGGACGGGGTAGGGGACAATTTTAAGATTAGCTATGTTTAGACTGGATGTTACGTACCTGATCGGAGACTGAAATGACGAGGTTGGCCTCTCGTGTATTTCCAGCCCAGGTCCCACTGAAGGTGGAGCAGAGGGTACTGAGGGACAGGAGGAACACAAGTATCGGTAGGTGTTGATAGGAGTGCTTGCAGCAGGAGATGCAGACCCTGGCAGACTGGCAGTACATCAGGTCAGGAACAGTAGTTAGCCGAAGTTAAAGGGGCACTCCACACGGTATCAGGACAATATCTACCCCTGACAATATCCCCCCAGGCAATATCCCCCCCTGACAATATCCCCCCGGACAATATCCCCCCGGACAATATCCCCCTGGACAATATCCCCCCGGAAAACATCCCCCTGGACATAATCCCCCCGGAAAACATCCCCCTGGACATAATCCCCCGGGACAACATCCCCCTGGATAATATTCCCCCCGGGACAACATCCCCCGGGACATAGGGTTAGGGTTAGAGGGTTAGGGTTAGAGGGGGGATATTGTCTAGGGGGATATTGTCCAGGGAGGATATTATCTGGGGGGATGTTGTCCAGGGGGGATATTGTCCGGGGGATGTTGTCCAGAAGTGATATTGTCCGGTGGATATTGTCCGGGGGGATGTTGTCCAGGGGGGATATTGCCCGGGGGGATGTTGTCCAGGGGGGATATTGCCCGGGGGGATATTGCCCAGGGGGATATTGTCCGGGGGGATATTGTCCAGGGGGATATTGTCTGGGGGGATATTGTCCGGGGGATATTGTCCCGGGGGATATTGTCCTAGAATCACTCCACACAGGCTGCAGGTTCCAGATGCAAGGTTTGTCAGAGCTCCCAGCAGACTTGGGACACACACTCACTGTGATGAGCAGAGTTGATTCAGAGGACAGGTGGATAGGCACTTAAACCAGAAATGAGAGCAGAGCTGGGAACAGCAACATGGTCACAGGGATAGCCGAGGTCAGCAGCAGGTGGGCAGCGAGGTACTGAGACATAAGAAAGAGACGTGGTCAAGAACGGAGCCAGGGTCAGGAACTAGTGATAGAGCAGAGGCAGGATCCAAGTTCAGATCAGAGGCAAGCCAGGTTAGCAAGGGAACAAGCATAGTAGTAAAAGCAGGACACAGGGAATAGCTGAAACACCAGTCAGCAATGAAACTTGAGCAGAAGCCCCTTTAAATAGGCTGTCTGGTGCCAACATGCATTGAGTGCGCGCCCGTGCACCCATTCCTGTGCGCATGCGCATGCCTAGTCACCATTCTGCCGAGAATTCTGCACGCATGCACATTTCTATTAGCCAAACGTCTGGTAATCAACCTCTGACTACCTCTGGTAGTCGATCTCTGACAATCTCTCTCTACTTTATTAAAGATTGTGGTGAGCTCTCTGGACATCCATTGACCTTCAGGCTTCTCTTGCCTTGTGGATGATGTGGCTTTTCTCTGTATAATATTTGGCCATACTTTTTTTTTAACCCACCGTCAGTGGAAATAGTCATCTAATATATTATTTACACATACACAATTGTCAAAGCCTGGTTAGGACTAGGAAAGCAAGTGAGTGCTTTTTGTAAAACACATGTAACTAGCTGTGTTACCAGAGTTACTTGTGGTACTTTGGGAGCCAAATGTTGTGTGCATACAGGTTCTAGTAATGTAAATCTACACAGGGGGGTTCCCTAGGTTGGATGATGATAACCCTGTATAATAATGACTCTTAATACCTTTGTAATATAGCACAACAGTGGGCCAGGTTCGCTACAACACATATGCTGTTTTCCATAATGATCTTGTTTTTAGCTATGTAACTCTTATTACTATGGTTTTTTTGGCTGTCACTACTAAAAATAACATTTGTAATGCTAAAAAATGATTGTTGTGGCTTAGTAAATTGAGCCTTTTCTGCTAGTTTGGTAGAGTGGTCCCATAGGGGGCTTTTTTTTCTAGAGGCCAACTTTTTCTATTGGGACAGGCTCTCCCATTTTGTGACTAGTTGTTGGATACAGTGCATTGAAAAAGTATTCATACCCCTTGACATTTTCCACATTTTGTCATGTTACAACCAAACATGTAAATGTATTTTATTGGGTTTTTATATGATAGACCAACACAAAGTGGCAAATAATTGTGGAAGGAGAATGATAAATGGTTTCCAAAATGTTTCCAAAAAATAAAAAAATTTGAAAAGTGTGGCGTGCATTTGTATTCAGCCCCTGCGTTAATACTTTTCAGAACCACCTTTCACTACAATTACAGCTGCAAGTCTTTTTGGGGATGTCTCTACCAGCTTTTCACATCTAGAGAGTGACATTTTTGCCCATTCTTCTTTGCAAAATAGCTCAAGCTCTGTCAGATTGGATGAAGAGCGTCCGTGACCAGCAATTTTCAAGTCTTGCCACAGATTCTCAATTGGATTTAGGTCTGAACTTTGACTGGGCCATTCTAACACATGAATATGCTTTTATCTAATCTATTCCATTGTAGCTCTGGCTGTATGTTTAGGGTCACCCTGTTGGAAGGTGAACCTCCGCCCCAGTCTCGTCTTTTGCACACTCTAACAGATTTTCTTCTAAGATTGCCCTGTATTTGGCTCCATTCATCTTCCCATCAACTCTGACCAGTAGCATTTTGCTTTTAGGCCAAAAAGTAAAATTTTAGTCTCATCTGACCAGAGCACCACATGTTGGTTTGCGTCCCCCCGCATGGTTTCTCGGAAACTGGAAACAGGACTTTTTTTGGCTTTCTTTTAACAATGGCTTTCCTCTTGCCACTCTTCCATAAAGGCCAGATTTGTGAAGTGCACGACTAACAGTTGTCCTGTGGACAGATTCTCCCACCTTAGCTTTGGAGCTCTGCAGCTCCTTCAGAGTTACCATGGGACTCTTGGCTGCTTCTCTGATTAATGCTCTCCTTGCCTGGCTTGTCGGTTTAGGGAGACAGCCATGTCTTGGTAGGTTTGCAGGTGTTCCATACTCTTTCCATTTTCAGGTAAAAGATTGAACAGTACTCCATGAGATATGCGCATGCGCCAGCCAGGAATGAGCTGAACAAATGTGGGCAAACATGCCAATTTAAACTTCTCCACAACTTCATCCCTGGCCTGTTCAATGTGTTCCTTAACCTTAATCATGATGTTTGTTTTCTCTAAGAAACCTCCGAGGGATTTTGGTTGTAACATGACAAATTGTGGAAAATTTCTAGGGGTGTGAATACTTTTTCAAGGCACTGTATGTGCATAGTTTTGTTTATATGCAATGATGTGCATGTTTCTATGATTCTCGAATACAGGCCTATTGATATTGATGTTAAGTTGATCCTTACGTACTGATATGTTATCTTGTAAGGCTTTCCCTTGTCCTGAAGAAGTAACCATCTTTGACTCATATGATTTATGTTGTCATCCTGCATTCAATATGTGGTCATGAATGTTGTTTAATGTTATGAGACCCCAAGTCGGATTGTTAGTCAATGAGAGCTGTCTTAATTAGCACTACTGAAATTGTTCTAACTTTAGAAAGGGTTCCTGCACTACTCTGATCCGACTTTGACACGACTTTAAAGCTACAGAGTGTAAAAGTCCTTTTAAAGTCATATCAAAGCCTTATCAAAGTCTGACTCCAAAAAATCCTGTGACTTTAGTGTAAACTGAGCCATATAGCATATGGCTACTAGTGATAAGCCGAACACTCCCCTGTTCAGTTTGCACCAGAACATCTAGAACAGGGAAAAAGTTATAGGGAACATGCAAACTCTATTAATGGGACACGAACATGAAAAATCAAAAGTCGTTATATGCAAGACATTGCCATAAAAAGTGTATGGGGACCTGGGAACTGCCCTGGGGGATATGCATCAATGTAAACTTTTTTTTTTTTTTTTTAAACAATCATTTTTACAGGAGCAGTGATTTTAATAATGCCTAAAGTGAAACAAAAAAAAATTAAAAATGCCTTTAAATATCATGCCTGGGGGGCCCACTTAATGTGCCTGTAAAGTGGCACATTTGTGCAATGTAGGTAGCCTGTTGCAGCAATACTGACATTTCTAAAGGAAAAAATGTCATTTAAACTTGCTCGCAGCTGTAATGTATTGTCGGCTCCCGGAAATACAGATAAAAAAAAATGTAAAAAAATGTGGGGTCCCCCCAAAATCTATACCAGATCCTTGTACGAGCAAGCAACCTGGCTGGCCAGGATGGGGGGGATGAGCGAGTGCCCCCCTGAACCATACCAGGCCGCTTGCCCTCAACATGGGGAGGGTGCTTTGGGGTGCCCCCCAAAGCACTTTGTCCCCATGTTGATGGGGACAGGGGTCTCTTCCCGACAACCCTGGGCTGTACCAGACCCAAAGGGCCTAATATGGATTTTGGGGGGGACCCCATGACATTTTTTTTTTAAATTTTGTCATAGGGTTCCCCTTAACCACCTAAGAACAGATTACTTTCCCCCCTTCCGCCTAGACCGATTTTCAGCTTTCAGTGCTCATTGGCGTCTATGGGAAATCTTGGTCAGCTTGACATGGCACTGTTCCTTCAGTCCAATCCAGTCCAAACATCATTGACATTCCCACTCTCGGCTTGCCTTGCTCCATAGCTCCCAACTTTTTGTGACAGTAACTAGGGACACCTATTAGCAAAAGTATGTAGGCATAGGACACCCCCCCCCACCACGCCCCCTAAAGAAGAATTATACAAAAAAAGATTAGTTAAAGACATAAGTGATTTTTTTTTAGGGACACCTATTAGCAAAAGTATGTAGGCATAGGACACACCCCCTACCACGCCCCCTTAAAGAAGAAGTATGCAAAAAAAAGATTAGTTAAAGCAGAGTTCCGGCCTCAAATACCTTTTTTAACTAAAAATACCCCTCTAATACTAATTTATCGCCCTTTACATAACTGCTATTCTCATACTTACAAGGTGTATAGTATTGGATTTTAGTCAAAATCCTACTTTTAAAAATGTTGTCTGGGCGTGGCCATATTAGACGTGGGCATCTTGCATGTGGGCATCTGAAGCCGCAGTGTGATCTGCTGTGTCCTCTTTCCTGATTCCAGGGAGTGTTCTAGGAGATCTTCCTGATTCCAACCTCCTGGGAGTGATGACAAACAGCTCCCAGGATGCAATGCAAAGGCGGAAGTGATGTCGGTGGCTGTCGCACAGAGGGGGGAGAAGGAGGAAGTACAATCAAAAATGCCCTGAAAATAAGGTAAGGGACCCCCGAAAAAAAATTGAAAATGCCCAATTGTTGATCAGCATAGCGAGCACTCCAGGAATCACTAAAGTTGCAAAATAGGCCGGAACTCCTCTTTAACTACCTCCCACCCGGCCATAGTATATATACGGCCGGGCGGGAGTCTCGTCCTTCTGAATGGACGTTCCGGAACGTCCTTCAGAAGGAGAGAGATCGCGCCGCCGCGGGCACGCGCAGCGGCGCGATCTCGATGTGCCTGTGTCCCTCGGACACAGAGCGACATCATTCGGCAGGAGGGCCCTGTGATTGGCCCTCCTGATCACATGACGGCTGTGTCCAATCACAGCCGTCATGTAATGTAAATAGAGCCGTTGTAACGGCTTCGATCTCTTCTCCTCACTGACAGATCCTGTCAGTGAGGAGAAGAGGGATGATCGGTGCTGCTGCGGGGGTGATCAGTGAGTATTTCTAATTACTCACTGATCACAGGGGGGGTCTGTGCTGGTAATCAGAACATTGATTACCAGTGCAGCCCTGGGGGGGGGGGGGGGGGGGTGCCACTAAGCCACCAGGGATGCCCACCCATGACCACCAGGGATGCCCACTATGGCCACCAGGGATGGCAAGCAGGGCTCAGAGAGCCCCCCAGTGCCCTCCCTATCAGTGTTGCCCATCAATGGCATCTATCAGTGCTGCCCACCAGTGCCATTATTGCCATCTATCAGTGCCGCCCACCAGTGCCCATAATTGCCCACCAGTGCTGCCTATCAGTGCCCATCAGTGCCCCCCATCAGTGCCGATCAGTGCCACCCATCAGTGCCGATCAGTGCCGATCATTGCTGCCCAACAGTGCCACTATCAGTGCCCATCAGTGCCGCCAATCAGTGCCCATCAGTGCTGCCTATCGGTGCCCATCAGCGCTGCCTATCAGTGCCCACCAATGCTGCATATCAGTGCTATCTATCAGTGCCACATATCAGTGCCCATCAGTGCTGCATATCAGTGCTACCTATCAGTGCCCATCAGTGCTGCATATCAGTGCCACCCCATCAGTGCCACCCCATCAGTGTCTCCTCATCAGTGCCTGTCAGTGCGGCATCATCAGTGCTCATCAGTGCAGGAAAAAACATATCTATTTACAAAATTTTATAACCTAAACAAAAAAACTTTTTTTTTTTTCAAACTTTTCAGTCTTTTTTTATTTGTGCACCAAAAAAGAAAAAACCTGACGGTGATCAAATACCACCAAAAGAAAGCTCTATTTGTGGGGAAAAAATGACACAAATTTGGTTTAGGTACAGCGTTGCATGACCGCGCAATTATCATTCAAATTGCAACAGCGCTAAAAGCTGAAAATTGGTCTGGGAAGGAAGGGGGTTTAAGTGCCCAGTATTGAGGTGGTTAAAGACACAAGTGATTTTTTTTTGGGACACCTGTTAGCAAACGTATGTAGGCATAGGACACACACCCCTACCACGCCCCCTTAAAGAAGAATCATACAAAAAAAAGATTAGTTAAAGGCACAAGTGATTTTATTTAACCTCTACTTTTCCTTTATAAAGACTTTTTAAATTTAGAAATGCAAAATTTTAGAAACTGGATGAAAGGTTTAGCACTGGGAAACACTTTTTGAATAATAAATAGTGCAAAATGAGGAACAAATGAGGAGGACAGAGGGACTTTGTTCCAAATCAGGGACAGTCCCTCGAAATCAGGGATAGTTGGGATCCATGCTTGCTCCAGTCCCGCAGACCCGCACACTTGGCTCACACGACACGCTCAATCACAACCTCCTCCAGAACCGCCCCCTGCTGGCGCCGCCCGAAAACAATGTAGCAGGCACTTAAATGGTCTCGGCCTGCTGTGGAGCCCAGTTCCAAAGCCATATTTATTACTGGCAACCTTTTCCTGTCACTGACATTTACTGGCATTCCCCCTTTTTGCTGGCTGCCAGTAAAAATACCAATGGTTGGAAACACTGCAGAGAAGAGGAGGAGCCAGGAGTGCTGGCAGGGGACCCAAGAAGAGGAGGTATAAATCTGATTGGTATTTATCAAATAAAAAAACATGTAAAAAAAGTAGGGTCCCACTACGCTAGGTGTGAATGGGGCCTGAAAGTGAAATTGGTTTGTTTACAGGCTCCATTTATATCTGCCTGTTCCTGAAGAAAATATGCACACTTTGCCGATTGTTTCGGAAATGTGCTGCAAACAATTTTAATTGACAATCACTTTCTGTTTCTGTTTAACCAAGTATGTCGTGTCAGCCCACTAACTTAAATGTTATATCACCAATGTGTTTTTCTTCTGCACAAATGGATAAAGCGAATGTGTTTTTTTTATTGATGTAGAGGGGAACATTTTGGATTCTGCATTATACTTTAAAAAGAAATCTGTATCTTGGTACTCCAGATAAAAGCCGTTTGTTCTGTCTGCCAGACAAAATGGCCAGAGCAGAATGCAGAGGCAAGTTAAATAGTACAGTTTATCTTTGGTTAATTGCACTTCTTAGCAGAAAACATTTGTAAATTAGACAGGGAACAGTGCATATAGAACATATTGCAGAATGCGTCTCGGATTGTTGTTTGTAGGCAAATATTTACTGTATGTTTCAGCAATCCGGCCCATGATTAAAATTACTTTAATACTGTGTATCTTACAACAATGCTATTTACATATTTATATTTAGTAATGAATTGACGGAAGAATTTTCCACTGTCGGTTTTACAAACAGTACAAACACATTTTGCACATCGGTTTATGCAACAACTTTCTAGTCAATTAAAGGCTCAGTGAAGTGGTAGACAAACGTTGGGTTCAATGCAGTATCAGCAATTCTGCATTCACAGTTTCTTCCTGGGATTTATAAAGAGCTTTATTTAGAGATCATGCTACCCAAGGCACCCATAAGTGAGAACTAATATCCTTGTATATAAGCTGTACACCCTTTAGGTTCCAAAACGTTAAATGAGAATTATTTAGAAATTTAAGGAGAGGCCCGGAGTTCGAGACAGATGCAAAAAGTGTAAAGTAGGGTACACATTAAAGGAAAATTGGGCGAACGATCGTCCGATTTTCCTCATTGTTTCACAGGAATTTGGAACCAATTAACCACTTTAAGACCGGAAGGATTTGCCCCCTTCCTGACCAGGCCCTATTTTGCGATTCGGCACTGCGTTATTCAATGGACAATTGCACAGTCGTGCAACGCTGTACCCAAACAAAATTTGCGTCCTTTTTTTCCCCACAAATAGAGCTTTCTTTTGGTGGTATTTAATCACCTGTGCGATTTTTATTTTTTGCGATATACACAAAAAAAGAGTGACAGTTCTGAAAAAAAAATCAATATTTTTCACATTCTGCTATATAACATTCCCCACAAAAATGTAATGCTGACAAGGGGTGGTCAGAAGGGGTGGCTGCCCTGTGCACTGTGAGGTGGGGGATGCCATAAGGAGATTGGAGGGGAGGAGATTTGTGTTGGAAGGGGGAGTTTGGGGGGTGGCAGGGGGTAAGTATTGTTCTAAGAGGGGAAATTTGGGGGGAATTTGTGCTGGGAGGGGGGATTTGAAGTCTACGGGGAAGGGAGGGGGAGAGAAGATATGTACTAGAAGGGGAAATTTTAGGAGTAGAGAAATTGTGCTTGGAGGGGGTGATTTTTTTTTTTTGGGGGGGGGGCAAAGATTTGTGCTGACATGGGGGATTTCAGCAGGGGGGTGGATTTGTACTGTGAGGAGGGGGAATTTATGCTTAGGGGGGTAAGCATGCAAATTTTTGCTCAGTGTTTTTTAGGGGGATTTTCGTTGACACATAATGCTTTTAGAATTGAGATCTTTGGGGGGGGGGGCGCAGTTTGGCATGTTGGCCCCGGGCTCTACATGACCATGTCCCAGCAGTGATGCTGAGAGACTGTATATTCTTTGGACTATGGTTTTCAATGCTGAAGATCAGTTTATACTTTGCTGCAAAACAGTGCAAGAGTTAAATAAAAGACATTACTGTTACAGTATCTCACAAAAGTGAGTACACCCCTCGCATTTTTGTAAATATTTTATTATATCTTTTCATGTGACAACACTGAAGAAATTACACTTTGCTACAATGTAAAGTAGTGAGTGATGTCACATGACACTGGGGAGGGAAAATGGCTAATTGGGCCCAATTTGGACATTTTCATTTAGGGGTGTACACACTTTTGGCGGTTTAGACATTAATGGCTGTTTGTTGAGTTATTTTGAGGCGACAGCAAATTTACACTGTTATACAAGCTGTACACTCACTACTTTACATTGTAGCAAAGTGTCATTTCTTCAGTGTTGTCACATGAAAAGATATAATAAAATATTTACAAAAATGTGAGGGGAGTACGCACTTTTGTGAGCTACTGTATATACACTGTGTACAAGTATTTCCGGCCAATACAAGGTGCCCAATTTTGGCCCCGCCTACACAAAATCTAATCAGTTGTGCTGCAGTGGAAGTAGCAGGCTAATAGGAGGAGAGAGCAGGGTGAAGTCTGCTACTTCTCTTTTCACTGTCCAGTCACAGTACGGGAAAGGAACAAGACCTTTATGAGTTCCTTCATTTCAGCAGAGAAAAAAACAGAAAGAACTGTGACAGAGCTGTATAAATCTCAGGGCTGAATGGACAGAAATACAAATCATTTGACAGACAAAATAGCTTCCATATATGTACTTTATCTGTGTGGTTTTTTTTTTTCCCCACAAATAAAGCTTTCTTTTGGTAGTATTTGATCACCTCTACGTTTTTTATTTTTCTATAAACAAAAAAACTCAACAATTTTGCAAAAAAAAAAAAAAAAATATATATATATATATATATATTTTTTTTTTTACTTTCTGCTATAAACACATCAAATAAAAAATATTTAAAAAAAATCAAATTTCTTCATCTGTTTAGGCCAATATGTATTCTGCTACATATAATTGGTAACAAAAAATATATTGATTGGTTTTTGCAAAATGTATACCGTCTACAAACTGTAGGATATATTTATGGAATTGTCATTTATTTATTTATTTTGTAGTAGTAATGGCAGTGAACAGCAACTTTTAGCAGGACTGCGATATTGCAGTGGATAAATTGGACACAAAGTGATGCTTCTGACACTTTTTTGGGAACCAGTGACACTAATACAGTGATCAGTGCTAAAAATATGCACTGTTACTGTACTAACGACACTGGCTAGAAAAGGGTTAACATCAGGGGCGATCAAAGGGTTAAACTGTGTCCCTGATCAGTGTTTTACTACTGTGGGGGAGGTGCTTTTACTAATAGAAAGCATAGATCCGTGTCCCTGCTTTGCAAGGACATAGGATCTATGCCTTCCATACTAACAGAACGGTAATCTGTCTTGTGTACATAGGCAGACTGCCATTCTGCCTCTATAACGAACGATCAGCAGGTGCCAGCAGTCATCCTTGGACATCAAATCTCTGGCATTGCATATTTTTGTCCGATACTTGAAAATACAGGGTCACAAATATAGGTGCATCTCATGAAATTAGAATATCATCCAAAAGTTAATTTGATTGTGATGATTTTGGCTTACAGCTAGTGAAAACCCAAAATTCAGTATCTCAGAAAGTTAGACCAATAAAAAAAAGGATTTTTATTACAGAAATTTTGGCCTAAAGCGGAGTTCCGGCCTCAAAAAAATGTTTTCGATAAAAATACCCCCGGGACAGTCAGGGCTAGTGCATTGCAGCAATGATAGCCTCTGAACTGTCCCCGGGTTCACTTACCTTTTAGAAGAAATACTTACCTTGAAAATGTCTTGTCCAGCGCTGCCATCTCAGGTGTGGGCAGCTGAAGCCAGGGCGTCGGAGTCCCAGAAGGCCCTACACCGGCACCGCTCATCACTTCCGGGGCAGGCGCGTCATCCCTGCCCAGCTTCTGGGCATGCCCAGAAGCTGTGTAGCAGGGAATGACGCACCTGCACCGGAAGTGACGAGCAGGGCTGGTGCAGGCGCATTGACTCCTGGGAGCGATTACGTTCAGCTCCCAGGAGTCAATGCAAGCAGGAAGAGGCGACGCGGGCCGCGGCCGCAGAGGGAGGAAGTGGAAGGAAGGTAAGTATATTTTCTTTAAAAAGAAGGTAAGTAAAGCAAAAAAAAAAAAAAAATAGTGATTATTCAATTCTTTTTCAGGTTACTTAGAGCAAGTGGATGTCAAATTTTTGTTTTGAGGCTGGAACTCTACTTTAAGGCAAAGTATGTACAGTATAGTACTGTGGAAACTTCACACTGCACCTCATGCAACTTGGATTCTGTGCCTCTCCACTCTTCCTCCAGACTCTGGGACCTTGATTTCCAAATGAAATGCAACACATTCAGTGATGATTTGGGGAGCCATGTCATCTGCTGGTGTTGGTCCACTGTGTTTTATCAAGTCCAAAGTCAGCACAGCCCTCTACCAGGAAATTCTAGAGCACTTCATGCTTCCCTCTGCTGACCAGCTTTATGGAGATGCTGATTTCATTTTCCAGCAGGACTTGGCATCTGCCCACACTGCCAAAACTACCAATACCTGGTTTATTGATCATGGTATCACTGTGCTTGATTGGCCAGCCAACTCGCCTGATCTAAACCCCATAGAGAATCTGTGTGGTATTGTCAAGTGGAATATGAGAGACACCAGACCCAAAAAAGCAGATGAGCTGACTGTGACTACCCCCATTAGGAAGCGGGGAAGCCGATCCACGGGACTGGCGGCCGCAATTGCCACTGGGCACCCACGATCGCTCCCTGCTGAGAGGCAGCCTGTGATCCGCCTATATAGGATCATAGGTCTCTGTGTTCATTTCACAAGTCCCTCCCCCATACAGTTAGAAAACATTCCTTAGGCTCACACTTAAACCTTCAATCCTCCCTGGATTAACCCCTCCCCTGCCAGTGTCATTATTACAGTAACAGTGCATATTTTTAGCACCGATTACTGTAGTAATGTCACTGGCCCCCCCAAAAGTGTCAAAAATGTCAGTTAGGGGTCCGATCTGTCCGCCGCAATGTCGCAGTCACGCAAAAAATTGCAGATCGCCACCATTACTTGTAAGAAAAAAAAATTAAAAATGACATAAATCTTTCCCCTAGTTTGTAGACACGATAACTGTTGTGCAAACCAATCAAAATATGCTTATTGGGTATCTGATTTTCTTTACTAAAAATATGTAGCAGAATACAAATTGACCTAAAAGGATGAAAAAAATTCGATTTTTAACTTTTTTCTGGGGGAATGTTATATAGCAGAAAGTAAAAAATATATATATATTTTTTTTCAGAACTGTCACTCTTTTTTTATTTATATCACAATAAATAAGAATCGCAGAGGTGATATAACACCAAAAGAAAGCTCTATTTGTGGGAAAAAAAGGACATCAATTTTATTTAGGTACAGCGTTGCACGACCGCCAAATTGTCCGCTAAAGTAAAGCAGTGCCGAATCACAAAAAATGGCCTGGTCATTAAGGGGGCTAATCCTTCCGGTCCAGAAGTGGTAAACCACTTCCCCCTAGGACGACGTCATATGACGTCGTAAACTTTGCGGGGGTATACCGGGATGATGCCTCTAGCTAGAGGCATCATCCCGGTACCGTTGTTTGAAGCCGACGGTCGGCTTTCCGTCGGTACTGATCGATGCGGCTCGGGAGCCGCTCGATCGTTACCCGGGGGGCGGGAGGGGACGTCCCCCCCCTCCCGCCGCCTTCCGCGGCTTTTACCGGGGCTCCCGTCCCACCGGGAGCCCCGAACACCCAGCCGGCGCGTCCGCCGGCTGGATGGAGTCCCGATGAATGCCGGAAACGGCATCGATCGGGTCTCCGATGACGTAACCCGGAGGCGGCGTCCATGACGTCACTTCCGGGTTAGTGTGCTGCATAACGGCGCCAAATTTGAAAAACGGCTGTATGCGTTTTCGGCGTTTTGCATACAGGGAAGTGTAATGGAGGGGTCGAGGGTCTTTTAGACCCTCGATCCCTCCATAAAGTGTACCTGTCACTGCATATTGCTGTCACAAGGGATGTTTACATTGCTTGTGACAGCAATAAAAGTGATCAGATTTTTTTTTTTTTTTAAAACTGTAATAAAGTTAAAAAAATAAATAAAATAAATGGGAAAAAAAAAAAAAGCATGGGTAGAATCATATACCCATATCTATCTGCAGACATTGAAGATGGTATAGTCGCCAATACTGCCAAATAACATTTTCACAGTCATCCAACAAGATTGGGCAGCAAATGAAAGCAGGGTTACACACTTGAAATAAAACAGAATGAAGAATATAATTAGATGGATTCTGGTAAAACAGGGTAGCTGAAAACACATTTAAAGTAGTAAATAGGAAAGGGAAGAGGGAGTTATATTTAGTATGTATGAAAAGCAAGCGTAATTAATTAAATCTTGGCGAGCCACCAAGAAGGAAGCATGTGGCATTTCAGCATCTTGGAAAGGCAAATAAATGAACAAAGCCTTCATTATTCAAACAGAGATGATACAGATTTATGTGGCTGGATGTGAATAACGTAGGAAACGTATTGTCTTTATGAGAGGTTATAATGAGGACCGTATAGATAATGTTTTTGCATTTAAATCATTCTCTGAGATTTTATGAGAGTTTGGAGAGAGCAGTCATTCGTGATGGAGATAAATCAGTTATGGCATATTGACATAAGAGAAAAATAGATACACAATTATTGTATTTCTGAGCAAAAAAGGTCAGCCAGAGAAGATGTTGTAGCAAGATTTGCTATGCATATATAATCAAATGAACCCTATAGATGAAGAAAATGGGGCACAGGTGCTGAGGATAAAAAGCAAGGCAGCTCAAACTGTGTACGTTATGACAGAAGATACACAATTTCCAGCAAATATAATTGGATTCTTAGAGTGAAGGTTTAAAGAGAACCTCTAAAAATGTTTCAGAGCAGCTGCAATGGTTATATTCTTGGGTGGCTGAAAAGAAAATCTGAAACTTCCATTCTCTAAATCTGCAATTATGTCCCTAGGAAGTTTCCGTTTTGCCCGCTGACACATCTGAAGCAAAGTGATTCTACCTAAATTGCTGTGAAATGATCAACTTTTATCTAAATGTCATCAATAATTCATCAAATTAGCCTAAACTTTTCCTTAGTTACTACTTTCCGTAGTAACAAAGTTTGCCATAAGTGGTTTTTAGGTGAAATTTTCTTAAGAAAAATAAAATATATAAATATGATGATCCCATTACTATGTCAGTAAAGAAAGGGCCAGTTTTGGTGTTAGAATTCAGGCTAGCATTAAGGTTAGTATTAGGGTTACTCTGTTCTTCTATATCTAGCCTTATGTTTTAAACTCCTGAGGGGCTGTATTGTAGATTCCACTTATAATATGATATTACTAAATTAGAGATGGGCAACAAAAAAAGTGCAAAGACTGAGGAATCACTCATTTTAGAAGAGAGTTTGGGAACGTAATAAGTATACCCCAAGGACAAAAAACTTTATCGGTGTGAGAAAGGTTCAGGAGGATAATACTTGGGTTCAATAACATGGTGGCCTGACCTCAAACTAGAAGAAAGGAAGTTGAAGAGTTAAAGAATATGTTAACTCAACATTTTTAATATTTTTGATATATGCCTGCTGTACTACAGTGGGTACGGAAAGTATTCAGACCCACTTAAATTTTTCACTCTTTGTTATATTGCAGCCATTTGCTAAAATCATTTAAGTTCATTCTTCTTCCTCATGAATGTACACATAGCACCCCATACTGACAGAAAAACACAGAATTGTTGACATTGTTGCAGATTTATTAAAAAAGAAAAACTGAAATATCACATGGTCCTAAGTATTCACACCCTTTGCTGTGACACTCATATATTTAACTCAGGTGCTTTCCATTTCTTCTGATCATCCTTGAGATGGTTCTACACCTTCATTTGAGTCCAGCTGTGTTTGATTATACTGATTGGACTTGATTAGGAAAGCCACACACCTGTCTATATAAGACCTTCCAGATCACAATGCATGTCAGAGCAAATGAGAATCATGAGGTCAAAGGAACTGCCTGAAGAGCTCAGAGACAGAATTGTGGCAAGGCACAGATCTGGCCAAGGTTACAAAAAGATTTCTGCTGCACTTAAGGTTCCTAAGAGCACAGTGGCCTCCATAATCCTCAAATGGAAGACGTTTGGGATGACCAGAACCCTTCCTAGAGCTGGCCGTCCGGCCAAACTGAGCTATCGGGGGAGAAGAGCCTTGGTGAGAGAGGTAAAGAAGAACCCAAAGATCACTGTGGCTGAGCTCCAGAGATGCAGTCAGGAGATGGGAGAAAGTTGTAGAAAGTCAACCATCACTGCAGCCCTCCACCAGTCGGGGCTTTATGGCAGAGTGGCCCAACGGAAGCCTTTCCTCAGTGTAAGACACATGAAAGCCCGCATGGAGTTTGCTAAAAAACACCTGAAGGACTCCAAGATGGTGAGAAATAAGATTCTCTGGTCTGATGAGACCAGAATAGAACTTTTTGGCCTTAATTCTAAGCGGTATGTGTGGAGAAAACCAGGCACTGCTCATCACCTGTCCAATACAGTCCCAACAGTGAAGCATGGTGGTGGCAGCATCATGCCGTGGGGGTGTTTTTCAGCTGCAGGGACAGGACGACTGGTGGCAATCGAGGGAAAGATGAATGCGGCCAAGTACAGGGATATCCTGGACAAAAACCTTCCCCAGAGTGCTCTGGACCTCAGACTGGGTCGAAGGTTTACCTTCCAACAAGACAATGACCCTAAGCACACAGCTAAAATAACGAAGGAGTGGCTTCACAACAACTCTGTGACTGTTCTGGAATGGCCCAGCCAGAGCCCTGACTTAAACCCAATGGAGCATCTCTGGAGAGACCTAAAAATGGCTGTCCACCAACGTTTACCATCCAACCTGACAGAACTGGAGAGGATCTGCAAGGAGGAATGGCAGAGGATCCCCAAATCCAGGTGTGAAAGACTTGTTGCATCTTTCCCAAAAAGACTCCTGGCTGTATTAGATCAAAAGGGGGCTTCTACTAAATACTGAGCAAAGGGTCTGAATACTTAGGACCATGTGATATTTCAGTTTTTCTTTTTTAATAAATCTGCAACAATGTCAACCATTCTGTGTTTTTCTGTCAGTATGGGGTGCTATGTGTACATTCATGAGGAAGAAGAATGAACCTAAATGATTTTAGCAAATGGCTGCAATATAACAAAGAGTGAAAAAATTAAGGGGGTCTGAATACTTTCCGTACCCACTGTATATACTTAACTAAATAAAACTAACTATGCTAGACATGGGAGCACAGCAGGTTAGTTTTTGTGGCTGTGCTGCTCTCCACCAATGATCAGACTTGTCTTGACATGCCCTGCCTGTACAGCCATTCACTGTGAAGGTTAGTAAGCTGCTTTTTCATCTTCCCCAGCTCTCTAAGTCCCTTTTGCAGCTGAGAACACAGGGTACTTGTAAAAAGGGGAAAAGGGTATTTATAAAGCTTTTTTACATGTATACACCATTTTTTTGCCTTTCTATGTTAAACAAGGTTAGGGTTTACAGGTACTTTAATATTAGAAGTATTATTTTTCCCAAAATAGTGGATGATTGGAGCAGACTTCCAGCAAAGGTATGACTATGAACAGAATATGTAATCATGGATTTTGTGCGGAAATATACTGTAGAAGAGAAACTGAGTACCATAAACACAACTTTATTATGTACCATTAAAAAGCTAATACAGAACATAAGGGTTCACAACATGCAAAGATTCCAATTACACGTGTACTGTAGACTAGGGATGATCGAACTTTTGAAAAGTTCGGTTCGACCAGAACACCTGAATTTCCCGAAAGTTCGGTTTGGATTCCCGAACCCCATTGAAATCAATGGGACCCGAACTTTGGGAATCAAAAAACACCATTTTGAAGCCCTAAAACCTAATAAATGCCCCTAAAAAGTGCCTAGGGTTCTGGGTCATGTCCCAGGGACTATGAATCAGGCAAAAAAAAAGTCCTTAAAAATTGTCGTTTTTGATAGAGAGCCAATTATTGAAAAAAAAAAAAAAAGAGGGATTTAGTGTCTGGGGGGGTCTAAAAAGTGTACCTGTGAAGTTTCAGCTCTGTAGCATGTCCAGAACCAAACTTTAGAAAATGACTTTTTTGCTTAACCGCGCCTTTCTTTTGCTCCTAATCATCTGCACAGCCAATGTGTATGATGGGGACATAATGCGTCACACACATCTGCTTTATTTAGCGACAACTTTGGGTCGCATAGCAGTGTGCGTCTTGCAGGTGATTTTCACATCGCACAGTTGATAAAGCCTCAGTGACAACTTTATCCCTTTCCTCACACTAAAAGAACAGGTCCATACAGCAGAAGATAATTTCTAACTGATACTGTCCCTTTAAATTTTTTTTTTCTAATGGAGATAAATCAGACAGCACAATCGCTGTATTTCTAACTACACTGACAATCTTTCTGTAAGCTACTGCTCTTCTGCTGATCTGGAGCTTTACAAGCAATCGGCTATGCAGCATACGTTGTTTAACACAGCAGGAGAAACACAAATGCTTCCAGTCTCTTCCAAAGCCTATGCATTACAGTGCTAGATGTTAGGCGGGGCTATGTTATATACTGTCGGGCGTATTCACTCCTTATTGGACTCTGGTCCCCGTAGTCACTCCAATCACGTTCCTAGCAGACTCCTGCCCCCTCATTGGCTTTTACTGACGTTTCTGGGCCAATCACGGGCTTTTAAAGCCCACTTCCTGTCCCATTGCATTTTGGAGCGGTTCGGGTGACTCGAATTCCGAACTTTTACCGCAAAAAGTTCGGAATTCGGCCGAATTTCGAACACCCAATGTTCGGGTCGAACCGATGGTCGACCCGAACCGTTTGATCCTCCCTACTGTAGACTTGATGCATTTCAGGAATCCTTGTTCAGGAGCACATTATTATTATTATTATTATTATTATTATTATTATTATTATTATTATTATTATATAGGGTTTATAGAACGCCGACAGTTTATGCAGCACTTTACAACTTGAGGGTAGACAGTACAAATTCAATACATTTTAATACAGTAGGAGTCAGTGGGCCCTGCTCCTTAGAGCTTACAATCTAAGAGGGAGGGTCAAGAGATACAAAAGATAATAACTGTGGGGGGTGGGCTGATGGAGAAAATAAAAGCACAGTTATTAGGTGGATGCCAGATAGGTTTCTCAGAAGAGATGTGTTTTCGTCTGAAAGTAGACAAAGTAGGAGATAGTCGGACAGATGGGGGTAGAGCATCCCAGATAATGGGAGAAGCTCATGAGAAGTCCTGGAGGTGAGCATGGGAAGTGTTTACAAGGGAGCTAGAGAGCAGGAGTTCCTGGGAGGAACGAAGAGAGCGAGTTGGTTGGTATTTTGGGACCAGATTAGTGATGTAGCTGGGTGCCAAGTTATGGATGGCTTTGTAAGTTATGGTTAGTAACTTGAATTTCATTTGTTGGTTAAGTGGCAGCCAATGGAGGAATTGGCAAAGAGGGATAGCAGACACAGAGCGGTTTGCAAGATGGATGAGCCTGGCAGCAGTGTTCATGATGGACTGAAGGGGGGATAGCCTATTTAGAGGTAAGCCAATGAGAAGGGAGTTGCACTAATCAAGACAAGAGATGACCAGGGAGCGGATTAGAAGCTTTGTGATATCATTGGTTAGGAAGGGACGTATCTTGGAGATGTTGCGGAGGTTGAGGCGGCAAGCTTTGGACAGTGACTGGATGTGTGGCCAAAAGGATAGTTCAGAGTCCAGGATTATACCTACGACCTTGGCATGGGTGGATGGGTTGATATTTGTGCCGTTGATGTTGACAGAGAAATCAGGGGAAGAGGAACGTGGGGGAGGAAATAGCATGAGCTCGGTTTTGGACAGGTTGAGTTTCAGGAAGTGATGTGACATCCAGGCTGATATGTCTGTTAGTAAGCTGGTGATGTGTGAGGAGACTGATGGAGTGAGCTTAGGGGTAGAGAGTTAGATTTGGGTGTCATCAGCATAGAGATGATATTGAAAGCCAAGGGAGGCAATCAGCTGACCCAGGGAGGGTTGTAGATTGAGAAAAGGAGTGGTCCAAGGACAGAACCTTGGGGGACCCCGACAGAGAAAGGAAGAGGAGAGGAGGTAGTAGAGTTGTAAGTAGCACTAAAGGTGCGTTGAGATAGGTAGGATGGGAACCAGTGAAGAGTACGGTCACGGAAGCCAAATGAGTGGAGTTTTTTGAGGAGGAGGGGGTGGTCTACTGTGTCAAAGGCAGCAGAGAGGTCTAGGAGGAGTAGTACAGAATAGTGTCCATTGGTGTTTGCTGTTAGTAGGTTGTTTGTGAGTTTAAGGAGAGCAGTTTCAGTGGAATGTTGAGATGAAATCCGGACTGAAGGGGATCAAGAAGATTGTTCTTAGTCAGATGGTTGCTCAGTTGGTTGTAGACCAATTGTTCAAGGAGTTTGGAGGAGAAGGGGAGTAAGGAGATGGGGCATAGATTGTGAAGGTTGGTGGGGTCCAGTGAGGGCCTTTTAAGGATGGGAGTGACTAGCGCTTGTTTTAGAGAATTAGGGAATATGCAAGAAGGGAGGGAGAGGTTGAAGATGTGAGTTAGAGAGCGTAGAATAGAATCAGAGGGTGAGAGTAGCATGTGCGAGGGAGCAGGATCCAGGGGGCAGGTGGTTAGATGGGTGTTAGATAAAAGTACAGCAACCTTGTTAATACTAGCAGGGTGGAACGAGGGAAGTAATGATTGTACCTGTGGATATGGGTTGTTAAGTGGGGGAAGTTTCTGCACATTGGAGATCTCCTCGCGAATTGTATCGAACTTATTTTTGAAGTGATTGGCAATCTCCTGGGCAGTGAGCGAGTTAAAGGTAGAGAAGAGATGACGGGGGCTAGAAGAGAATGTTTGGATGAGCGTGATAAAATAGGTTTTCTTGGCAGTGAGAAGGCAGGAATAGTATTTTAGAAGGGCAGATTTATATTGGTTGAAGTCTTCCAAGGACTTAGTCTTACGCCACAGGCACTCAAGAGCGTAGCTACGTTTTCTGAGACTTCTGGTGTCGTCTGTTTGCCAGGGTTGTAGCGGTCGTGCCGAATTCTGCATGTAGTGAGGGGAGCAAGCTTGTCTAAGGAGGATGACACCGTTATCGGTTTACACTATGGTGTTGTTTTTCTTCTTTTTTTCATTAATGTTTCACTGAGGAGAACCATATTGGAGTCCTTTGAAGTTTACCGCGCCTCACTATTTGAAGACACCTGCCTTCACCCATTTGGCTCTTAATTGTTTGGAATTCGGTAAGCGGTACCTGCACAAGTGTCATCACTTTATATTTACACCTATGGACATTCATATGGACTGTTTCAATTTCTAGCGCAGCTTGTTTTTTATATTTTTACTTTTGGGGTGTTGGTCGCACTTGAAGTTGCTGCTTCTGTTTTGAATTAGCGCAGTTGTTTTTTTCCTATATTCTATTCTTGTTGACCTTCAATTGCCGCTTATTCATGGATATATTTGACTATAGGGCCTCTAAGGTGGTCAACACCGATGGAGTATTCGAATCATTCACCTCTGATGATACCGACATGAGTGGTCTGTTTATGAGGCTTAAAAATGTAATGGTATCTGAAATACATACCCAGTGGGACATAGCTTTCCTTGAAACCTATGTCAAGAGAACTATGGTCCCCAGGAGCTTAAGATGGGAGGTATGTCCCCAATCTGATGAGGGTGAGCTGGAGGAATGGTACAGATATTTTAACGAGGCAGGGGTCAGTTTTTTGAGATTCCTCATATCCCGGAAAAATGCCAAATTAACTAGGCTGGATGGAGAAATTAAGACGGTAAAAGAAAAACTAGTCCCCCACATGACCAGTGAGGCCTACAAGGCTGCCTCAGCGGATCTATTGAAGCATCTTGAAAAGGAGGAGAGAGAGCAAAAAATTAAAAAACGCAAAAAGTTCAATCGTGACTTACAAGATTACCAGTCAAGTGCGGTCTTTGAGTGGCAAAAGAAATTGTTGGGTGATCAAGAACCACCCGAGGATGCAATGGAAGTCTCCACCAATCCTCCAAGAGTTGCTTTTAATGGACCACCTCAAACCAATAATGGCCCCAAAACAAACAAAAAGGGACCTCGACCTAACGGTCGACGTCTTTCTTATAAGTCACCCCATAGGGGCCCTAATGTGGCTAACAACAAACCTAATGGGAATCAATCCAAATCTAATAACAACTTTTCTGGACAGGGCCAACAAGGTGACTGGCAACGCGGCAGAGACCGCAATCAACACGGTGGATATGGTTATTCCAATTATCCCCATACTCCCCAATGGAGGAGAGCACCAGACAACTATGTAGATCAAGGTTATTATTATTCTAATCCTTCGGGTCCAGAACCAGATCACTATAGATCTCCACACTGGCGACAGTACTACAGTCCCCCTAGATCTCAACCTTACTGGTACGATCCAGGTTATAATCGTCCAGGGCCTGTAAGGGAGCCTCAGAGCTTTAGAAGAGATCCTCCTCCTCCTCCTAGACAAGAGGGCCATCAGTACAATGTACCGGTGAATAACCGATTTTATCCTCTCAGGGACAGCGAGGTCCCTGCTGATGTGGAAACATCTCAACCACATAACAGCACTCACGCAGTAAGAGATGTGGCCTTGGAGAACCCCAGCTCGGAGACCTTAGCCGGTCAAAGTTATCCTGGTTGGGGTTTTCCCAGGGCCAACCAAGGCGTCAAGCGCCCTGCCGAACCACAAGAGGATGTCGGGGAGGCAGGCGCGTCAAATCTAAAAAAATCCAAAACGTAGAGGGCGCTGGTATTTTTAATCTCAGCAAGGTCACCTTAAATAGTGCTGAGATTCAAATTTTGGATAAAGGTCTTAAGTTTGCACCCCCACAACGCCTTAACAAATTCCAAACTTACATGGATGTACACAAGTTTGTGAGAAAAATGAGTGTAAAACGATACATGATGAGCAATCCAATCAGTCAACAAACTAATGTACCCCGGCAATATCAACATTCCGGGTTATCAAATGCATCTGTGTTCAACCCACCAGGATCCCTAGCACCTTCTTTGAAGGTATTTAGAGATGTGGTGCTTAGAGACTTGGATCGCATCCAAGTACATAAAACCTCCCTACCTATTCATTTACAGACCGGATTAGATTCCCTATGTAATAACAAAAATCTGGTGATCAGGCCCGCCGACAAGGGTGGTGGGATAGCGGTCCTTGATAGGGACAACTATATGGCAGAAATGCACAGATTATTAAGTGATGGCCAGACTTATGTCACACTGCCCTCTGACCCTAAGATCAAGTGCAAAAGGGTGTTGGAGAACATTGTAGAGGATGGTTACCAACAAGGGATACTTAACAAAAAGGAGAAGGCTTATCTTATCCCGAGATGTCCTCGGACTCCGGTGATTTACTGCCTCCCCAAATTGCATAAGAGTCTAACTTCCCCCCCGGGTCGCCCCATTGTCAGTGGCATAGACTCTGTGACGTCCCGGGTGGGGAAGTATATTGACTCTTATCTGCAACCCCTGGTCCAGAAGACTCCATCATATATTAAGGACACGACACATGTCCTTAATTTACTGTCTGGACGAACTCCCACCGCCAACCTATGGATGGTGACAGCAGATGTGTCCTCACTATATACTGTTATACCACACCATTTGGGTTTAAATGCGGTGGGAATGTTTCTTGACAGGGATTCCACGATACCAGACCAACAGATTTCACTCATCATGAGACTTTTGGAATTTGCCACCCATCACAACTACTTTTGGTTTGATGGGAGGTTTTATCGCCAGACAACAGGTGTGGCTATGGGGGCAAAATATGCCCCCTCTCTCGCCAACCTTTTTATGGCACAGTGGGAGGAGGACGTCATCTATGCCCACCACAGGCCTCAGTTGAGGTTGTGGGCTAGGTACATAGATGATGTCCTCCTCCTCTGGGATGGCCATCACCGTGACCTAATAGCCTTTATGGAGATGTTGAATTCTAACTCGAGAGGCATTCAGCTTAATTATGAGTGTAGTCAATCCACTATTAATTTTCTTGACATAACCATAACTGTGAGGGATAATAGTTTCATTACTTCCACCTACTTTAAATCGACGGACAGAAACTCATACATTCCCGTCGATAGTTGCCACCATGACCCCTGGTTAAAGGCTATACCAAAGGGACAGTACCTCCGGATCAAGAGAAATTGCTCTAATCATCAAGATTTTCTCTCTCAGTCAGAGGTCCTGACCAAGAGATTTCTTGAGAAGGGATATGATAACCAATTCCTCCAAAAAACACTCTTGGAGGTGCAGCAAAAAGATCAAGCCTTACTCTTGAAACCACGGGAGGCAGATAACTCCAATACTGTTTCCAATATGCCTGTTGCACCCTTTATTACTACATTTTCCAGTCAGCACATGGTCATTAAAAATCTAATACGCCGTCACTGGCATATTTTAAATAATGACCCTGTCCTGAGCACAACTTTACCTGAAAAACCCAGAGTTGTCTTTAAGGGTGCATTATCTTTAAGGCACAGTTTGGCCCCCAATGTGCTGGAACCTCCCAAACCCAGGAGTACCTTCCTGGACCAGCTCACGGGTTATTACAAATGTAATAGGTGCCAGATATGCACTTTAAATTCTTTAAAGAAACGGAACACTAAATCCTTCACCTCACATAGTACTGGGAAGTCACATGACATTGAGCCTTTCATTTCATGTACCACCAAAGGAGTCGTTTATTTGCTCCAATGCCCACGTGGCTATCAATACATAGGTAGAACCAATCGTCCTATGAACGTTAGACTCAATGAACATGTGGCTAATATTCGTAAATCATTTCCGAAACATTCGGTTTCGAAACACTACGCCAAGGCCCATAATAGTGACCCTAGAAATACACTATTTCTGGGAATAGACAAGTTCACTCCTCATTGGCGTGGTGAGCCTCAGAAGAGAGGTATCTCCCGCCTTGAGATGGCCTGGATTTACAGGGTTAAAACATACACACCCTTTGGTTTGAATGTTGACACAGAGGTCAACGCATTCATTGATAACTCTTGAGTTGATAACATTTCCATTGATGCATACTATATACCATCTTTAACATCTTGGATGGTCGAATACATTGCTTCCATCTAAGGGTTAATATTTCTAGTATAAAGGAGTTCTCCATTTTAATTTTAATTTTGCATATTTTTAATATGATTTTATGAGCTATTAATATAAGCACAATCTTTATTATATTTCTTAGTTATTTTTGTATATATAATTTTATAATTTTAGTTTCCCTATGTGGACTGTACACAAGAGTGGAATCCATGACCGGAATATCCCATACTAGATTCAATTAGCATCCATATGAAATATTTTTGTTAATATTTTTGTTGCTATATTTAGTTGTTTTTATATTGCGCTTGCTGATGGCAAATTTGCCCCTTTTTTCTAAAGGTTAACACCATAGCTGGGGGTTGCTATGGTGTATTTAATTTTAATTTCCTGCTCCGGACTTTGTAATGGATTTCCGGTTCCGGTTATTATTTTACCTTCCAGACGCGGAACTGTATCACTTGGGATTAGTGTGTTTACATCCAACATCCCGTACCTCACATCCTGTTTTGGAATATGACGTACACTTCCGGTTCCGTGTTACCATAACCAAGATGGCCGAAAAGGAACTTCCGGTCATCGGTTCAATTGAATTTTTTGTTATTTATAGGTGGCGTCAGCACGCCGCCCGCACCTTTGAGAATATCATCTTTGATGAAACTAGTCAGGTCACGGCGTGCTGACGTCACACCTACACATTCGTCTACGAAGGACGGGCGAGCGGAGCCGTCCGGCCGGCGGCTGTTACCTCCCTTCTACCCACGTATTGTCATCTGATGTTTGTAAGTGTAACTTTTATGTTTTGAATAAATTACCGTTGGATTTTATGCTATGGCTCTCCCCTCCTTATTCCTCGGTTAACCTGCACTACTTCCTGAGCCTTGGTTGGAGGAGTCCTATTGGAGTTAGCCTGATGTTACTCTGAACCCCCGCTCATATACCACCTGGAGTCGGTAAGAGTACCCATCCTTACTGGTGCCCTCTTGGTTGCATGATCGGGACCCCCTATCTCTACATGTTTATATACTAGTCCATCTGGTAAGCAGACAATCACACTGGGGAGTCTATCTGATTTTCCTCTTGCTTCATTTGGTAAGGGGTATATACTCAGTTTGGTGGTGGTTGTCACTCATTCACTATTCAATTACCACATTTAGTACTGGTATTCCAGTTTCACAAATTTCGGGTGTCATTACCTATTGTTTTTGGTTTTACGCTATGGCGTTTGCCCTTTTTTTCCTTTTTACATAATACCCATTTCTGGAGATTTGCATCACAAGAGTGCAGGCTTGCTGTTCATTCTTTGAGACCTGGTGGAGTCATCATACTACATTTTGGCTACAAAATCAGTCATTTCTGGTAAGCGGTACCTGCACAGGTCATAACCTATTTGGAGCATCTACTCCTTACTCGTTATCGGTTTACACTATGGTGTTGTTTTTCTTCTTTTTTTCATTAATGTTTCACTGAGGAGAACCATATTGGAGTCCTTTGAAGTTTACCGCGCCTCACTATTTGAAGACACCTGCCTTCACCCATTTGGCTCTTAATTGTTTGGAATTCGGTAAGCGGTACCTGCACAAGTGTCATCACTTTATATTTACACCTATGGACATTCATATGGACTGTTTCAATTTCTAGCGCAGCTTGTTTTTTATATTTTTTTTATATTTTTATATTTATATATGGATGGAAGTGGCTAGGTTGGTTGGGGCATGACGGGGGTGAAATTTTGTCATATAGATGGTCAGTAGCAGAGTAGAGCATAGAAGGGTTGAGGTGGTGAAGGTTTCTACGGGTAACTGTTAGGCGGTTGGAGGGAGAGGAGGTGAAAGACAGGGAGAGTGCAAAACTAATAAGTTGGTGATCAGAGAGTGGGAGAGGTTTGTTGGAGAGTTTGCATGGAGTGCATAGATAGGAGAAGACAAGGTCAAGGGTTTTGCCAGTGGAGTGTGTAGAAGCCTGTATCCATTGCTTCATGTCAAGAGATGAGTTTAGGCTGAGAAGTATAGAAGCAGTAGTAGTATTGGCCTTAACAGGGATGTTGAAGTCACCAATAATGATTGTGGGGATTTCAGAAGAGAGAAAGTAGGGTAGCCAGGCAGAGAAGTCATCAAGGAAGGTTGATACTGGACCAGGGGGCCGGTAGATGACAGCAATTCTTAAAGAAACAGGAGAAAATAAACGAATGCAATGCACCTCAAAAGAGGAGAATGTCAGAGAGGGAGGTGGGTGGTCGTTGAAGTGCATATCACTTGTAGAAAAAAATCACTTAGAGAAAGAAGCCTTAAGGAAAGATGCCCAGCAACATGCTCCCTTAGCAATGTGCTGACCCCTTAAGGGTGCTCTAAATTCATACTGGTATAAGGGTGGGGGTGGAAATTGGTTAATTAATCATGAGTGGATATAAGGATGTCTAACAGAGTGGATCTTTCACTTCTAAAGTCAGGCTGGGAAGGGGCAAGAATGACTATAAAGATAAGGCCTACTCGTAAAGCATTATTAGACACTTCAGAACAACAAAAACATCATGGTAATGCACACAGGGCAGCAGATGGAAAAGGCCACATACCAAAAGCACAAATACACAGAAAGAGTAAACAGGTTCCAGTTGCAGTTAAGGGTGGAGTTGCAGTTAAGGGTGGCTGTCTTTTAGCAGCGTTTTAGCAGCTTACACATGCCAAAAGCACAAATACACAGAGAGTGTAAACAGGTTCCAGTTGCAGTTAAGGGTGTAGTGACAGAATCAGTACTCTGAAGTACTCTGAATCAGAATCAGAATCAGTACTCTGGAACCCTAATCTTTAATAGAGTAACATCAGCCGGTAGGGTAGACTGGAATTCATAGAATGGGTATGTTGACCATAGAGGTGCAAATGAGTAAGCCAATGTTAAGCCACTGCCCCTCAGGTGGAAAATTCAGGTATATTCAGTAAACAGCTAATGGTCTAAACAGCAGCATCACAGTTTTGCTCACAGCTGGGAGCCGTGAGAGTCTGCAGAACAAGTGTAGCTAGACTGGAACAGTCTATAGGTTTATGACTGGGGACTATGAAGTAGCTTAGGCACAGGTACAACTAGTCAAGTTCATGGCTGGGGACCCTGAAGTAGCTTTATCAGCGGCAAAATTAGTCAAGTTCATGGCTGGGGACCATGAAGTAGCGTTAACACAGGTACAACTGGAAAAGTTCATGGCTAGGAAACATGAAGTAGCTTTAAGTTGCAGCACAGTAAAGGAGGCTTTACTCACAG
The DNA here is from genome assembly GCF_965119305.1 of Pelophylax lessonae. Lineage (NCBI taxonomy): Eukaryota > Metazoa > Chordata > Amphibia > Anura > Ranidae > Pelophylax > Pelophylax lessonae. The sequence goes on along the minus strand of NC_138769.1, from coordinate 85,237,773 downwards.
AATCCTGGAACAAGATCAGTCCATAGGTGCAACCTCTTGCAAAGAACCCCAGATTCCAGTCCAAAGGGCGCCAGGGGCAAGCAGTCCCCCTCCTCTTAGCTCAATGATCCATTCCTTCGGGAGGGAAAAAAACAATCTCCTCAAGGCTCCACACTATTTAACAGCATTCCAGCCACAGACTGGGTACACCCCCAGTGATTGGCTAGGCTCTGCTCAATATTCAGGCTGGTCATTTGAATTCTCCCTCCCTAAGCTCTGGAAATATATTCTAGAGGCAGGGGGAAGCAATCAAACTCTCTGTCTCTGGGGCACTGAACAGACCAGACCAAATTATCACAGCTCCTCTGATTACAGGAGTCAAAACAAAATTTGCCTAGCAGCCTAACTAGTAGGGCACTACTTCGAATAATGTGGATATTTTATATCTGCCTGGAGTTCCGTTTTAAAGTGGTATTAAACCCCCATTTATTTTGAAATTTAAAAAACAAACATGACTAAACGTACCTGCTTTGTGCAATGCTTTTGTACAGAGCAGCCCCGATCCTCTTCTTCTGGGGTCCCCTGTCAGTGCTCCAGGCCCCTCTTCTTCAGCGCACCTGTGTGTGCTTGCTCCCGAGTCACACAGACAGCTGGACTCGGCCCTGCCCCTCAATTCCACGTCTTGACTTCTGATTGACAGGAGCGGGAGCCAATAGCACACCGCTGGATCAGATCTGGCTCTTGTAAGAAAAATGGGGGAGGGGGGTGCAGCACAGAAGGTTTTTCACCTTAATGCATATAATGCATTAAGGTGAAAAACCTTAAAGTATAACTAAAGGCAAAACTTTTTTTAAGTTTCTGATAAAGTGGAGATAAATTAGAATACCTGTCAGGTTTTTATTGCTGTCTGTCTCCCGGTTAATGAGATTCACCCTCTCTAATCATCCTGTTTACCATTATCATTTAAGGTGAAAGTATAAGAAAATCCCAAATTTTGGGTTGTTCCCCAGAAAAGTAACAGAAGAGAAATCTTCCAATGGGGGCACTAGTTCTGGTGACCTGGGGGACCCCAAAAAATTCCCTTCATTTGCAGTGATTTCCTCTCACTTCCTTTTTTGGATATGGGACAGGAAGTGAAGGGAAATCTCTGCAATGGGACACAGATGGCAAAAAACTGACAGGGGTATAACCCTCCCTTGCTTTATCCAAAAAGAAAAAAAAAAGTTTTACCTATATTTCTACTTTAAGGCTTTAGAACCACTTTAAGTGTGCAGGGTAAGTTTATTTTTAGGAAATAGTGTGTAATGTCCTATTATACTAACTTTATCATGAAATCTGCAAATGATCTTGTTTTTCTATTCAATGATCTTGGAGGAATTATTAAGAACACTTTGCTCAGTGCAAGATAAAGATCTTTTTTATCTTTCTCATTTCAAGAGTCCATTACTGACAAAAAAAACTTCAATTTTAACACCTTGTTATGTATTGATGTACTATGTATATGAAGTAAATGCTTTGGTGACAAGCTGCTGCCTTATCATAATGCAGAAGGCTTCTATTCATTCTCCTTTACAATGACCTACTTTTTTGTAAATAAACGAAGATAATGGCCATGTATGCTGCATATGACATGCCTATTGCAATAAATATGTAGGTGTATTTAATATACTACTTGCCTTTTAGTGTTGATAAATCTAGAAAAGCCAATCCCTTTTTATGTGAAAATATCACCTACATGAGTAACAACTATAGACCTGCACTAGTGAATGAGGTGATGATTGCTATATATATTGCTATATTGTCTATAGTATTGTGGGGTGGGCAATTACTGGAACAAATCACCTCTATGCAGGGGTGTATCATGAAATGAGTGGGCCCGTGTGCAAGATCAAGAGTGGGCCCCAGGGAACGATAAATAAAGGAATTTGACACACTGTAGTGGGCGTGGTTTAATGTATGCTAAATATTGGGCATGGCTTAAAGGGATGTGGTTAAAAAGAGTCTGAGATTACTCACATAGTGCAGAATGTGGTACTGTTAAATAAGGAATGTACAGTTCGGGGTGTACGGCAGCAGGTAGTATGTGCAGGAGAGGAGTATGGGTCGTACAGCGGTGGGTAGTATGTGCAGGAGAGGAGTGCAGAGTGTATGATGATGGTTAGTATGTGCAGGGAGAGGGCTGTGGAGTATATGTCGGTGGGTAGTATGTGCAGGAGAGGAGTGTGGAGTGTATGGTGGTGGGTAGTATGTGGAGGAAGAGGGGTGTGGAGTGTATGGAGGTGGGTAGTATGTGCAGGAGAGGAGTGTGGAGTGTATGATGATGGGTAGTATGTGGAGGAAGAGGGGTGTGGAGTGTATGGTGGTGGGTAGCATGTGCAAGATGGTGTCAGTAGGGCAGTGGACAGTATCAGCAGTTGTTATATTATTATTTTGTTTTGTTTTTCTTTACAATTTAATTTTTTAGTATTTTTTCTTTCATTTTTTCAAAATGCTTTTTGGGGGCCAGTGGGCAATGCACAGTGTCATTAAAGAAGGACACAGGGGGCCAGAGGAGGATACAGGGGGTCGGAGGAGGGCACGGGAGGATGGAGGAGGACACAGGAGGCCGGAGGAGAACACAGGGGGGCCAGAGGAAGACGCAGATGGGTAGAAGGAGGACATGGGGACCAGTCGAGGGGGATCAGTGCAGTGGGTGGGAGGCAGTTACAGCAGAAATCATGGGGCCCCTACAGCCTACCTGATGGGGCCCCCAGTCCCACTCCTTACCCCACATACCTGTCTAAAATAATATAACTTTGTCTTCAAAAAAAGGAGCACTGGTGCTTAGTCAAGGGAGATCGGGGGTCCTGGTGCTTAGTGGGGAGAGATGAGGATCCTGGTGCTTAATGGGGAGAGATGGGGGTCCTGATGCTTAGTGGGGAGTGATGGGGTGTCCTGGTACTTTGTGGGGAGAGATGGGGGTCTTGGTGCTTAGTGGGTAGAGATGGGGGTCTTGGTGCTTAGTGAGAGGATATGGGGGTCTTGGTGCTTTGTGGGGAGAGATGGGGGGTCTTGGTGCTTAGTGGGGAGAGATGGGGGTCTTGGTGCTCAGTGGGGGGAGATGTAGGATCTTGGTGCTTAGTAGGGAGAGAAGGGGTGGGGGGTCTTGGGGCTCAGTGGGGGTAGATAGGGGGTCTTGGTTCTTAGGGGTTGATGGGGTGTCTTTGTGCTTAGTGGGGAGAGATGGGTGATCTTGGTGCTTACTGGGGGGAGTTGGGAGGTCTTGGTGCTTAGTGGGGGGGGAGATGGATGGTCTCGGTGCTTTGTGGGGAGAGATGGGGGGTCTTGGTGCTTAGTGGGGGGGGGGAGATATGGGGTTTTGGTGGTAAGTGGGGAGAGATGAGAGTCTTGGTGCTTAGTGGGGGAAGATGGGGGTCTTGGTGCTTAGTGGGGGCCCTGATGCTTAGTGGTAGAGATGGGGGATCTTAGTGCTTAGGGGGTGTTTTTTTTTGGTTCTTAGTGGGCAGAGATGGGGTCTTGGTGCTTAGTGGGGGGAGATAGGGGTTTTGGTGCTTAGTGGAGAGAGATAGGGGTCCTGGTGCTTAGTGAGAGCAGATTGGAGGGCACTGCCAGCCAGTGGGGGAGGGGGGGGGGCACTGGAGCTCCTTACCAGGCTGCTTGATCTATACGGAATCCTGTGTAGAAGAATCATCCCTTTTCCACTTTCTTCTGGGCTGATTTCTCTCAGGATGCCGGGGTGCAGTGATAGCTCAGAAAATCTCACGAAAGGAAAACAAATCTTCCTCTGTTCCTTTCTCTGCCAGGCTCTGACTGATGACTCCTCTATTGAAGAGCCCAGCAGAGGAAGCCAGTGCTGGAAGTCTTCCTTTGCTGCTGCTTTTTCTTTACTTGCCTGAGCTGTCAATGCAGTGGCATCCCCAGTATCCCTGACATTTCTGTCAGTGGCGGCCCCCTTTCCTTCAATGCAGCGCCTGGGGCCCTCTGGATTAAAAGATGAGCCCCCACCATTTCACTGATCATCCCTAAAAGTATCATCCATGTGTGCAGAGTGGGTCAGGGCACAGTGGGCCCCCACCCCTCTGGGGCCTGTGTGCAGTGAACACCCTGCACACATGGATTAAATGCCACTGCCTATATGGCTCTCTGCCACAGAGAGAGAGAGACATACAGGGGATCGGTTCCAGTTATTGTCCAACCCCTAACCCCACTGATCACACTCCGTGTGCGCCATACATTTCCCCCTGCTGCCCAGGCCCCTGCGTGCCCCCTTCCCCAGTGCTGCAAGGCTTTCCTACTCTCCTTCCTGCTGGCAGCTGCAAGCACACAATAGGATCCTCTAAGATGGAGAGTGGGAGAAGAGTCTGGTAAATATATTACTGAACTGAAGCAATGGTTGTATGGGGCCCCGTATTAGGTTGTTTGTTTGGGGCCCCACCGTTTCTAACAGCAGTATGTGATCACAAATATAGGAATGACCCCAGCAAGGGCAGCAAAAACAAAACTTGACAGGGGTTCTAATTCTCCCCCCCCCCCCCCCCCATCCATTGCTAAAAAAAAAAAAAAAAAAAAAAAAAACAGTTTTGGGCTTAGGTACACTTTATTGGAGGAAATTTGGTGGACTTTAAAGGCACAAGTAAAGGTGAAGTAAAAAACGTTTTTATTGATTGACATATAAAAACAAGGGAAAACCCCTGGCAAAAGGGGAATACTTTTTACACATATAAAATATACATGGAGAGTACCAGAGTGTACTTGGACAATAAGACTTAAATATGTATCAATAATAGAAAGAAAAAATAATAATTGCATGATACATGAGACATAGTGGTATCACAGTACTATACATTACATCCTACAAAACTCGAAGATAGTGCCGAGGAGTGACACTATGTAGGTCCTCGAGTGTAGTTGGTACAGCCCTGGGATGGGGGATGGTTCATGTAGCCAGATGCCCTACATGTTTCGCTTGAAGAGTCAAGCTTCTTCTGGAGCTACTGGTGTACAGACTCTGTGTAACAGAATAAGCTATTATTATTCACCACTCATTTGTCAGAAAAGGAGGTCTGCATGGGACCAAATTAACAGAGAATATATCATGTAACAAAATAAACACAAAGGGTGTGTATCAAGGATTAGCAGGAAAAACTATGAAAAGAAGAAAGAAATTATATATATATATATATATATATATATATATATATATATATATATATATATATATATATATACAAAATAGTATAAAAAACAACACATGGTCAATCAAACTCCAGTATCATAGAGTAGGCTAAGGGAAGAGTGGAAGATGTTCCATAAAAACCAGGGAGAACCCCAGATGGCGGCAGCCACAGATGCAATCGCCCTCATGGTCGAAAGAACACATAGGCACCGATGTGGGGACCGGGAAGACATAAATAACAGAAACCTCCAATGTATACATACCCCTGTAGAGACAGATAGTAGTTCACAATGGCCGATGTATTTTGGCACAACAAGTGTATAGATCATGGGTAATAACGGGGGGGTGGTAACGGCTGTAGTGAGACTGTCAGCTGGTATCAATTCAGACAAAGTAAAAAAGGTATATGTCTTCTTTAGACAGATACCGATGGTTGTAACCTGGAATAGGAAACATATAGACATAAAACAAAGGAAATAAGAACAAGAAAAGGGGAAGGAGGGGGGGGGGGGGGAGGGGGGAAAAAACACAAGGGAGGAAAGGAGGAGAGGAGGAGAGGAGGGGACAGAGGGGGGGGCAGGGGGAAGGGAAGAAAAAGGGGGGGGAAGGAATAAGTCAAGAGGAGGGGGAAAAAAGGGGGAGTTTGTGGAAAGGGAAAGGAAAAGGGGGAGGGAGAGACATAACGCCAGAATATATACAAAAATACAAAAAAGGGGTAGGCCAGGTACAGTCCCTCCTGGGGAAGAGTGCACATAGAGAGCATGCAGAGGAGCCCAGAGAAGATAAGTGCCAACAAGAGAGCATGGAAGTAGCATAGGCTCCCCTAAGTATAAAGGGGAGCAACTATGCAGCCCACCAGGCCACACCAAGGAAAAAGGTATGAGGAATAAGATAATGGAGGCAAAAGGAAATATTGGTACAAAAATATAAGATAAAACACCAACCACCACTGCCAGAAAGTTTGTTGTGGTTACAGAAAACAGAGCATGAAAATTGAAAAGAAGCTAAGAAAAATGGTGGAACCTCCAGATAACAAACCAACCAGTGCATGCAATACAGACGTTGCAAATGTACTCACCAATTGGCAAAAAAAGACCAGAATAAATATGGTACAAAGGTATCCGGGATATGTGGAGTCCCTCTAATATGGGCATAATATAAGTAGGCCAGTTATTAGTAAAGGAGCCAGTAAGGAAACATGAAAGCCCCCGGCGGTGACACACTGTCCCTTAATTTCGTTGCGCCCATACTGTGCTGCTGTACTGGTTGCGCAAATTATCCATTTATTTAGGTACACTTTAGAAAAGTGTTACTGTTCCAGCAAGCTATAACTAGTAGATCTTAGGGTAGGCAAAGTCATTTGATGAAATGCCTGGGGCGTTAATAAGAAGGACATAACATTTTCAAATGACCACCATGCTTTTTGTTAAAAGTTTGCAGTATACAGATGTGGGGGGCCGTAACTCAGTGGTAGAACATGGAGGTTAGGGCTATTCACAATATTAGCGGTGATGATCACAGTGATTGGAGAACTTTGTTCATGTAAGCGCACTGTGTGTGTTTTAAATCAGAACTGAAGCTGTCAATCTGCTGGAAGTCCCTTCCCTGTCAAAATTTTTCTCTTGGTGTCAGGAAAACTTGTCAGAAGTGTCACTCTGATATGGGTTTTTTCTGAAGGTGGTTGGTTGGAAGAAGACTGTGGAGACACAAGACTGTCAATTTTTCATGGGTTTGCAAATATTGGGAACATACTGGTAAAGGTGGTGAAGTGATTTGTGTGGAAACTATAAACTGTTTTATTGCAAAATATTTGGACAACACAGAGATTCAATTTATTTATTACAGGTACTCATATAGTGCTGACAATTTACGCCATGCTTTACATATATATTGTACATTCACATCAGTCCCTGCCTTCAAGGAGCTTACAATCCAAGGTCCCTAACTCACATTCATACAGACACATACAAGGGCCAATTTATACAGGATCCAATTAACCTACCAGCATGTGTTTGGAGTGTCGGAGGAAACCAGAATACCCGAAGAAAACCCACAGAGGCAGAGCATGCAAACACCAGGCAGTTAGGATATTCACAAATAGGGGAAAATTTGACTTTTTAGGTGGTAAAAAAAACAGTTTATATTATATATATAAAAAAAAAGTAACATAATGTTATTGAGACAATTGATTTAAAAACAGTTTTCCACATATAAAATCATAGCACAATAGTCATATGATTATGGTACACATGCAGTGACTCTCGCTCAACATGTTTCGCCAGTATGGCTTCTTCAGGAGACTTTTGTGAGTGCCGCATACATGCATACATATATTCGCTATGAAATTAGAAAACAACATGTTAGTCACAAAAAGTAACTACTATAAATAGAGGTAGATTCTCTCATCAATATTTACAACACAATCATTTTTAATTTCTCAAAAATTCATGTGACCTGATGGTTATCATTATGAGACCCTTTTACCTAACTGTGCAAATAGTATTTTTGGTGTACTGCATATCAGGAGGATGGTCAAACTGAGATATCAGTGAAACTGCAGAGAGGGATACTACTGTAGATCCCCCAATAAAGTCTATGCAGAAAAAAGGAACTATGAACTGTGAATAAAGAGCAAATTTATCCACCATGATGCATGTAAGGCCAGGATAATGACTTCATGATTGTTTTTAAAAGCAGTAAGTGCTTTTTGTCGGGCTAAAGTTATACTTGATGTTCTATTTCTAGTCCATCTAGTGTTTTTGATTTCTTTTGTAACTTGATGGGTGCATGCCCGTATTTTGGAATTTCCTTGCAGTACTTGGAACACACGAGATTTAGGCTTGTATACTTGAGCAGGTGGAAAGCACGCTTCTGCAATGGTGGAGCAAGGCAGGTAGGCCCATGGTTGGGATTTGAACTGATGACACTAGTACAGCTAGGTAGGCCCATGATTGGGATTTGAACTGATGACACTAGTACGTCCAGGTAGGTCCATGGTTGGGATTTGAACAGATGACATTAGTACAGCTAGGTAGGCCCATGGTTGGGATTTGAACAAATGACATTAGTACAGCTAGGTAGGCCCATGGTTGGGATTTGAACAAATGACACTAGCATGGCCAGGTATGCCCATGGTTGGGATTTGAACTGATGAAATTAGTACAGCTAGGTAGGCCCATGGTTGGGATTTGAACTGATGACACTAGTACGGCTAGGTAGGCCCATGGTTGGGATTTGAACTGATGACACTAGTACAGCTAGGTAGGCCCATGGTTGGGATTTGAACTGATGACACTAGTACAGCCAGGTAGGCCCATGGTTGGGATTTGAACTGATGACACTAGTACGGCCAGGTAGGCCTATATTTGGGATTTGAACTGATGACACTAGTACAGCCAGTTATGCCCATGGTTGAGATTTAAACGGGTGACACTAGTACAGCTAGGTAGGCCAATAGTTTGGATTTGAACTGATGAGTGATGATACTAGTACGGCCAGGTAGGCCCATGGTTGGGATTTGAACTGATGACACTAGTACAGCCAGGTAGGCCCATGGTTGGGATTTGAACTGATGACACTAGTATGGCGAGGTAGGCCCATGGTTGGGATTTGAACTGATGACACTAGTACAGCCAGGTAGGCCCATGGTTGGGATTTGAACTGATGACACTAGTACGGCGAGGTAGGCCCATGGTTGGGATTTGAACTGATGACACTAGTACGGCCAGGTAGGCCCATGGTTGGGATTTGAACTGATGACACTAGTACAGCCAGGTAGGCCCATGGTTGGGATTTGAACTGATGACACTAGTACGGCCAGGTAGGCCCATGGTTGGGATTTGAACTAATGACACTAGTATGGCGAGGTAGGCCCATGGTTGGGATTTGAACTGATGAGTGATGACACTAGTACTGCCAGGTAGGCCCATGGTTGGGATTTAAACGGATGACACTAGTACAGCTAGGTAGGCCCATAGTTGGGATTTGAACTGATGGGTGATGACACTAGTACGGCCAAGTAGGCCCATGGTTGGGATTTGAACAGATGACACTAGTACGGCCAGGTGAAAGTGCTAACCACTTAGCCAGGTATTCACAACTGGTTCTTGTTTTTTTGCTTTTCTGTGCATTAACAAAGTGCTATTCACTTGTAGATATTGATTATATGAGTTTATTTTGTACAGCAGCTTTATACTCCATTAGGGAATTGTGGTAATTTAAAGATATACATATTGCATAGAATGGTGGGGTGCGATAGCATTTTTGCCATGTAAGTGAAATTACCTAGTTTTGCTGCTAAAAATATTTCAAGGCAACGTAACACAAATCAGAGCAATACAATTACAACATATCCCAAAAAAAAATATTTAACCTGTTTGCGTAACACATAGGATTTGATTTACTAAAGGCAAATAGACTATGCACTTTTCAAAGTGCAATTGCACTCTACAACTGCAGTTGCTGCAAAGCTTAGTAAATGAGGTAAAGCTTCACTTTGCCAAGAACACCCAATCACATACACGGAAAATGAAAAAAAAAAAACAGCATTTCTGCCTGCACATGATTAGATGATGGAAGTCAGCAGAGCTTTTGCTCATTTGCTAAGCTCTGGAGCAACTGCTCTTGCAGAGTGCAATTGCACTTTGCAAAGTGCATAGTCATTTTGCCTTTAGTAAATCAACCCCAAACTGTATGTGCTTTATTGCCCACACACTGCACATGTGTCTCTTGGCATCTGATGTTTTTATACTGAGAGCATGCTTACTGTGTGCTCTCAGCACAGAGACCGAGCTGTCTAACAATTGGTAGCTGTTGGGACTGGCTTCCAATCATGTGACCACTGTGACGACCAATCAAAGTGGTCACATGATCAGTGATCCAGCCCCCCCACCCCCCCCAGACGAACAGACCATAATAAAAGGACACCGAAGCTTGTGGGAAGGGATTAAAGCAGAGTTCCGGCCTCAAAAACCTTTTTTAACTAAAAATACCCCTATAATACTAAAGCTCTTTACAGAACCGCTATTCTCATACTTACAAGGTGTACAGTATTGGATTTTAGTCAAAATCTTACTTTTAAAAACGATGTCTGAGCGTGGCCATCTTGGATGTGGGCATCTGAAGCCGCAGTGTAATCTGCTGTGTCCTTCTTCCTGATTCCAGGGAGTGTTCTGGGAGTTCTTCCTGATTCCAGCCTCCTGGGAGTGATGACAAACAACTCCCAGGATGCAATGCAAAGGCGGAAGTGATGTCGGTGGCCGTGGCCACAGAGGGGGGAGAAGGAGGAAGTACAATCAAAAATGCCCTGAAAAGAAGGTAAGGGACCCACCAAAAAAATTTAAAATGCCCAATTGTTGATCAGCATAGCGAGCACTCCAGGAATCACTAAAGTTGCAAAATAGGCCGGAACTCCACTTTAAGAAGAGAATCTGATCTCATGATAACAATTCAATCCAGAGATATTAAAAGCTAAAATAATATGCAAAGTTTGACTTTTCCTGTAAAAGTCAAGCTTACCTTCAAAGTCTCATCATATCTTCAATTTGAATTGCCCAGGTTTTTGACAACTTTACTTTAAGCATAACATTTTCATTTAAATACAAAATCTCTTTTGTGCAGTCCTTTCTCAAAAAAGTTCTCTGGCAAAACTAAATCGACAGTTATTTTCCATCTGTAATAGTATTCAAAATCTGTACATTCACAATGACCAGTAATTGTTTTTTTTTTTTTTTAATGTCTATAGTTGTATCAGCCTCACTGTATGGCAGCCAAATACTTTATGGAATTTCATGCAACCTTTAGGCCAAATGGAGCCGTTTAGACGCTAATGACCTAATGAGTGTATTCTGAACTGCTGATGTGTATGATAATTACAAATCAGAACTTTTGCATATGAATTTCCATTTCACTGCTATTCCGCATAATCGACCCTGATCTTTAAACCTCTAATTCAATATTGATGTAACTACCAGATACATAACTTAACATAACTGTCATTCTGAGCACCCCAGAAGAGGACAAAGTAGAAGGGCTGTGATATAATCCACGGTTCATTGCTTTACTCTTATTGTTGAAAGATAATTTATTTTATGGATTTGCACAGATAGAGCTGACATATTCCAAAAAAAAAATTATAGAACGTTGAACCATCTAGATAAAGCCCTAACTAGTGGAACTTACAATATAATTACTTTACCACAGTCAAACTTATACTGTGGGCAATTTCAGGAGGAAGACTAAAGGGGACTGCAGGAGAAATAATGAATATATCCATACTCTGTAAAAGAAGAGAGAAGCACTGCTTATCTATGGTTGCTTTGTTTCTGGATTCAATATTGGCCGAAAAGCTAATGATCCAAGGACCTGTCCGACTTCTATGTGTGGTGCCCTCCCGGGTTTGTGCTAGAGAGTGAGTGTAGTTTTTGTCTGCCTATCAGAGGAGCAGCAGGCATATTCTATATTGCTTTCTGCTTAACAGAGAGCACAATCTGTGAGTTAGGTCTGCTCATGGTGCTCAGTGTGTGATTCATTTGGTCTGGGAAGTGTTCCGCGCTGGTCCAATGGGGAGGCACAAACCTGACCAGTGGGTACACAGGCTTTGATACAGCTTCAGTGATTGGCACAGACTAGTGGTCTCGGTGCATTCTGGGGTGTGGTAAAAAAGCCAGGAGCACGTGTGCTGTGGGGTCTTTGGCTAGTGAGCAGAGTCCCAGGGGGAGGGTGACAGCTGTCTCCTCCTCTGCATTGGTGGCACGTGGTCACAGGCAGTTGGACTGGGGACCAGTAGGAAAGGAGCTGAACCCAGAGGTCCAGATGAGATGACTGGAAGGGGTTGAGACACTGGAGACCCTTGAAAAACAGTATCGTGAGTAAAGGGGATCGTGTCTAAGGGCCTGACCTGAGAGGGGGCCACCCCAGTGTAGGAAAGTCAGAGAACGGGTGTCAGTCTGTGGAGAAGAAGGGGATACTAGACGGGTATCCCAAAGGTAGTCTTCCTTACAAGTGATCTTACAGAAACTTAATTCTGATTCATCTAGTGGCAAGGGGGATCTGCAGCCTGGCTGCATCTTCAGATAGGAGTCCTCATTCATTGAGAATAGTTCAATTTGGAGTATCCCACTCTTCCCTTCTCCCATCCCTAACTTAAACAAAAAACAACTACAACCCCTAGACTGTTTATTGACTGAGCCAAGGAGTAAAGAGTTAAATGTGCATGCTACAGTTGCGAATGGTAACCCAGGGGGATCCTAAGGTGAATAATCCAACAGTCATAAAGGGGGCAGTGCTACATATGTATTTTCTTTTTTTGTGTTTTATTGACCTGCATTAGGTTATTAATGTTTTGTAGTATTAATCTTAAGGAAAAATGTGTAGCACCAAAAGTAAGTAAACAGCAATGAAATGTGAATACTGTGTTAGAAATGAACAGCACATTGAAAAAGAATCCAAAAAAGAGCTAAAGTAAAAACAATATATATATTTTGTTTAACCAATCACCTGTTCGTTAACTAGTACAGTTAACTTCAGCAGTTCCCGCTGACCGCTGTGTAGGGAAGCTGTGACTCACAGCCAGTAGGAGACCCCATCTCGGAACAGATGACACAGGCTGCTGCCTGACACGTGGAAGGAGCCGGGAAAAAGTGCCAGTAATGTTATCCCCCAAGGTATTTGTACCTGAGAGGAAAAGATTCCACGACATCTTGGCGAGCCACCAGGAGAGGTAGACGTCATCTGGAACGGAGTGAGACACCTGGACTGCGTTGAGAACGCTGGAAAGAAACTGGCCAGGTGCTTTTTGTTTTGTCGCCCACACACTATGTATGAGAGGAGGAAGTGTACAGCAGCCGCAGATACCGGGAGGAAGTTTTGATATATTCATGCTGTTTCTGCCTATTCCATGAGAGTGGTTAGGCATGGTTCTCTGGTGAGTCTGCATTTTGGCTAATTCTCCCAGCACTGGTGGTGGTGACATCTTATGGTAATTCCTGTAATTGGCACCAAACAGACCCTTCATTGAGAGACTTTACAATACTCTGGCACTTAATAAATGACTTTTTTGAAGGACCTTTTATTTGCTGTATTGATTTTTATATATATTTATATGTATTTATGCTATATGCACTTTTTGCACTTTATGATAAGAGGGTAACACCATCCTTGCGCTACTAAAATTCTAAAGAATTATTTGATTACTTTCTGGATGGATTTTATTTTGTTTATGATTACCTTTTGAAGTAGCAGCATTACATGTATTTTTCTTTCATCTAAATATCCCGTGAGCGCAGAGGATCACAATAGCCTATTTACGTGGTTGTTTTGTGGTATTATTATAAGTATTGTAAAGGGGTTCTATTGGGGGGGGCTGTATAATGTAAAGGGTTCTATGGGGGGTCGGGGCTGTGTAATGTGAAGGGTTCTATGGGGGGCAGGGGCTGTGTAATGTAAAGGGTTTCATTGGGGGGTGGGGGCTGTGTAATGTAAGGGGTTCTATTGGGGGGTGGGGGTAATGTAATGTAAAGGGTTCTATGGGGGCGGGGGCTGTATAATGTAAAAGGTTCTATGGGGGGCGGGGGCTGTGTAACATAAAGGGTTCCATGAGGGGGTTGGGGGCTGTGTAATGTAAAGGGTTCCATGAGGGGGGTGGGGGCTGTGTAATGTAAAGGGTTCCATGGGGGGTGGGACCTGCGAAATATGAAAAAGGTTCCATGGGGGAATAGGAGCTGTGTAATGTAAAGGGGTCCAGGGGTACGGGGGCTTTGTAATGTAAAGAGGTCCAGGGATACAGGGGCTGTGTAATGTAAAGGGGTCCAGGGGTACGGGGGCTGTGTAATGTAAAGGGGGTCTTCCTACATTTTACTCGCAGTTATTACTGCAGTCCTATAGATTTTTTTGGGTTGTGTTTTTTTTTCTGCATTTTCTGAAAGCGCACCAAAAGTCCCACATGCTGCATCTTTGACGTGCTTTCAGAAAACAGGAAAATCCATTTTTTTGGGGGGGAGTGAAACCAACCCTAGTGACACCACTGGCAGTAGCACGCAGTAAGTGTGCCACTGCCAGTTACATGTATTTCTGTCTGGCGCCTCAGGTCAATCAGCGCCAATTTTTGCAGAGGAGGAGGGACCTAGTCGCCGGGGGGAACAGAGGGAGGAGGATTCCTTTGGGTTTCGGGCTGCAGTGCGTGTGGTTTATCGCCTGCACGCCGGGGGGTGCCAAATATAGGATCCGCCCCGGGTGCCAAATGCTCTAGTTACGCCCCTGTAAGGGGGTAAAACCTTCCAGTCCAGAAGTTGTTAAAAAAAAAAAACAGAGACTTTACATTACTTTAAAGCTTATACAGAATTTTTGTGATTGGGATTTTGGTGTTTAGTTTTAAAGTAGAAATATAGGCGAACCTTTTCTTTTTGTTTTGGATAGAGAAAGGACGGTATACAAACCCCTGTCAATTCATCTTTTGCCCTCTCTGTCCCATTGGGGAGATTTCCCTTTACTTTCTGTGCCATAGCCAAAACAGGTCACCCCCCAGGTTACCAGAACTAGTGTCCCCATTGGAAGATTTCCCCTCTATTACTTTTCTGGGGACAACCTAAAATTTGGGATTTTCTTTTACTTTACCTTATAATGATAATAGTAAACAGGACAAATAAAGTGGGAGAATCTCTCTAATGGGTGCACCGTCAGCAATAAAACCTGACAGGGGTTCTAATCTGTCTCCACTCTGTCCAAAACTAAAAAAAAGTTTTGCCTTTAGTTGTACTTTACAAAGAACAAAGACCAAGTAGAAGGCAAAGTGTTCATGGATTTAATTACACAAGTCACAAAGCTTGACAGCTCAGGGACACAGCAGTGCTGATCTTGGCATTGGCAATCTGTGTATTCTAATATTCATTTGGAAAAGTTTAGAAACCGGTTTATAAACTTTCTGCATCAGGGTGTCTGTATTGTGTCCTATCCTAAGTAACAAGAGGACATTATTATCAGACTGCAGGGTCTACCTATAAATCGTGTACCAACAGCAGCAGAATGAGGCTTTACGGAGAATGGAAATCTTTTACACAACTAACAAAGTAGATAAAGAGGCGGATAATTGATACACCGCTTTTTAGTTCCACAGCTACTTACTACTTAGTACTGCTAAAAAAACAAAACCAAAAAAAAACCTTAAAGTGTATTTCCACTTTTTTAGCCAAATTGGTTTTCCCACCCACTTTATATTTTTTACATTTTCTCTTTCACCTAGCATATATTTAAAAAGTAAAAATGACTGATTAAACTTTACTTGCTCTTTTATGAAAATTCTGAGAATTGAGTTTTCCTCTTCAATGTAGAGGGGGCTGGGGAGGTAATGTTTACCATTAAAACCCTACTTGTACTGTGCTGGCAGATGTCATTATGAGTTGTAAACTAAGTTTGAACATTGTCTGCCCTAACAAAGGGTTAAAGATCTAGAATCTTGGTTTCTGCGTTGTATGTTAATGAGGGGATACTC